>NW_028270155.1:20471771-20781205 GCF_037043375.1 Chiloscyllium plagiosum | reverse complement strand
GAGGAGGTGACCAAGCATGTGGATGAGGGTAGAGCAGTGGATGTAGTGTACATGGATTTTAGTAAGGCATTTGATAAGGTTCCCCATGGTAGGCTTATGCGGAAAGTCAGGAGGCATGGGATAGTGGGAAATTTGGCCAATTGGATAGAAAACTGGCTCACCAGTCGAAGTCAGAGAGTGGTGGTAGATGGTAAATATTCAGCCTGGAGCCCAGTTACAAGTGGAGTTCCGCAGGGATCAGTTCTGGGTCCTCTGCTGTTTGTAATTTTTATTAATGACTTGGAAGAGGGAGTCGAAGGGTGGGTCAGTAAATTTGCAGATGATACGAAGATTGGTGGAATTGTGGATAGTGAGGAGGGCTGTTGTCGGCTGCAAAGGGACTTAGATATGATGCAGAGCTGGGCTGAGGAGTGGCAGGTGGAGTTCAACCCTGCCAAGTGTGAGGTTGTCCATTTTGGAAAGACAAATAAGAATGCGGAATACAGGGTTAACGGTAGGGTTCTTAGTGAGGTGGAGGAACAGAGGGATCTTGGGGTCTATGTTCATAGATCTTTGAAAGTTGCCACTCAGGTGGATAGAGCTTGTAAGAAGGCCTATGGTGTATTAGTGTTCACTAGCAGAGGGATTGAATTCAAGAGTCGTGAAGTGATGTTGCAACTGTACAGGACTTTGGTTAGGCCACATTTGGAGTACTGTGTGCAGTTCTGGTCGCCTCACTTTAGGAAAGATGTGGAAGCTTTGGATAGGGTGCAGAGAAGATTTACCAGGTGTTGCCTGGAATGGAGAATAGGTCATACGAGGATAGGTTGAGAGTGCTAGGCCTTTTCTCATTGGAACGGCGAAGGATGAGGGGTGACTTGATAGAGGTGTATAAGATGATCAGAGGAATAGATAGAGTAGACAGTCAGAAACTTTTTCCCCAGGTACAACAGAGTGTTACAAGGGGACATAAATTTAAGGTGAAGGGTGGAAGATATAGGGGAGATGTCAGGGGTGGGTTCTTTACCCAGAGAGTGGTGGGGGCATGGAATGCGCTGCCTGTGGGAGTGGTAGAGTCAGAATTTTTGGTGACCTTTAAGCGGCAATTGGATAGGTACATGGATGGGTGCTTAAGCTAGGACAAATGTTTGGCACAACATCGTGGGCCGAAGGGCCTGTTCTGTGCTGTATTGTTCTATGTTCTATGTTCTATGTTCTATGTTCTATTTAACCCCACTGCCAATGTAATTTGCACCTTACACATTTTATAAACTTAGCAGAAGTCAGAATGTAATTTTTTTTGTCACAAAATTGTGTTAACATGTATTCCTTGCTATAATTAAGAGTGATAAGCTTGGGGCATTTTAGTTAACACAATAGAAAATGGGGTCATCTTACAAAGTTAATGTTTTGCCTGTCATCTTTTGCATAATCCTCTTCCAATGAATCAGATTAAAATTAGCACTCAAGAACTCTTGCACAATTTTGAATTATTCTGAACCAAAACAGATACAACGAATAATTAGTAACACAAAGCCAGACTTTAAACTATTTCAAAAATAATAGCGTCTGAAATCAAAGTCTCTTCAAGATCATTTAACTATGTCATCGAAAGGAGCATTTATTGATCTAGCGTGGTATCACATGCCAGGACTTCTGAAAATGCGTCTAATTACAGAATTGCTTTCAAACACTAATACAGGTGTATTATGGAAGAACAGTCTTTTCATTTAATGGTTGGATTTGTGAGGTATCAGAATCAGCAAAGAGAGGTTTCTCTAATTTTTGGCGACACCCATATGTGCTTTATTCTACATTTTAATTAAATTTAATTGTGATCTCATGATGCATTCACATTTTTTTCTGTTTGCCATTTACTTGGTTAATATTCTTTACCTCTTCCAAATGATACTATTGTGATTTATCCTTTGGAAATTTGTTTCTTGAATGTAAGCTTGAACATTATTGCCTTAGCGTTTGACAAGGTTCCCCATGGGAGACTGGTTAGCAAGGTTACATCTCATGGAATACAGGGAGAACTAGCCATTTATATACAGAACTGGCTCAAAGGTAGAAGACAGAGGGTGGTGGTGGAGGGATGTTTTTCAGACTGGAGGCCTGTGACCAGTGGAGTGCCACGGGATCAGTGCTGGGTCCTCTACTTTTTGTCATTTATATAAATGATTTGGATGTGAGCATAAGAGGTACAGTTAATGCAGAGGTGTAGTGGACAGCGAAGAGGGTTACCTCAGATTACAACAGGATCTTGACCAGATGGGCCAATGGGCTGAGAAGTGGCAGATGGAGTTTAATTCAGATAAATGCGAGGTGTGGCATTTTGGGAAAGCAAATCTTAGCAGGACTTATACACTTAATGGTAAGGTCCTAGGGAGTGTTGCTGAACAAAGAGACGTTGGAGCGTAAGGTTCCTAGCTCCTTGAAAGTGGGAGTCGCAGGCAGATAGGATAGTGAAGAAGGCATTTGATATGCTTTCTTTTATTGGTCAGAGTATCGAGTACAGGAGTTGGGAGGTCATGTTGCAGTTGTACAGGACATTGGTTTGGCCACTGGTGGAATATTGCATGCAATTCTGGTCTCTTTCCTATCGGAAAGATGTTGTGAAACTTGAAAGGATTCAGAAAAGATTTACAAGGATGTTGCCAGGCGTGGAGGATTTAAGCTACAGGGAGAGACTGAACAGGCTGGGGCTGTTTTCCCTGGACCGTCAGAGGCTGACGGGTGACCTTATAGAGGTTTACAAAATTATGAGGAGCATGGATAGGGTAAATTGGCAAAGTCTTTTTCCTGGGATCGGGGAGTCCTGAACTAGAGGGCATAGGTTTAGGGTGAGAGGGGAAAGATATAAAAGAGACCTATGGGGCAACTTTTTCACATGGGTATAGAATGAGCTGCCAGAGGATGTGGTGGAGGCTGGTACAATTGCAACATTTAAGAGGCATTTGGATGGTATATGAATAGGAAGGGTTTGGAGAGATATGGACTGGGTGCTGATAGGTGGGACTAGATTGGGTTGGGATATCTGGTCGGCATGGACGGGTTGGACCAAAGGGTTTGTTTGCATGCTGTACATCTCTATGACTCTATGAATCTAAATGAGTCTTTTCCAGATTATGATTGTCAGCACTTCTGGTGTTTTCTTGATTTTTTTTGCATTACAAAGTGCATCTGCCACAATCAGTCCTTTAGTAACAATCTTCAGCATTTGCAGCATATCATTTAGGTTCTGCTTTTGATGGAGCCATAAATAGCTCCTAAGAGAGCAAATACCATTGATGACAGAGTTTAATCATCTCCTTTCAACATTTCTAAAGGCAAGTACAACAGTTTAGTTCCTAATTCTTTTGCAGCTTCTTAATTCCAAACTGTGACTAAGTAATTTTCCAACTAATTTATTTATTTTTGCCTCTGAACACACTTGGTATTACTTCTCTAGTCATTGTTTCAAACGCCATAAAATAGCAAATGCTTCTTGTTTGAAAGTAAGATTTCTATTCCACAAGCACCATTCCACACAAGAATAAATTTGTCAAAGACTGGCGAACAATTACTCCATAAGTAATTTTTAAAAGTTCATGCACAGGATGTGAGTTTTGCTGGCTTGACCATTATCTTCGAAGTGGTGGTCAGCTGCCTTTGTAAGCCCTGCTATCCTTTGGGTCGAGGTACACATGCAATCCTGCTTGGAACAGTGTTCCAGAATTTTGACATCATGAAAGTGAAAACGCAATGATAGTCTTCCCTGTCTGGATGATGAGTGACTTACAGGTGATGGTGTTACTGTGTATCTGCTATTCTTGTCCTTCTTGTGGCCCAGTGGTAGTGTCCTTATCCCTAGACTGATAGACCTGGGTTCAAGTCCCACCTGTGCCAGAGGTATGTAGTAACACCTTTGAATAGTTGACAGGAAAGCTAGGTGAAATAATGGTAATTTTTTAAAATCCTGGTCCTTCTTGATGGTAAAGGTCATTGGTTTGGAAAGATGCATGGTGAGTTACTGAGATAGTACACACTGCTCCCACTGTGCATTTGTTTAAAGGGAGTGAGTGCTGAAGTGGTGAATTATTGAAGGTGGCTCTATGTCATCAATAGCATTGAGTTTCTTAATAATGTTGGAATTGTACAAATCCGGGCAAGTAGAGAGCATTTCTAACTTATGTCTTGGAGATGATGGACAGGCGTTGAAGGATAGGAGGTGATTTACTCATCACAGAATTCAAAGTGTCTGGCCTGCTCTTGTAGCCACAGTTTATGGCTGGTCTATTTTAATCTAGATTAATGGTAACCCTCAGGTGCAAGATTCCATGATGGTAATGCCATTGGATATTAAGGGATAATAGACAGATTCTCTGTTGTTGGAGATGGCACTTTGCCTGGCACTTGTGTGCCACGACTGTTACTTCTCACTTGTAGCTCAAGTCTGAATGTGGACAAAGTCTTGCTCATTTGGGCATGGTCTGAAGAGTGATGAATAGCTTGAACTTGTGCAATCTTAAGCAAATATTCCTACATCCATCCTTTATGATAGAGAGAAAGTCATTGAAGAAGCAGCTGAAGTTATCTGGGCCTTGGACACTACTTTAAGGAACTCCTGCAGTGATGTCTGAGGCTTGAGATTATTGATCTCTAATAAATACAATCACATTACATTAATTCCAACTAGAGGAGAGTTTCTTCTTGATTCCCATTCTCTCCAGTTTAGATAGGGCTCCTTGATACATGGTCCAATGCCTTGATATCAAGTTGAGTCACCCTCATTTCACCTCTGGACTGTTTTAGCAAGGTTTAGACTAAAGCTGTATTGAGGCCAGTAACGGAGTGGTCCTAATTGAACCTAAACTGAGCACCAGTGAAAAGGTTATTGCTGACGCATGCTGCTTCATAGCATCATTGATTATATCTTCTATCACTTTGCTGATGATTGAGAGTAAACAGATTATGTTTGACTTTGTCCTGCTTTTTGCTGGTAGGCCATACTTGAGCAAAACAGGAATACCTTCCTGTTAACTGATTTAACAGACTAATACTAAGTGGAATCATCTGCCATATAATGAAACAGAATGATAAATTATCTTTTTTTAAAACATTTTATTAAAATTAGATTAAATTTGATTCCCTACAGTGTGGAAACAGGCCCTTTGGCCCAACACGTCCATACCGACCCTCCAAAGAGTAACCCACCCAGACCCATTTCCCCCTGACTGATGCACCTAACACTACAGGCAATTTAACATGGCCAGTTCACCTGACCTGCACATCTTTGGACTGTGGGAGGAAACTGGAACACCCGGAGGAAACCCACGCAGACACAGGAAGAATGTGCAAACTCCACACAGACAGTTGCCCAAGGCTGGAATTGAACCTGGGACCCTGGTGCTATGAGGCAGCAGTGCTAACCACTATAAGTACAGTGTGGAGCAAGTGGAGCAAAAATCAGCAATTCATTAATACTACAACAATGATATCTTCATTTCTATAGAACCTTTGACATCATAAGATATCCCAGCACTTATTTCAGGAGCTTTACTAAACAGAATTTGACATTGAACCACATATGAGATTATGAGGACAGATGACCAAAATCATGGTCAAAAATGCAGAAGTTAATTCTTTTCCTTCCATGCGGGTTTACATCAAGTCAAATGTTAAATAGCCTTTATATAAATAATAGACTGACTCTAAACCAGAGGAGTATAATGTGTAGTGAGAAAACACTATATTAATCCTATATTTCAATAGGAAATGTTAAATGGAATTTTAAAAAAATGTGCCTTGGTTTATCTTCATTTGTCACATGGAATGTGATTGTTGTCCGGAACAATTTGGGATGGCCATCCCATGTTGGCCTTGCCATCCTCCAAGTTGTTAGAAATCTCAATTTTGGGAGCTGTTAATGAAAGAGAGTTGGTGAGTAGCTGTTAGTTGCAGATGTCACATACTTATGCTGCCATAAATGGTATTCATTGCTGCCATTATACATTGGTGGTGGAAGAGTAAATGATTAAGGTGGGCATTGAAGAAACAATCAGAACACCCAACCTGTGAAGCCAGACGAGCATTTTTCCTTCCCCTTGCTTTCTCTACAACAAAAACAATGCATGTGTTGGTAATAGTTGCTACTGAGACATAAATAATCACTTGAAGTCCCCACGTGGAGCAGGCTGGGATCCTGGTCTTATTCGAATCAATCAAAGTCAATTCCTGCAAGGGGCCATTAAAATACACATGAACTCCTCATTTATTTAGGCAAGGATCTATTTCCTCTGTTTCCTGTGTAGCTGCACAGTCTGGATATAAAGTTACCTTTTACCAATATGCTGATGCCTATAAGGTACAGACATGCTCAGGACATTGTGCTCCAGAATTGGTCCTCTTTCACCTTATTTTCTCAGTTGGAAAACAGGTGTGACATGGGAAAATTTCCACTTCACAATCTTCAGGTTACTGTTTCAATACTGTCAGGCTTTCATACATTTTAACGTGCTTAAAATATAACCCAATGAGGAAAAGTGGGATCAAATCAAGGTAATGTTCCTCTCTAGTTGCTTTGCATCAGCTTCAGAAATAATTATCTTCAATTCTAAATTGTTAGAGGGGAAAAGTAATATGTCTTTTACGAGATCAACAGCACACATCCCTCATTTCTATTTTATCTGTTGAAAAGTTGTTTGATGAATAACATAGCATTGATAATGCGTATATAAAAATGCTAGAAAATGACTGTGTAATTTCCTTCAAATAAATACTTTGAATTGACATTCAAGGTGACCACTACCGCCCTGAATACAGACATCACGCAGTGGCACTAACATTATTTATTGTCACTACACCCAAAAAGAAAAAGAACAGGAATACATTGACAATAAGAAATAATGAATCCATTTAATAGGAAAAGAAATCTGTGCCATTTCCGTTCATTGTTTCTCTCACCTCCTTATGAGTTACAGCTACAAATCTGCAATTGTACTGAAGGTGCAGTTATTTCTCACTGAAATGCAAAGGAGTGAGGAGTTATTCATGCCGTTTCAAGTGGGAGTGAAAAGGCTTCCAGTTCCTTTATGCAAAATTAAGCTAGCTAAGCTTCAACAATAAAACAAGCAGAATCTCTTTTTTCGGTCCTCACTCACTCTCTGGCTGAGAAACCTCTCCACATGTACAATTGATGGAAGCAAGGCACTTGGTTAAGCTCACTGAAAAACAGAAATCACACCCACTCAGACTAACAGTTTGTCAAGTTAATTAAAGATACAGTATTGTCAGCACTGCTACCCATGGAAACAAATTACACCCTGTCTAAAATTAATACATTTCCATCCATAGATACAGCAAGTAAGATTTCACCCACCACTCTTGTGCCATTTCATCCAGCAATGCCTCAATTTTAAAACTTTCATTTCTGTTTTCAAATCTCTCCATGACTACCACTATCTCCCATATGTTAAAGTTATGTATGTACCATATGTTACTATTTTATCATGTTTTGCTGATTCCTGAGCCCTGGATTTTGCCTTTGGGCTTTTGAGCTTGAACGTGGGTCAAATGTTCACACTTTGCCAGAGAACACAGTGTCTCTTCGTGATTTCCACAGCATGGTTACTTAATGACCAGAAGACAGGCTCTCTTTAAGGATATGCAACGTACACAGTGTACTGAATGGCTTACCATCGCCAAAGACCTCTACCTCTGCCATAACTGCTTTCACCATAAAAGACATCAGGTGAAATATAACATCAGTTGAGATGAAGTGAATTTTTAAAGTTGCAATACATCCAGCCAGTTTGAAGAATCATAGCAAAGACAAACTAAAACCATAGTCTGCAATTCTGAAGTTCTGAGTCAAAATGGCTGTGATGTTCTACTTCTCATTTCTCTGAAATGAAAGCTAGATATGAGACAGACTTCATGTTTTCCACTCTAATTGCTACATAACTAAATTAAAAATGGCTGAGTAAATAAGAGTAGCAACCTTGTACCAATGCTGGAAAAAGAGCAATATAAGCTGTATTGTAGCCCTGGACCTCATGAAGAATGCAAATGCCAGACTGCCGAAATTTTGAATGTTTTAAGACAGAGTAAAGATAAAATTGCCATGGCTTTACCAAGCCATAGGACTGCTCTCTTATTAGAGAGGAATAGTGGTCACCATACCACATGATACCAGTTTACAGTCCAATGGGTTTATTTGAAATCACACAAGCTTTTGGAGCGGAGCCCCTTTGTCAGGTGTAGTGAGAGAGCACCACACACAGACCCAGAGTTCATAGGCAGAGAGATCAAAGAGCGAAGTGTCAGATAATATGTCTCTGCAGGTGACCAAGAGTGTTGGATGGTGTATAAAGTGCTTATAAAATCAATGTCATTGCTGTGTTGTTATGACAATCAGGCAGAGCAACAGGAATATAGAAAATGTGACATCTCAGGTCAGACACTAAATTGTAGGTGCGAATCTGTCTCAGAGTCTTAACTTGGAAATGTTTGTTTATTTGCAGATACGTTCTATTTTGTTCAAAAAACACAATTTACCGTCATAAGTTAGTCAATGTGATATCTTATAAATTCCAACTTTCGGAATAAAAACAGCCTGATTCCAGATTAAAACTCTGAGACAAATTCTGAACAAAGCCTCACCCATACAATTCAGTGTCTGACCTGAGATATCACCTTTTGTATATTCCTATTGCTCTGCCTGATTCTCATGACAGCAAAGCAGTGACATTGACTTTATAAACACTTTACACACCATCTAACACTCTTGGTCACCTGCAGAGATATATTATCTGACACTCCACTCACACCGATTGTATGATCTTTCAATCACTCTGCACGTAACTTCTAGGTCTGTGTGCACTGCTCTCTCACTGCATCTAAGGAAGGGGCTGCACTCCAAAAACATGTACAATTTCAAATAAACCTGTTGGACTATAACCTGGTATTGTGTGATTTTTAACTCAGCTCCCACCCATAGCTTCCAACCTCGTGGTCCGGGAACCCTGCACCACCCAATTCTGCCTCCTTCCCAAGATCCACAAGTCTGACCACCCTGGCCGATCCATTGTCTCAGCGTGCTCCTGCCCCACCGAACTCATCTCTACCTACCTTGATACTGTCCTATCCCCCCTAGTCCAGGAACTCCCCACATACATAGGAGACACCACCCACGCCCTCCACCTCCTCCTCCAAGACTTCCGTTTCCCCGGCCCCCAATGCCTCATCTTCACCATGGACATCCAATCCCTCTACACCTCCATCCACCATGACCAGGGCCTCTAAACCCTCCATTTCTTCCTCTCCCAATATCCCCAACAGTACCCTTCCACTGACACTCTCATTCATTTGGCTGAACTGGTCCTCACCCTTAACAATTTCTCTTTTGAATCCTCCCACTTCCTCCAGATCAAAGGGGTAGCCATGGGCACCCGTATGGGCCCCAGCTATGCCTGTCTCTTTGTCGGCTACGTACAACAGCCCATCTTCCGTAGTTACACCGACACCACTCCCCACCTCTTCCTCTGCTACATTGATGACTGCATCAGCACCATCTCATGCTTCCGTGAGGAGGTTGAACAGTTCATCAACTTCACCAACACATTCCACCCTGACCTTAAATTCACCAGGACCATCCCTGATATCTCCCTCCCCTTCCTGGACCTTTCCATCTCCATTAATGACAACCGACTTGACACTGACATTTTTTACAAACCCATCGATTCCCACAGCTACCTGGATTACACCTCTTCCCACCCTACCTTCTACAAATATGCCATCCTGTATTCCCAATTCCTCTGCCTCTGCCATATCTGCTCCCAGGAGGACCAGTTCCACCACAGAACACACCAGATGGCCTCCTTTTTAGAGACCACAATTTCCCTTCCCACGTGGTTGAAGATGCCCTCTAACATATCTCATTCACATCCTGCACGTCCTCCCTCAAACCCCACCCTTCCAAGCAGGGGACAGAACCTCCCTGGTCCTCGCCTTCAACACTACCAACCCTCTCAAAAACTATATCATCAGATCACATTTCCACCACCTCCAAATGGACCCCACCACCAGAGATATATTTCCCTCCCCACCACCTGCTTTCCGCAAAGACGGTTCCCTCCTTGACTACCTGGTCAGGTCCACGCCCCCCAACAACCCAGCCTCCCATCCTGGCACCCTCCCCTGCCACCCCAGGAATTGCAAAACCTGCACCCACACCTCCATCAAAGGCCTCAAAGGAGCCTTCCACATCCATCAAAGTTTCACCTGCACATCCACCAAAGTCATTTATTGTATCTGTTGCTCCCGATGCAGTCTCCTCTACATTGGGGAGACTAGACACCTCCTCGTAGAGCACTTTAGGCAACATCTCCGGGACACTCGCACCAATCAACCCCACCACCCTGTGGCCCAACATTTCAACTCTCCCTCCCATTCTGCCGAGGACATGCAGATCCTGGGCCTCCTCCACCGCCATGCCTCACCACCCAATGCCTGGAGGAAGAACGCCTCATCTTCCGCCTCGGAACACTTCAACCCCAGGGCATCAATGTGGACTTCACCAATTTCCTCATTTCCCCATCCCCCACCTTACCCGAGATCCAACCTTCCAGCTCAGCACCACCCTCATGACCTGTCCTACCTGTCAATCTCCCTTCCCACCTATCCGCTCCACCCTCCCCTCTGACCTATCACCTCCATCCCCACTCCCATTCACCTGTTGTACTCTTGGCTACCTTCCCCCACCCTCCTCTCTGACCTATCACCTCCATCCCCATCCCCATTCACCTATTGTACTGTTGGCTACCCACTCTCCAGCACACCCCCCCCCCCCCCCCTCACCCCACTTATCTCTCCATCCTGGAGGCTCCCTGCCTCCATTCCAGATGAAGGGCTTTTGCAGCTCCTCAGATGCTGCCTGACCTTTTCCAGGACCACTCTAAGCTAAACTCTAGTTTCCAGCATCTGCAGTCCTCACTTTTGCCCAGTACAGTAATTGAACCCATTCTATTGGTATCACTACATTGCAGAGCAACAGTCCAGACAAGTGAGCTAAGTGATCACCAATTGAGACTCAATTAATATTTCCCTTGGTATATGTTCAACATCAGAGATTAAGGATGGGGGAGACCATTGATCCCTATATGATGGTGCTGACACACCTAGCTGAATCTTGAGTGTTTGGACAACAAAAAATGATCTCAAAAGAGATAGCATCTTCTTTGATATCGTGATCCTGCTGATTGAGAGATATAAAGCTTGCTCTCAAGAAAGTTGTTGACATGTGCAGAAACTCTGACATTGTCAGTCATCAGATACATATTAATGGGAAACGGACTTGCATTAAGCTGAGAGACAATCCAGATGGAACAACAGCAATGCTACTGAAGAAGGGAAAGAAAGTTTACAAAATGCCCAGCAGAGAAAGAAATGTCAGAGTACATGATGAGTATATTTAATGCCATGCAAAAGAAATAAAAGCATGTCCATCAGGGGGAAATAGTTCTCTAACTGCAAGAAGTGGAATCTCATTTCACAGAAGTGTTTAGCCAGAAAGGAATAAAGCAAATATATAAAAATGGCTGCTGAAGAGATGTCAGCTATTGATTGGCATCAGTGTATTTAAAGATAGTAAATGGTTTATGGCTATTAGAATAATGACTGTAGAAAGTGGGCATCAAGTTTTTAACATGTTGTTGGGTAACTGTAGTACAAACAAATGAGTCTTTCTTACACTTTTCATTATTGATAGAGGCATGTTTAGGAGGACTCCTTTAGTACTTTCTTCTCTCAAGATCCAGTTCCATGTAATTTGATATCAGCTGACATCAATGATGACGTGTTGATATTTGCATAACAACAATTAACCCCTAATGCTACAGTGTAGGAAGGGGCCATTTGGCCCTTTGAGTCTGCATCAATCCTCCAAAGAACATCCCACTCTATCCCTGTAACCCCCATTTACCATGGCTAATCCATCTAGCCTGCATATCCCTGGACACCATGGGCAATTTATCATAGCCAACTCACCTAACCTGCACATCTTTGGACTGTGGGAGGAACCAGAGCACCTGAAAGAAACTCGCACAGACACAGGGAGAATTTGCAAACTCCATACAGACAGGCATCCAGGACTGGAATCAAATCTGGATCTCTGGCACTATGAAGCAACAGTGTTCAGCACTGTGCCACCATGGAGGTATCCTTGATAAGGTATCCTGCAGTTGCAGTAGCACCTAAACAGGTTGGGAAGTCTATACACCTGCCTGGAGCACTGCCTGTTCTGGACTATTATTAGGTCACCTCAAAAAGATTAGAGTGACCTCATGTCCTGCATGCGCCTCACAAATTCCAGTTGACCTTTTTATATTTTTTAGTCAATTTCTTCAGTCATGCTGTAACACACATTTGGGGCATATGGACTTGGGTTTGGGCTTAAATTGGCCCAATTGGCAATTGGCCTTAAATTGGATTAATTACCTGGAATAGGTACTTGTTGTGTATGAATGGGTAGCTATTGTTTCCACACCTGTATCAGGAAAATGGCTGCAGGGCAGTATGGAACAAGGGAACCGACACACAGGCCAGGTGTTATTTTCAGATGTTATTTAGATCTTACCTCCACAACCAGATCTGGCAAGGCCTAAAGATAAAGCCTGATATGATCAAATAAACAGAGCATCCTGTTTGAAGATTTTTTTTATTTGTTAAATTTTTATGTAGCAACATCTGAAGATTTTAACTATCCCTCTCTTTGGAGTATTTGACACTAAAAGCCTTTACTGGACTGCTTTTACTGACAGGCCATCTGGTATAGTTTGGGAAAGAAAATCACTTGGCCGTGTATTTCAATGGAGGCCTTTGTTAATGCTTCCTCAAACATTACTTCTATGTTAATCAGAATGTTTGACTGAGTTTCAAATTCCAAAATTATCCAAGTAGGGGTTCTGTGTTCACAATTTGATTGACAGGTTAAAAAGGCTATTAAAGGATTAGATGACTTTATATTAAGAAAATAATAGTATTCTTGATTTTGTCTCTAGTTTATGAATTTAGATCTAAATATATAAAGAAAGTCCAACAAATATGTTGTGTGAATTTCATAACTACTATTTGCACTGATTTTGTTTTAGAAAGTGTATGACTTAGCTCAGCCAGATGAATAGCTTAGCCATACACAAAGATTTTATGAACGTGCTGTATAACTTTCAACTTTAATAACTGTGGATGTAGCATGATAGAAATTTAATCGAGTCCGTATGTGGTACATTTTTTTTGAAAACAAGCAGCACATTTTCTTCTTCCAGCTTTTATGGATTTCAATTCTGCTAGCTAAGTTCACCTTTTCTTCAGTTGTCATCATTTTCAATCAGGAAAACATCAACACAGCAATAACAATAAATATAGCACTAAAAGGCTTCATGACCTATGCCTTCAAATAGTATTCCCAGTCTGCTTCTGTCATTTGTACGTCCAAATCTATTAGTCTTTAAAGTTGCCTCAGAAATTTATTAATAACCTGAATATGAATGGTGTCCAAAGTGCTTTCTTGTTTGAATAGTTGATTGTTTTTGTACAGAACCCAACAGCGTTTGATTGAAGTCCTTTGGAAAAGGAAATTGGATGTGGGGCAAAATCACCTGTTTGTTCCATTTCCCAGACAAAGTTCACCACCAGCATCACTGACAAGGAAACATCACTTCATTACTATACCAATACATCACTCAGCAAAATACACTCAAGTCTTGGAGTGAGATTTCATCCTGTATCACAGATGTGAGAGTGGCACTAACTCACTCAAAAGAAGAATTAAAGGAATGTCTGCAGGGGGGAAAAAAAAGCTAAACTGACTGATAAGACCGTGGAGTGAAAGGTAGGGATGGAAAAAGTAACAAAAAGTATCTGATAAGCATCCAAGGCCATTGGAATATCCTCTGGCAATCAAGTATTTATGAGAGTTGACACTTATTTTCATGGGAGGACCATCTGTCAGTGAATCTGATATCTGGGACAATTGCTTGAAACTATTTTCGTTGAATTATGTAAAATTTTCTTTGTGAGTTAATCTCAATTACATCATAAATGCATAATGGTAGATTTGCTAAATACGACCGATTAGCAAGATTATGTCTTGGTGCAATTCAGCACTGCTGGCACCGTGATCCAGTGTAAGACACAGAATCCATGTAAAGTAACAAACTTTAAAGTTACATGATTAGTGTTTCAAAAAGTGTGCAGTCTGTCTACTAGAGCTCTCTGTCCTCTTATTTAAATGGTTGAACACCCTTACTGGTCTCCAATACAATAAAATTACACACAATTAAAATATGCTTGCAAAGGTCATGGTTCATTACTCCGGGTTGCTGAGCAACCATGGTTTTTTCACTATATTGCACTTTTTTAGCTTAAGGAGTTCATTTTTGCGACTGGTAAAATTTCTAGGTCAATAGCAAAAATTTACTCGGGTCAGCTGAAGCGTATCAGACTGCAGAACACTGACGCCACACCAGACTGGAGCCATGCCAGCAGTTAAAACGAAATACATGATTGGCCCAAATTACATTATAAAGATACTAAAATCAATCTTATTGGCTGTGAGTGTAAACTGAGCCCTTTGTAGTTATCGCCCTGTTTAAAGTTTCTGCCAGTGAATAAAAACCTTGAAGTGTGTATGCGATTGTAATTGTGGTGTAAATTTCTTCAGGCTGGCCACCCATGTGTGACCTGGGCACACTGCTCTCATGTCACAAACTTAAAACTTAAACAACAATTGTCTGCACCCTACCATTTTTCAAAGTATGAAGGTGAATTCCTCCTTACTTAGCTTCCAAAATTGTGGAGTTATTGCTCCTTGTCTGTAACTCTTGTGTGTTTGTCTTGAATATTTTTACTTAACATATGAATGTGTATACTCCTCCTAATTGCAGTTTACAATGGTTGATTAGTGCTGTAGGGATTACTCTTTGTTCTTCAGAAACCCTTCATTACTCACAATTATCTCAATGATCCAGCCAGAACATAATGCTGCAGGTTCATTTCTCTTCTCATATAGGCTGGTGTCATGCAGTATATTTTATACACTGATAATCTGTTGAACATTAAAGAAACCTTCACATCTAAAATGAGATTGATTTCATTCTGAGGAAATAAAATGCAAAACAGTGCAAGAATAAGGAACTGAGTTAGCCTCCTTTTATGTTACACATTTCAGTTTCATTGCTATTATAAATTCAACATGATCTTTTGTTTATAATCTGTGCAGGACCTCAATAAAACTCTGTATCTTTTTTTAATTGTTGGAGTTTTGAATATGATATTTCAGCAGTTATGATATATGTACAGAGCAAGATATGTGATGAAATATAAGATAAAGCAGGGCATTAGTTGACAGAATTCTAGGGTCAGATCTTGAATGTTTATTAAGAGAGAACTTTTAACTATCTAAAAGATTATTTATGAGCTCTGTGTAATAAGTGCTTTCTGATTAGACCACATCACAAAGGGATTTTTTTAAAGCTGATCTTCTTGTTTAGTATAAGGAAGAATGATTACTTATCACTCTGAAACCTGTATCCACTAGATTTGTGACTTTTTGATAATATTGCAGCCGTTGGCCTGAGCTCCAAATATTGAGGATAATTTTCACCATCACCCACAGAGAGCAGTGAAATGGCAACAGTGGGTGGTGTGCCCCCACCCTACTTTACCCCCAAACCCTTTACTCAATATAGGGCACAAGTGTTGTTTTACGCTGATGTACTCACTAGCTTGAAAATCAAGTGGTTTCCATCATGGGTAAGGGATCCATTTGGCCAGTTTATTATTCAAGCAGTGGAAGTGAAAATCAATCTCTAGAAAGCATGTGGGATTTGCTGCAGGATAGCACACTGCCCCAAGTGACTCACTCACTTTCTCATCAGCTAGAGGTGATAGAAATCCAGAATTAAACTTCAGGAACTTTACAAATGCATGGTAGTGTTACTGCCGTTTGTTTTGAGTATGGGCATGATAAAGAACTTCACTTTTCAATGAGATTCATAAGGGATTCATTTACCACACGCATGTGTGTTTTCCCCTCTCATAAAAAGCAGCATGCCATATCTTGTCAGTAATGAAAAGCATACGGAAACTTCAAAACAAGTCCTGGACTAATTTGTTGAACAAGCAATAACTCCATGAAACCCTCAGGTGGGATTTTTATGCACAGTGCTGTTTTAAAGTCCACAGGTTTGGCTAGTCACTATTTTGTACAAATAAGTAAAGCATGCAAGGCATGTATTTGAACCTCAAAATTGCAACTGAATTGATTGTATATTCTTGGAACCGAACATATTAGAAGGTGCCTCCTTCCTGAAACTTGTTGGCATCTGCCCATCTATGGGTATTGCCCAAAATTGTCAACTCTGTAGTGCCAATACAATACAAATGCAGTGATCTGATACTGTTTACATTAGAGGAAGACTCTTGAAGAGCCCAACTTAAAAGAAATGAATACTGTTTATAAGAAAGTCTGGAAAGGCTGGGACGTCTTTCATTGGAGCTTAGGAGGTTGAGAAGCAACTTTATAGAAGTTCGTAACATAATGAGGGGTATAGATAGTGTTAATGGTAGCTATCTTTTCTGTAGGATGGGGAATTTCAAAACTAGGAGGGCACATTTTTAAGGTGAGAGGAGAGAGATTTACAAAGAGACAAGTGGAGCAAATTTTCTAAACAGAGGGTGGTTCACATGTGGAAGGAACTTACTGAGGAAGTGGTGGGTGCAGGTACAATGTTTAAAAGACATTTGGATAAGTACATGAATGGGAAAGATTTGGAGAGGTATAGCCCAGGAGCAGGCAAGTGGGATTAGCTTTGTTTGAATTATGTTCAGTATGGATTGGTTGGATTGAAGGGTCTGACTTCATGTTCTATGACTCAATGACTTTGACAATGTTTTAAATTACAGACTGTTTCTTATTAAATACCAGATGAGGATTATCAAATGCTGAACAGCAGTTGTATTTTTTTCTTGTAACTTCTTCTTGTAATGCTTAATAAGTTTGTTGATAATCAAAGGCTAAATCAAAGGTTCATGTGTTATTTGGAGAAAGTGAGGTCTGCAGATGCTGGAAAGTCAGAGTTGATAAAGTGTGCCGCTGGAGAAGCACAGCAGGTCAGGCAGCAAACGAGGAGCAGGAGAATCGACGATTCAGGCACAACCCTTCTTCAGGACTGGCCTGCTGTGTTTTCCCAGTGCCACACTTTATCTACACTATCTTGTTACTTTCAAAGATAGAACCAGTAATTAAATTAATCTAAAAACGATTGTCTGCTTGTTATCATGACCATGCTAACATACCAGAGCTAATGAAAATATTCTCAATGACATAGGGAGCAAGGATTCATGCATAAGGGTAGTCAGAACAAATTGAATAAAATGCTAATTTTTAATGGATCAGTAGTTGTGAGAAAAAATTCTTTTGAGATGGAACACAGTGAAAAGCAGCCACGGATGAGAAGAGTAGGAGCAGTAATAAATTAGCGGTAACAGAAACAGAAATTACTGGAGAAACTCAGCACCTATGTAGAGGGAACGGTGTTAATGTTTTAAGTCAAGTGACCCTTCTTCAGAATAAGTTATCGGTATTTGTTGAACCTGCAGAGTAAGAGCATCAAGGAAAACAACTCAAGTTCTACCTATTCCAGAGGAGTGTCCAGCATGTGGGAACAGGTTGATTTAAAAAATTCTGAAAATGAATTAAAACAATTTACCAGGAAAATCTGGCAAACCTGACAGCAGTGCCCAAACCCACACAAGGGTTAGGGGTCACCAAAAACATATATAAAAATCTCATATTGAACGGATAGGCCCATTAATGAGTTCCTGAATGAGCTTAAGCACAACATTCCCTCTAAACCATGTGGCTGTGTACTTTTGGTAGCTGCTCTGAGGACCCGCACATGGTGATCACAGCATTGACTTCTAGTTTCCGATGTTGCTGTTGTGTACAGACCTCAAGGGTCTGCAATGAAGAAAGAAAATATGAAGAACACTGTTAAAGGATTACATTGTACTCCCCTCATCCTGAGCACATCAAAATATTCAATCAAGTTATTTAGGTGCCATTTAATTTTTTCAAAAATCCATGCTGGTTGTGCCTTAATTAATCCACAAGTGAGTGTTAGGTTTGTATTGGATACCTGTTTCTAAAGTCTCCCACTACTATGATTAAACTGACTGTACTGGAGTTCATATTCATAGTATCCCTTCAGTGTGGAAACAGGCCATTTGGCCCAACAAGTCCACACCGACCCTCCAAAGAGTATCCCAACCAGACCCATTCCCCTACCCTATTAACCTACACATACCTGAACACTACACATACCTGGCCAATTCACCTAACCTGCACAACTTTGGATTGTGGGAGGAAACTGGAGCACCCGGAGGAAACCCACTCAAACAGTGGGAGAATGTGCAAATTCCACACAGACAGTCGCCTGAGGCTAGAATCAACCTGGGTCCCTGGTGCTGTGAGGCAGCAGTGCTAACCACTGAGCCACCGTGCTACCCTAACATATAGGAACAGGTTGATTAAAACATTTCTGAAAATGAATCAAAGCAATTTACCAGGTTGCTGGGCTTTTCTTGCACATTTCTAGAGCAAAGATTGAATCATTTGCAATTCTTCCAATTCTCTAATACCACCCTTGCATCTAAGGAGGATTGGATGGTTAAAGTCAGGACCCCAGCAATTCCATCATTTCTCGCTCTGTCTTCTTGATGCATCTGACCTAGCTCTCGTGATTTCTCATCTTTAAGTAAAGCAAGCCTTTTTAATACCTTTTCTTTATTAATTTTTAGGCCATGCAGGGTCTCAAGTACCCCCTCTTTTGCAATGACTTTGGCAGCATCTTCTACCTTGATAATGTGGTCAAGTGACCATGGGCACATTCGAAGTTGACCCACACCTGAGAAATAAGGCTGACAGAAAATTGGCCAAATTAAGTTGAACAGTTGCCAGCAGCTATCGGATACAGAGAACAATGGAAACCCAAGATCAAAGACGTCACAAACGTTCAGGAAGAACCAGCTACAACCAGCCCGGTCAAACTTCCAGGCATCTTGATGTCCAGAAAATGTTGAGGCCATGCACTTTACATCTCTCCAGCATGGCATCAGTGAAGAACATTGGCAAAATCCCATTGGATACTTTGAATGCCGACCATGATGCCACTGGCCAAAGGCCACAGAACATTCTGGAAGGTCAGGGATAAGAAGACACACCTGGGAGGCATCTCTTTCTGTGTAGACTGGACTTGGCGCAGTAGTGGAGTCCCAACCACCTGGAGAAAGAGAGAGAGTGAGAGAAAGCAAGCGTGAGATAGAGAGAGAGAGGGAGAGAAGATCTACATTGACCTGCAAGACCCATATTTATGGGAGAAAGCTAGCCCGATGTTGGAGAAGAAGGGGATTCTAATAGCCCAGCTCAAACAAATGGATTATTGTGGACAATATCCTTTCTCAGTCAAATACAGTTAGACAGAGAGACAAATATTGTCAGAATTTAGGAAATGCTTACTTTGTGCTTTTAGAAGCAATATTTTGTTAATCAAATCAAGTTTAACCACAGACTGAATTCTCTGTCCTTTGTCCTCCTCATCATCAAGAATGCTTGGGTAAACTGTTTTTAACAAGCAAATTGATTAACGTATCCAAAGCATAGACAATAGTTAATATGGATGCAAAATATTAATTTGGTCCTAATTGGCTTCACACCTCATTTTATTATCCTTGCAATATTTACATGCCTGTAGAAAATGTTTGGATTCTTTTTTATCTTCACAATTTCCAAAATGTACTTCATTCAGAATCTTGCACCTGTCAGAGAGAGGAAATTCTCCATTCATCAATCAGTAGTGAATTTGAATTCAAGTTAGTGAGTTAGAAGACAAATAACTTTATTCACACTAAAAAGTGTTAAAAATATGTTTTGATCAAAACAAGTGGTTACTTAACATCAGTAATTCGAGTTATTACTTAGATGAAAATTGTTAAAGGCGGAGTGCTGGAGTCAACATATTGTGCACACTCCTGCAATACAACATAACCAAGCATTTGATTGAGTAAGGTCTGTTCTAATCTGGCTTTATTATACATAGTTGGTGCCTAATTTACCCATTACAAAAATAGGTCTTTGATTCATTCAACACAAAGCAGAAAGCAGAGAAAGGCAAGGGTTTTAGATTACCCTAGCAAAGGCTGACTGATATATTGAATCATACCCTTCTGTGTTCTGAGATTCTACGATTTTGCATATAATGGAGCCCCTTTTGGTGAAGATTTTTATTGGTACAAGATCTCCCCGCTGCTTTTTCTGTGATGCACTCAAAAAGCAGAATGAATTACGTTTATCATGACCTTGGGACATCTCACAAGTGTTTTGCAATAATGATGCACATCTGACATGCAATTGTTAATGTAATGTCTGAAACAGGCAGCCAATTTACATGTAGAAAGCTCCCACGGACAGCAATAAAATAAATCATCAGATTATCAGCTTTAGACATTTGTTGAGGTATAGACATTGGCCAGAACACAAGATCAACCCTCCCTGTTTTCTTTGAAATAGTGCCTTAGGATCTTTTATATTGAATTGATGTCTCAAATAAATGTTTGAAATGTTTTTTAAGCATTATCTCACTTAAGACACAAATTGTGCCAGTCTTAAAGGAGATGCAATCTTTCTGGTAAGTAATTTTAACAAAATTGTGAGTCCTTAATGATTGACTATGATGAACATACAATAATTTTAGTTAATATAACAAGCACAATAAGGAATGTTATCCTCCTGATCTTCCAATCTCATATATGTATTTGGACGAGTAGAAATTTTAGTATGGATTTAATGCAGCCTGTAGCAGGAAACATCATTTAATCATATGAGGAGCAACACATCAATATTCTGCTGTGGGCGAAAGCCACCAGTATTGTATTGGAGGCAGGAATGAATGTGCCCAAAATGGAACCACGTCACTTCACAATAAGTTGTCAACTCAGGTCATTATTGGGTCAATTGACCCCAATTAACCCTGGGATCACCAGAATTTTGTTGTGGTGCAGCGATTACTGTGAGTGGCATGGTTTTCCCATACCTTTAGGCAGCCTCAAGGTAAATCAAGTTACATTTGCCTGTGGCCTTCTTGGGGTATCCTTCTTTCATGCCAAAAGGGACCTAATATCATGCAATGTAGATAGATAGAATTTTAATGAATAAGGGAATCAAGGGTTGTGGGGAAAAAGGCAGGAGAGTAGACTTATGGATTATCAGACCAGCCATGATCACTTTCAGTGGCAGAGCTGATTTGGATGAGCTGATAACTCTACTCTGTCCGTATGTCTGATGGCCTGCCTTCTCCCCAGGTTCATTAGTGGCAGCAGTCTCTGGTGTTAGTGACTCTGCCTGCAATGGGCAACTCCTGGCTTCTGATGGATTGAAGTCCCTCAGCAGATGGGATTTCTGCCCCTGAGGACCTGAAATATCCCAATGCTGGCCTGAACAGGCACAGAGTTCAGGTGAGTTGGGTCAGGAGGCAACAGGGCTAATCAGGCAGCCAGGGGACATAATTGAGAAGGCAAGAGAGAGCTTTCCCATGGGGCAGTCTGTGGCATTGGCAGGAAGTGCTGTGTGGAACCCTCCATGGGATGAAGGTTACTTAAGAGGAACCTCACCCAAACCCACAGGCAGGTTGTCAGGGTGTCCCCCATATGATACAGACACACCCACAGGATGTTAATGGTTGTATCACATTGAAAATAAAAACATACAATGTGGCAAAGATGGTTTGTAAACCAAAAGACTGGGCAAGTTTAAAAAGTCAACAATAGATGACCAAGAAAATAATAGAGGAAGAAAATAAAGTATGAGGGCAAACCAGCAGGATGGACAGTAAGAGCTTCTTTAAATACAAAAAAAGGAAGACAGATGTAAAAGTGAACATAGATCTTGGAGAAAGAGGCTAGTGAAATAATAATAAGAAACCATGATATGGCAGGGGGAATTGAACAATTACTTTGCATCAGTTTTCATGGGAGAAGACATGAACAGAATTCCGAAACTAATAAATAATCAATGGCTGAAGTAAGGGAGATCATACACACAATATATATCTCTGGTGAAAATGTACAAGGGACATTAATTGACTGAAAGTTAATGAGTCCACTAGAACTGAGAAGTTGCATCCTAGGAATTTAAAGGAAGTAGTTACAGAGATATGGATGCACTGGGAGTAATCTTCCAAGAATTCTTAGTTTCTGGTAAATTCCAAGAGGATTCAAAGCGACCAATGTAACAAACTTATCAAAAAGGTAGGCAGACAGATGATAGATAATTATAGAAGACAGAAGCCATTTTTTTACAAAGTGTAAGTCACATTAAATGTGTTGAAACGACTCTTGCTGAATGGCTGAGAGTATTTTCACATGAAACTTGCTGGATTAACTGCTGTTAGACCGTCAGAAATAGAAACAAGAGTAACCCATTGGGCCCTTTGAACATTCTCCACCATTCAATAGGATCATTGCTGATCGGA
Source organism: Chiloscyllium plagiosum (assembly GCF_037043375.1). NCBI lineage: Eukaryota > Metazoa > Chordata > Chondrichthyes > Orectolobiformes > Hemiscylliidae > Chiloscyllium > Chiloscyllium plagiosum. The sequence continues at coordinate 20,758,655 of NW_028270155.1, read as the reverse complement.
TAACATTCTTCAAGTCCACATTCTGTGTTTTCCCTGTAACCCTTGAATACCCAATGATTAAAAATATACCTATCTCAGTCTTAAATATACTTATGTATCATTTCTGATTTCCACTCCATCTTACCACATGGCATTCCTGGAATAACACACCACTCACTGGATACTCTGGAATTCACCAGTATCCCTGATAAAGGCATCATGTTTTAAAAGGCAGTTGGGCACCTAGGCAAGAGCTGCCCTGCACAATTTCTGACATTTGCGCCAGAAATGGCAGGTGGAGGGAAACTGGTGTCCCACTTTGCAAGGAGAACTCTGGAGTTCCTGCTGGATAGGTTGGGACTTACTGTTCCTTCAGGACAAGCGGTGCAGGTCTGATACCAGACTGTACCAGCCTGGTATAAGTTGCCATCTAGGTTAAAGCAGTCTCAGCCATCTGGAGGAATGCCCAGCACCATAGATAAAAAAGTCCATGATTTTCTTCACTCCATTGGAACAAGGTCCATCATCTTCTCTCGGATACCTCACATACAACAACTTTATGCAATTTTACCCACTTCCCACCAAGTCTTGTGCTCTACCACTCTCACTATTGCATATAACATATTCTCCACTTGCTCGTAACCATCCCAACCTGTGGCACACTAATCCTACATGCCCTCTGCGCTGCCAACTCACTCGCTCAGGACACCCCCCCACTGCCATAAACAGGAACTATTTCATCTTAAGCAATACCTGCCTCTCACTTATTCCAAGAGGAAGAGAGTCCACGATAGGGCAGATAGAATCAAGACAAGAATAACTGTGCTGCCATCATTCAGCTCTTTAGACCTTGTGTAGAAAGGGATCTTTACTCTGACTGCCCTGTACCACAGGCTGCCTTTGTCTTACTGTGCTGGGAACCCCTAAGTGAAAGCTGCTCCCCAACCCCCCCACTCACCGGCCTTCGATTGACTGACGCCTGCTGATAACTATGAAAGTCTTCCTGGCTTTGTATGTGTTAAACGTCAACGCTGTCTTAGCTGGAATTGTTCACAGTTCTTGCTCTTGTCTGGTATGCTCCCGCACTTTAAATCCACCACCATCATCCATCCAGTGAAAACTGGCTTGACCCCATTTCCAAACTCCCTTTCCTCTCCAAAAACCTGGAACTTGATGACCTATAGAATCTACAGAAGTATATAGGCCAAGTGCTCAGATTAGGTTAGGATATCTGGTCGGCATGGATGAGTTGGACAGCAGGGTCTGTTTCCATGCTGTACATCTCTATGACGCTATGACTCTAGATTAGATTAGATTACATTGCAGTATGGAAACAGGCCCTTCGGCCCAACAAGTCCACACCGACCCGCTGAACCTTAACCCACTCATACCCCTACATTTACCCCTTACCTAACACTACGGGCAATTTAGCATGGCCAATTCACCTGACCTGCACATTTTTGGACTGTGGGAGGAAACCAGAGCACCCGGAGGAAACCCATGCAGACACGGGGAGAACGTGCAAACTCCACACAGTCAGTCGCCTGAGGCGGGATTGGAACCCGGGTCTCTGGCGCTGTGAGGCAGCAGTGCTAACCACTGTGCCACTCTAAGATAGCAGTAATATGAAACTGATAGTTCGAGCTGAGGGGCAAAGCTCAAAAGGACAAGGCAGTCCAAGGTAGAGATACTGTGAAGATCCAGGCAGGTTCAGTGTGCGTGTGCTCTATGACAGCAAGTGATGAGCCCAGAGATGCAGCCTGGTTCAGTGGGTGGGTGTGCTAAGTATGTATCCCTGATTGCGTAGTATCTTGTGTTAGCATCACAATTATGGTTGCCAGTGTAAAATAAGGGCAGCAATGAAGCATCATGTAAGTGGATCGCAGATGTACCATGAGGGTGCTGACAGTTTGGTACATGTTAAATGCCAATGCCTGTAAACAGGCCAGTGCCCATTAAATGTGCTTTGAGATGCTGCTGGTGCCTAGTTTCCAATGTAGCATCTGTTTGGTGCAAGCTGCAAGCTGAAACTGTCAAGTCTCTGCATTAGTTTCCGTACTGAATTTCCTGACATTTTGTTTGCTGAAAGAGCCTAGTAGGATCCAACTAGAATATTAATGAGCCAAGTCAGACTGTCAACATGGACCTTAACAAGCATTAATCATCATCAATGGGCAACTCACCAATGCCAATGGGTAATGTGGTGTCAATGTCAAGATGTGCTTCTCTGGACTTGCCAGAATTAGAAAAGGTTCAGTGAGAAATAGGGAAGACAAAAAGGCTGTTGGTCTTTATGTCAAAGGGAATGGATTATAGAAATGAGGAGGTCTTATTAAAACTATACTAGACGCTTGTTCAATCATAACTGGAATACTATAAACAATTTGGTCCCCTTATCTACAGAAAGATATATTGGCTTTGGAGGCAGTCCAGGGAAGGTTTCAATCTGTCAATCCTAGGTATGGACAGATTTCCTAATAAGAAGACCTTGAGTAGATTGGGTGTGTACCCATTTAGGAGAATGAGTGGAGACTATTGATGCACATAGGTTCTTTGGGGGCTTGACAGGCAAGTGCAGAACGGTTGTTTCCTCTAATGGGAGAATCCAGGTCCAGAGGACATCATTTCAACAGGAAGAGGTTGCCCATTTAAGACCGAGATGAGGAGAATTTTTTTATACAATAGACAGCTGTTGAGGCTGGGCTGTTAAGTATACTGAAAGCTGAGATAGCGAGATCTTCAATCATTAAAGGCACCAGAGGTAATGGGGATAATGCAGAAAAGTGGATTTGAGGATTATAAGACCATAACACCATAAGACATAGGAGCGGAAGTAAGGCCATTCGGCCCATTGAGTCCAATCCGCCATTCAATCATGGCTGATGGGCATTTCAACTCCACTTACCAGCATTCTCCCCGTAGCCCTTAATTCCTTGTGACATCAAGAATTTATCAATTTCTGCCTTGAAGACATTTAGCGTCCCAGCCTCCACTGCACTCTGTGGCAATGAATTCCACAGGCCCACCACTCTCTGGCTGAGGAAATGTCTCCGCATTTCTGTTCTGAATTTACCCCCTCTAATTCTAAGGCAGTGTCCACGGGTCCTAGTCTCCTCACCTAACGGAAACAATTTCCTAGCGTCCACCCTCTCCAAGCCATGTATTATCTTGTAAGTTTCTATTAGATCTCCCCTTAATCTTCTAAACTCCAATGAATATAATCCCAGGATCCTCAGCTGTTCCTCATATGTTAGACCAACCATTCCAGGGATCATCCGTGTGAATCTCCGCTGGACACGCTCCAGTGCCAGTATGTCCTTCCTGAGGTGTGGGGACCAAAACTGGACATAGTACTCCAAATGGGGCCTAACCAGAGCTTTATAAAGTCTCAGTAGCACATCAGTGCTTTTATATTCCAACCCTCTTGAGATAATTGACAACATTGCATTCGCTTTCTTAATCACGGACTCAACCTGCATGTTTACCTTTAGAGAATTCTCAACTAGCACTCCCAGATCCCTCTGTACTTTGGCTTTACGAATTTTCTCACTGTTTAGAAAGTAATCCATGCTTCTATTCTTTTTTCCAAAGTGCAAGACCTCGCATTTGCTCACAATGAATTCCATCAGCCATTTCCTGGACCACTCTCCCAAACTGTCTAGATCCTTCTGCAGCCTCCCCACTTCCTCAGTACTACCTGCCTGTCCACCTAACTTTGTATCTTCGGCAAACTTCGCTAGAATGCCCCCAGTCCCTTCATCCAGATCATTAATATATAATGTGAACAGCTGCGGCCCCAACACTGAACCCTGCGGGACACCGCTTGTCACCGGCAGCCATTCCGAAAAAGAACCTTTTATCCCAACTCTCTGCCTTCTGTCAGACAGCCAATCCTCAATCCATACCAGTAACTCACCTCGAACACCATGGGCCCTCACCTTGCTCAGCAGCCTCCCATGTGGCACCTTATCAAAGGCCTTTTGGAAGTCTAGGTAGACCATATCCACTGGGTTTCCCCGGTCTAATCTACTTGTCACCTCTTCAAAGAATTCCAACAGGTTTGTCAGGCATGACCTCCCCTTACTAAATCCATGTTGACTTGTTCTAATCCGACCCTGCTCTTCCAAGAATTTAGAAACCTCATCCTTAATGATGGATTCTAGAATTTTACCAACAACCGAGGTTAGGCTAATTGGCCTATAATTTTCCATCTTTTGCCTTCATCCTTTCTTGAACAAGGGGGTTACAACAGCGATCTTCCAATCATCTGGGATTTTCCCTGACTCCAGTGACTTTTAAAAGATTTCAACCAACGCCTCTGCTATTTCCTCAGCCACCTCCCTCAGAACTCTAGGATGTAGCCCATCGGGGCCAGGAGATTTATCAATTTTAAGACCTTTTAGCTTTTCTAGCACTTTCTCTTTTGTAATGGCAACCATACTCAACTCAGCCCCCTGACTCCCTTTAATTGTTGGGGTATTAACTCAGCCCCCTGACTCCCTTTAATTGTTGGGATATTATTAGATCAGACAAGCAAACCTGATGGGTTGAATGGCCTATTTCTGCTCTTATATGTTATGGTCTGATAGACCTCTCCCTAACTCTGCGGCATTTACAAAGAGGCCCTAAGTTGCTCAATTAAGTTATCCCAACAGGCCTGAGGGTAGGCAGTCCACCCTTCACCTCCTTGACTCCAGTAAAATACTCCAGCAGAGGCAGAAAGGTGACAGACATCGCAAACCATTGCATCTCACCATACTTTATGACCCCAAACATCCCTGTCTGGTTCTGGGTATATGGGAGTGGGAGCCAGGGATGTAGATAGGAGTGGACACGTGGTTTGTTGGTCAAGCTGTGGAGAAGCTCTCCTAACCCCACGACTCCACAACCAACCTTTATTGATTTTATCTATTTCCCGTCCATTTCTTTCTCTTCAGTGGTGAATAGGCTGTGCTGATGCAAACTATAGTATGTGTGTGGTCTTTTCTATGTATCCCACCAGCACTGTTTTACCATGCTTTAGTGCCTGAGACTGGTAACCTCATAATACTATCCTAACACTGCCAAATTGATAAGAGAAAGAGACTTCTCATCTCTTTCCAAACTTTTCTACCGACAGCTGACTTTCAGATTTTATTTACCCATATTTCTGGAATGCCTTAAGAGCAGAGTTATAACCAGATGGTTATGATCTATGAAAGGACATGTTTATTGAAGAATTTTAAAATGCATCAATAACTTTAATGACAAAATGACTGATTGTTTTTCTTCTAATTACTTTTGAAATGGCCCAAACTGACTTCACTTAGAACTCTTGCCAGCTGTCTGAGAAGTGACTTTCACTCCCTCTGTCTGAGGTGTAAGGATATTAATTGGACACTCTATGTTTTAATTTTTTTTTTAACTGCTCCATGCGTGATTGCATTGTCAAAACAAAATTCCTCAGTACTCTGCTGAAAGAGCTGATTGATGTCAGCGTCCAGTTTCAGAGACCCCAGTCATTCTTTGGTACCTTCACTTTCTTCATAAACTGAGCCTAAAGCAGCAAGTGTCAGCATTTTTTTCACTCATGGAAGGCATCACAGTTGAGCCCAAGGAGATGTCACCAGACAGCTACATTTGCAAACTTTCTGGCAGTGAGCAAGAGAGGGGATTTAATTTCCTCATCTGAAAGGCACAAAGAGAAATTACGGCAGTGCAATTATTTTCCATTTGTTCTAACCTTCAATTGCAGAACCCAGACAATTTTACAAGCAGAATGCTGAACCCTTGAAAGAGTCCAAAATAAATTAATTGCCTATTATTTGCACATAATTCACCAAAGTCTACAGATATGTGCTTAAATGTTTATCTCCACGGTATACAAAATGTAGTTAGCTGCAATTAGAGAACAATAATGTAGAAAACCTTTTTTTAATTCTTCATTTGTTTTTATTATGCCAAAATTGTTTGCATGAATTCAGACCACATGCATTTTTAATTCGGCCATTTATTAATCCTAATTATGACAGTTATTACATTGTGAATATAAATATCTCTGTTCATTTAAGTCTATTTGTAAACAACTATACTGTTTTCTCACTGACCTAAAGGATATTTACATTGCACTCAACATAACCTTTAAGATTTGAACTCAAAAACATATGGGTTATTAATACCTTAGAGTCATGGCAATATGCAGCATGGAAACAGACCATTCAGTCCAACTCGTCCAAGCCAACCAGACATCCTAATCTCATCTAGTCCCATTTGTCAGCACTTGGATCATATCTCTCTAAACCCTTCCTATTCATATCCCCATCCAGATGCCTTTTACATGGTTTAATTGTATCAGCCTCCACCACTTCCTCTGGCAGCTCATTCCATACAGGCACCACCCTCTGCGTGAAAAGGTTGCCCCCTTAGGTCCCTTTCAAATCTTTCCTCTCTCACCCTAAACCTATGCCGTCTCGTTATGAACCAGTGTCATGACCACTGCACTACCACACCCAGAATATAGCTGCAGACTTTTGAATCATGAGCATCAAGAGTGAATTGTGGATGCTGATTCGAGTTTCTTAAAAATAATATTACAGTCATCAAGATTATGCTGGTTCAGCGTTTATAAATATATTTCTATTTCCAACAGCTAAATTATTCGCTGGCCTCAAATTTAATAAATTGGCTAATTTCTCTGTCCATCTCTGTCATTTGCATAGAGCAGGCTGATGTAAACCAGGGAATCAAATTATATTTATCCCTTCAATTAAATATTCAGACTCATGACACATCAGTATGATGATAATATTATGGCATCATCCTTTCAACCTTCTGGTCATATTTTTTCACTGAGATATGACTGAACCTTAGGAAACATTTGCTTTTGTAAGCAGGGGTTTATTTTATCCAATGGATCATTTGATAAAGATAATGTGTACCTTAATCATGCATAGCTGAAAAATGTGTTGCTGGAAAAGCGCAGCAGGGCAGGCAGCATCCAAGGAGCAGGAGAATCGACGTTTCGGGAATAAGCCCTTCTTCAGGAATTTTTAAGTAGAATCATGCATACCAAACATTTTTGAGTTCAATTCTCATTCTGCATTATGGTGGTTATAGAGTCATCGAGTCACACAGCATGGAAACAGATCTTTCAGTCCAACTCATCCATGCCAATCAGATATCCTAAATTATCTAGTTCCATTTGTTAGCATTTGGCCCATATCCCTCTAAGTCCTTCCTCTTCATGAACCCATCTAGATGCTTTTTAAATGTTGTAGTTGTATCAGCCTCCACCAACTCCTCTGGCTCATTCCATACACACACCACCCTCTGTGTGAAATAATTGCTACTTTGGTCCCTTTTAAATCTTTCCCCTTTCACCTTAAACCTATCCCTTTTAGTTTTGACTCTGCTACCCTTGGGATAAGAACTTGTGGGCGGCACGGTGGCACAGTGGTTAGCACTGCTGCCTCACAGCGCTCGAGACCCGGGTTCGATTCCCGCCTCAGGCGACTGACTGTGTGGAGTTTGCACGTTCTCCCCGTGTCTGTGTGGGTTTCCTCCGGGTGCTCCGGTTTCCTCCCACAGTCCAAAGATGTGCAGGTCAGGTGAATTGGACATGCTAAATTGCCCGTAGTGTTAGGTGAGGGGTAAATGTAGGGGTATGGGTGGGTTGCGCTTCGGCGGGGCGGTGTGGACTTGTTGGGCCGAAGGGCCTGTTTCCACACTGTAAGTAATCTAATCTAAATCTATCTAATCTAATCTAAATCTAAATCTAAACTTGGCTATTCACTCTATCTATGCCTCTCATAATTTTATAAACCTCTATAAGGTCACCTCTTAGCCTCTGACACTCCAGGGAGAAAAGTCCTTGCCTATTCAGCCTCTTCTTATAGCTGAAACTGACCATTTGGGTAACACCCTTGTAAATATTTTCTGAACCCTTTCACGTTTAGCATCTTTCCTATAGCAGGTGGATCAGAATTGAATGTAATTTTCCAAAAGTGGCCTAACTAATGTCCTATACAGCTGCAACATGACCTCTCAAATCCTAACTCAATGCACTGACCAATAAAGGCAAGCAGACCAAACATCCTCCTCACTATCCTGTGCACCTACGACTCTACTTTCAAGGAACAATGCACCTCGATCCAAAGGTCTCTTTGTTCAGCAACATTCCGCAGGATGTTAACATTAAGTGTGTAAGTTCTGCCCTGATTTGCCTTTCCAAAATGCAGCACCTCGCATTTATCTAAATTAAACTCCATCTGCCACTTTTCGACCCATTTGCCCATCTGATCCTGTTGTATTCTGAGGTACTCTTCTTTGCTGTCCACTACTCCACCAAATTTGGTGTCATCTGCAAACTTATTAAGCATACTTCCAATATTCACATCCAGGTTCATTTTAGTCCGAGAAAACTGAAGTAGGAGAGAGTGCCCAACATTAATGTAATTGAGATCTAATGAAAGATTATTGACCTGAAATATTAATTAGAACATTAAATGCCAACTCCACTCGGGAAAGTTGGGTGTTATAGAGTGGAAAGGTGTGAGGCACATGTCCATCACCTTCCCAGTATTCCTTGTATTTTACTTTTGGAGAGGTGGTGAAGTACTGGTGGATGACTCACCTGCCTGAGGTCAATTAAGACACTTAAGTGTTATACATAAAGTCATTGAGTAATACAGTTAAACAGCATGGAGACAGACCATTTGATCCAACTCATCCATGCCAACCAGTTATCCTTAATTGACCTAGTCTCGTTTGCCTACATTTAGCCCATATCCCTCTAAAGACTTCCTATTCATGTACCCATCCAGATACCTTTTAAATGTCATAATTGTATCCATCTCCATCACTTCCTCTGGCACCTGGTTCCACACATGCACCACCCCCTGTGTGGAATACTGACCTTCAGATCCCTTTTTCGCCTTTCCCCTCTCATCTTAAATCTGTGCCCTCCAGTTTGAACTTCCCTACCCTGGGAAAAAGATCTTGGCTATTCCTCCTATCCAGCACGGTGGCACAGTGGTTAGCACTGCTGCCTCACAGCGCCAGAGACTTGGGTTCAAATCCTGCCGCGTGCAATCGTCTGTGTGGAGTTTGTACATTCTCTACGTGGGTTTGCTCCGGTTTCCTTCCACAGTCTAAAGATGTGCAGGTTAGGTGAATTGGCCATGCTAAATTGCCCGTAGTGTTAGGTGCAGGAGAATGGGTCTGGGTGGGTTGCTCTTCGGAGGGTCGGTGTGGACTTGTTGAGCAGAAGGGCCTGTTTCCATACTGTAAGCAATCTAATCCATGCCTCTCATGATTTTATAAATCTCTATCAGGTCACCCCTCAGCCTGCCATTCCAGGAAGAACTGCCTCAGCCTATTCAGCCTCTCCCTATAGCTCAAATGCTCCAATCCCAACGACATCCTTTGCCTTTAAAAGAATCCCCCTTTAAGGATTGCAGGTGCTGAGTGTATGCAATCTGCCAAAACTTAGTCTGCTGTGAATTTGCAAGATGAAAACCCAGAAATCAGCTGAATGCAGCTATGTCTGCTTCATAATTCAGGTAATGTACCTTACTGTTCCAAATAAATTAAGCCACAAAGTCAATAAATCTCTAGTGAGTGATTGATTATTAAGCCATTATCTTTAACTTGAAAAAAGTGACTAATTAGCGGCGACTCTAGGACCTAATCGTGTGTTGACTGGCATTCTACCCACAGTGGGGAGGCACTACACCATCTACAGTAAAACCTACTGGCTTCCTGGTAGACTTAGAGTTCTGGTCCTTCCTGATCAGGCACTCGGTGGCCCATGAGGTCTCTTAGTAGCAAAGGATGCCCCTCCTGGATGGTCTGCCCTTCATTTGCAATCATTACCCCCCAACCCTCCCTTCAAACCATCCCCACACTTATTGCCAGGATCTGTCTGATTGGACCCAATGATCCTCAACCCATGTACCTGCATTCTGGATCTGCTTGGGGAATGCCGATTGCTGCAGTCCTGGCTTAGTCTCATAGTATTTGTGGAACTGAGGGTCTAACAGCCACCTGATTACTTGGCGAGGGTGGGGCGGCGAGGAGCATATCTATTCTCAGAATGGCCAAAGTCTAATCATAAAAACATAAGCATTTTGAGCAGAAACTGGTTACTTAGCCCCTGTTCTCCCATTCAGGTTTCAAATTCTAATCTCTGTCATCATGCAACATGTCTCTATAATAGCTACTGGATAGCATTTATTTATATCAATATATGACATAAATTAATTCACCTTTTTATGAATCCATATACTGAGCTTTTATATGTTATCCTTGTATTATTTAAGTTGATTGCTGGTGCATTCTTAGGCCAGTGAGAGGAGAAGCTGTGTTCATGTGGTGTCCCTGACATTAACTCTCTGCACAGATGCCTCCTCATCTGCTACGTGTTTGAACGATTCTTTACTATTTTTTATCTCAATAAAGGGTTCCACTTTGATTAAAAGTTTTAGTGCCCATTAAAACACAATCTTAAAGGATCTGTTCAGTTGATGTTGTTATTTGTTGGCTCTTGAGTTGGGGAACTTGCTAAAGGGCACCAAATAAACAGAAAAAGAACAGAAATGATGGAGGATGTTTTAACTTCAAAGATGGCTACTTCGGGAAAGGGTGGAAAGGCAAAAAAAAATTAAATTCTCAAACATGACTCTAACCTACATACAATCTACTGGGTTTTAACCTTGATTGGTCAGGAGAGGGGTGCAGGTTGGCAGTGAAAACCTGTTAAAGATGATGGGTTTCCTAAGTCTGCATAGTTCATCTCCACTTGATCAGAATCCCTGACAATGGCTGACCACCACCATTATTCCTCTTTCCCCCTACACCCTCCTCCATGCTGTCGGACGTACCTGACACAGGGTCCCCAGTTGCTTTCTCTATCAAAGTGGCTGCCTGTCAGCAAGAAAACCTGTCGTAAACCTTAAAATTAAATATTAGCAGGAAAAGCATCCCACCCTGGGCTCATATCAGTGCCAATACTTAAACAACAATTACAAATTTTAACAGCTCCTACAAAGGCACTGAGATTAACAGATAAATTAAAGACTTGACCTGTCATCTTATTTTTCTGGCTAATCTCCATCGCTGCAATCCCTTGGTTTATATAGGCAGCTATTACTGAAACACTGTTACAAAATTCATGCCAAATTTGCACAATAGCTGAATGCTTGGAATGGAATTAATTTTATTGAAGGCATCCATAGTCTTACAGTGCTATTCAGTTTGACTGTATTTTAATTTTTGACAGTTTTAATTGGTTGAACAAGTGCAAAAGATAAATGCCGAAAAGTAATACTTAAAAATGCTTTCCAGGACACACACCCATTTACTGATTGCCTGATAGGCAATAGCATATTGGTTAGCTTTAATCCCTGAGAAACTTGATGTTTATGCACACAGCTTTCAAGTTCAAAGGTTCACTTGCCTACTCAGATGTCCCACAGTCAATGAGGTAGCAACCATTCTGCATCCAGCACATTCTTGGCAAGTTGCAGTCAAGTGAAAATGCAAGGAGTAGCAAAGACGTGGAGCCAATTACACAAATATATCATTGCATGTTAAAGTTTAATACTAGAATTTGGATGGTGCCTAAATAAGTCATGCAACTATACAGTAAAGAAAAAAATGAGAGGCAAAGTTTGGTTAGTTGCCTAATGCATTTCACTGAGGCATAGAAATTAGGGATGTGTAGAGAACCACATTGAACTGAATCCACAGCACCACCTCCTCCTACACCCCCAATCCCCATTTCATAATTATTCCCACACGCTGCCTCACAACCTCCAGGAAATCTGTATCAGTGGATTCCCAAAAGCTGTGATTCACACAAAGTTTTGTCAAGACTGAAGAGGTATGAGGACAGTAATGCAGTTTTGCTCTTAGAGAATTTCTAAGATAATAGTTTCACAATACTTTTACTGTCCTTATTGGTCAAAAGAGCTGAATAAGAAAGCCACAAAATTGTGTTTAAAATTTCTTTTGCTCTTAATTTTGCTTCATCTGCCCCATGAATATGGTGACTCATACTATGATTCTGCAAATGTCATTGGACCCTCCACTATCTTGTCTGCATACTTGACCTCACCATTGGTCAGAGGCTATATTTATAAACACTACCACTTCCAAGTCATATGCCATTCCAAATTGGAAATATTTTGTGGATCATTTATCATAGCTGGATCAATGACCAAAAGTATCTATCTGTCAACACTGGAAGAGTACCTTTGCTAGATTGGCTGCAGCAGAAGAAGGCTCAGACTATCTTCTCAAGTATTACTAGGACAATAAATGCCAACCTTCCCATTATTTCAGTATGAAAAGAATAGACTGTGAAAACATTTCAGAATAGATTAGATAAATTCAGTGGGAATATCTTGAGTTCATGAGATTTGAGTTCATGCATTGGAGTGATGCTGACATTTCTATTGTAACAATATGTGAACTACAACCATAAATTGATTTTAATAATGTCTCTTATCAATGAATAATGAAGGTTTCACCTGCAAAATAAGATGAAAATAGCAATGACTTGCATATTGTTGCTTTAACATGAAATAAAATCCCCATTTTTTTTTTAAAAGGTAGAAGATGCTGGAGTTGACATATTTGGATGTCAGAGACCTCTCTCCTCTGAACATTGGGCATGTTTTAGATTTGTTAACATGATCGCTTCTGTTATTGCCAGCCATTTCATTTGTGTTGGGTGTTGCCCCATCCTGTGGGATTCTCCAGGAGACTCCAGGTATTCACGTCTGCGATGCTCCAGTGAACAAGCCAGAAGAAAAGTCATAGTAGTGTAAACATTTTTTGTCTTATTTTGCTCACTTTTATTAGTTAGGAAAAGATTGAAGATGAGAAAGAAGAAGATTGTGTAACCATTCATTTTGAAAATATTGAAGATGAGAAAGAAGAAGATTGTATGATGAGGCAGGAAGATTATATTTCCAAGTATGCATCTAATCAGAGCTGACAACTTTATCAGCACTAAATGAGAATTACGAGCACAACTTTATTTCTGTTCAGTAAATATGATGTATTAGGAGTACAGTTCATTCATTCTGATTTATTTTCTGATTATTATATATGTCAGGTATCAATATTTTTTAAATATAGCTGTAATGAATTCCATCTTTATCTCCTTCCAACCTCTGAACCATGCACTAATCACTTTAATGTGTAATTAAATTGACTGCTGATCATTTCCAGTAGTACTGGTGACGGTCACAAATAGGCACAGATGAGCCTTCATTGTCTTTACAGTGTACCATTGCTTCCTTTCTTTATTCTCCATGTTGAGTAATCTTGTCCACACGTTTTGTTTTCTTTAGTGTATAGAAAACTTTTAATTCCATTTTGCCTCCAACAGGATATTTTACCTGATAGAGGAATGCTTACTTCTTATACTGTAAGAAGCTAGGTGTGCATAGCATAGTATTGAAGAATCCAATAGAAGTTTATGGCAGCTAGGTATTATATACAATTATTATATTCTCAGGCACATAAGTGTCTGGGCTTACATTAATCTATGATATTTTGCAGAGTAGCATGCATGGGTGAGGAGGTGGTGAAGTGGTACTGTCACTAGGTTAGTAATCCAGATAGGAGAAAGTGAGGGCTGCAGATGCTGGAGATCAGAGCTGAAAATGTGTTGCTGGAAAAGCGCAGCAGGTCAGGCAGCATCCAAGGAACAGGAGAATCGACGTTTCATCCTGAAGAAGGGCTTATGCCCGAAACGTCGATTCTCCTGTTCCTTGGATGCTGCCTGACCTGCTGTGCTTTTCCAGCAACACATTTTCAGCTAGTAATCCAGATCCCTGGTTTTGGTGATGTGGATGAAATTTGAATTCAATTTTAAAAACCTGGAATTAAAAACTCAATTGTTGTAAAAACACATTTGGTTAACAAACATTTTTAGGGGAGGGAATCAGCCAACATTAATTGGTCTGGCCTGCATATGACTCCAGATCCATCGCAACATGGTTGACTCTTTTGGGCAATCAGGGCTGGCCTAGCCCAAATCCCACCAACCAGTTTCAAAAATGTGTGATATAATGAATGTGTCTCTTAAAAGTATATTGACAAACTGACCATGAGACATAACACGACAGGCCCTCATGATTATTTTCCAGCTTTTTGTTTGTCTCTCCATGTACGTAACCTTTAATTGGTAATGGGAATCGCTCACCATCCCATTTGCCTTATTCTGCAACTTATATAATGACCTTCAGTATCTCAAAGCAGAAATATGGCACAGAATTGTATTTCCAGGCAGTGATACATACCCTAGAAAACAGGGCTGATTTGTAATAAGCTGTCATTTCATTGGGCTTCCATATGGAAGTAATGAGTTGACATTAGCTTTCCTTGGGATTTTGATTTTCAACCACAACTGTGTGAAACAAGTATCTGAATTGCAAGTAGGCAAGCAAGCTACTCTAGGTAAAGAACAGATTTTGTAAAACATGATGTTCTCCTAAGCATGTTACATGGTATATTGGGTACCAGCTTAGCTCCAACACAATTACAGCTTTGATGTCTGTGTAATAATATTGATTGTTGTTTTTGGAATTCAGAAAGGCACAACATCTATTAGGCTGTTCACTGAGCCAGCACAGACTGTTTTCTCATCAGATAGACAGAATGCTTTCTCTAGTAAAATTTGCAGATATTGAACCTGGCATTGCGGTATATTGTTATAGCTGAGCATTTTGTTATACTGCCCTCTTTTCTGTCCTTCCTGTTGGTGAGGCATAAATTAAGTTGTTTGTCAGGAACACTACACTTGACCATGGATTAGTTTTAGTGCAATACATTTTAAAGAAAGCTATGAAAATGGGATGAATTCTTTAAATTTTTACACTTCATTTGAGAATTTAAGGACTGACAAACATTGTGACATGCTTTTTGGAACTTCTAAAGTTCATTTAGTGGGAGTTTGAGCAATTTAAAAGATTGCTGTAAATGTACATAGTTGATTTATATGGTATGTAATTGAAAAAAAGTATCATTGAAGACATAAATGGGGACAATGGAAGATTCAGACCCAAGGAAGTGGAATTGATGTAATTACAAATAAAGGTTAAACATTGGCTGAAAACAAACAAAATAGGAGATGAAGAAAAAGTAAATGTTCCCTCACCATGATGGGGCAAAATGCTTTTGATGTACTGTTTGATCAATATTTCTCATGACACCACTATGGATTGTTCTGAAATTAATTGGATTCTGGATGCATTCTATGGTACAACTAAAAATGCAATTATGCTGTGGGTTGCGTCTTATAAAAAGAAGCAGTTGCCAAATTAGTTGTTGCAGATTGTATTCTCAAATTAATGAAACTCTCACAACAATGGAGCAAGCTTAGAAATCAACCCAGAAAACTTAAGAAGAATAAAATCCAGGATAAGATTTTTAGCAAAGCCAGTAGCTAACTTGGAAGGAACCTTGCAAGCAATCTATAACTATTCAAATGACAGAAAGAGAAAGTTACATATTGTAAGGCAGTTCTCCTATAATGGTAGGAAGGTCCATTGGATTTCAGTAATGCCATGGTAGCCAAGTTCACAGTCTCAGAGAAGGAAATTTGGATGTTCCTATTGTTATGGTAATCACCAACCCTCTAGACGTTCTGTCAAAGTGGGAAATTGGTCTCATTCAGACAGCACAGAGAAAACAGCAATGCTCCAGCTTATAGCATTACTCAAATACAGATGCTTGTGTTACAATGCAGATGCTGAACCCCTCTGTTAATTAAAACCAAAAACCCAGAAAACTCACCGCACCTTGTAATCTATTAAGAGTAAGTGAGTGAGTGAAAGAGAACTGATAATTTCCACAATTTAAAGAAAAATAACAATTTATTTTTCTAAGTCTAATCGCGAACACTAAACAAACTATTAACAAACCGAACACTCTTTCCCCTGACTAACCATTACCACTCAAATGAACACAATTCTATTAACATGCTGTTCCAATAACACAATTATTAAACATTACATTAACTTAATCTCAAGTCCACACAGTCTCGTATGCTGTCTTCCTTCTGGTTTTCCGATTCTGCTATCTTCTCCCTGAGTCTTTCTTTCTTTTTACTGCAACTATTTTTTTACGGGAAAAGGTACCTTTAGATAGATAGTGTCTTCCACTTTCTCAAAGAGCTCTTCATGTTAGATAAGCAGTTAGCTCTACAGCAGTTGCTCTGATCAGTTCTCTGCCCACTTTTTTTGTACCCCCAACCTCATTCCCTCTTGTTGGTCTGATGTTGTCAATATAATAACTTCAAACTCAATTGGGTTTTAGTACCCTGGGCATAATTTAAATTAATTGGTTAAATTTGAATTGTTGTCAAAACAGCAATGAAAACTCAGGTATCTATTTAACAGCCAATTGTTACATGTACCTATTTTGGAACAGTCCATCTCTTGGTTATTCTGCATTCGGGCAGCTGTGGCTGTACTTTAAATTTATTTTAAAATTCAGAAAATACTTTCTATCCTAAAGTGACCATGCATTCGTTTGACATTGTAACACTTGGGCATTGTTAGTCTTAGTCCTGTACACAATAGCACTCAAAGTAGTCATGATTTCCAAAGCAATTATTAGTCTATGAAGCACTACTGTGCTGGCTTAGAATTTCAGAAGCCATGTGTCACTTGTAGGCGACATTGATATAGAATATATATAATCCAGAAACAGATCATTTGGCCCATCAAATCTACATCAACCTTCTGAAGAGAATCCCACTTTATTCCCTTAACCCGACATTCATCATGGCTAATCCATGTAACCTGCATATCCCTAGACACTACAGGCTAATTTAGCATGGCCAGTCCACCTAATGTGCATCCCTTTGACTGTAGGAGGAAATCAGAGCATGTGGCACAAACCATTGCAGACAAAGGGAGAACGTGCAGTCACCTGAGGGCAGAATCAAACCCAGATCCCTGGTGCTATGAGGCAACACTGAGCTGCCATGCTGCCCTGTTTTTTCGAAACAGGTTTAAGAAATTTGTTCATTTTCCAATTTTTTCCTTCTCCTCTTGAGGTTGTAGGCAGGTTTGGAGCATTGTTCCACAAATACAGGCAGTTCTCAGCTCAACTTCCTTAATCCTCAAATTCTCAGCAGTGAACCTAATGTCAGCTAGCAGCTTATTTCTCACTATCAGTTCTGTTTCCATCTCATCAAATGGCTCCTGTCAATCACTTTCCAGCTGAAATTACTGAATAGTGATAGCAAAGGGCATGTAAGCAGCAAAATCAAAAAATACAACAGTACCGTCATTGACATTAACCAAGCCAACCACAATTAGCATTATGGTTTTAACTGGCATTCAGTAGTTGCACTTACACCTCTGAGTCAGGGGATATTATGTTCAAATCCCACATGAAGCTTGAACATAAAATCCAGCCTCATGTTCAGGGTTGTACTGAGGGATTGCTGGCCTGTTACACGTGCCATCTTTGAAATGATACACTTAGCCAAGGCATTTTTGTGTCGAATGAATAGACCCCGGGTCATTATTTCTTTGATCAGTGACTTTCTCCCTGGTACATGACAATATTTATCTGTCAATCAGTATCAGCAAAAGAAGTGACCTTATCATTATAAAATGGTGCATAAATTGTTTGCCCTTTCATTTGCAGGAATAACAATACTTCAAAACTAATTCATAATCTATTAAATGGTTTGGATATATTTAGGTATGAGAAACACTCTCTCTATATATATAAGTAGAGCATCCTCATTTTTCAAGTGCTGGGTAAGGTGAGAAGGCAGCTCCAAGAACTATCTCAGCCAATCCAGTGATTGAACCCACAGTTGATGTAATTCTGCACTCTGCTCTAGCCATATGGTCTCCAGGGCTAATCAATTCCCAAAGGTCAAGCTAAGTATGTTCTATCTTGGGCAATGGAACAAGCCATAAGGAAAGTAGGCAAGCATAAAAACTTTTCTTTTGGTTGACAGTAAATAATTTCTCATGAACTGGAAACATCTTTCATTTACTGTTGATACAAAGGAAAGTTGTGAACATTATAAAACTGGGCTGTCCCATTATTTAAGGGAACAATAAAAATATTCTTATTCCATTGTATGTCCCTGCAGTTTTAGTAGAAGGCTTTGGTAAAGGAAGAAACGAAAGTGTCAGAATCACCAGCATTTAGATGCAGGATTCTGATCTTGAGATGGGGGAGTGAAAATTAAGGCTATCATCAAGTGTTAGGGGACCTGGCAAAGTCCAGCATTACAAGCAATGCAAACAAAGAATGGAGTGCATTCTTAAAATTCACCCTCCTGCAATTTTGCAAACTTTATGGAATTAGATCTTTATTACTCCATAGTTTGTATATATAATATATATAGATCTATATATAAGATTAAATTACACATTTAGGAAATAACATACTTCATTTAAGAGAATCCAATTTTTACAACAACCGTGTAAAGCAGGCATGAAATCCCTTTTTAAGTAAATTCATCTCATTATCTGTGGGATCATACTTTGCAGAAAATCCCTGTTGGATTCATTGCAACGTCCCCTACACCCCAATGTGAACTGTTTCATGGTATTTCATGAAAATATAAATAATTTTCTTTATCATACTGTAATATAGAATATTTGAAATTTAGGTTTAACAAATAGAAGTCACCAATTTTATATTATTTCAGGATAATAATTGAGAAGTTTGCAGTATCTGTTATCATCATTAGTGTGAGATAGTCTTCATCTCCTAAAGAAAAGTGCCTTTATTGATCACACAACACCAGGTTACAATAACCTGGTTACTATAACCTGGTGTTGTCTGATTTTTAACTTTGTCCACTCCAGTCCAACACCAGCACCTCCGAACCATGCCTTTATTGAAGTTGTGAGTAATATAGAAGTATTTGGTTGACCTGGTACTTAGGGTAGCAGGGTCTGAACCTTAAATTACAGTCATTCCTGCCTGACAGTAAGTAAATAAACAATTCACAGCTGCACAGGCTAAACACAGAAACACATCTATCTCTTAGGAGCATGATTGCTGAACAAGTAATTAAGTGTGAAACGTGAGAACTGAATGTCACCCACTAAAAGATAAAGGTCTTCAGTTGCAAATTAAGTGAGATTCTCAGAGCTGTGTTAACCCTTGAAGTACCAAACATAAAATAATTACATCTGATATATTTTACACACTACCCACTGCAACATTACTCATCAAATTGGAGCACTTTTAAATTGAAAACTTTTTTTTAGAATTCCTATGATCCAATAAGCCCACACCAACCCTCTGAAGAGTAACCCAACCAGACCACATTTACCCCTGACTAATGCACCTAACCTGCACACCCCTGAACAATTCAGCATGGCCAATTCACCTCTTCTGCTCACCTTTAGACTAAGGGAGGAAACCGGAGCACCAGGAGGAAACCCACATACACACGGGGAGACTGTGCAAGCTCCACCGAGACATCACCCGAGGTTGGAGTCGAATCTGGGTCCCTGTGAGGCAACAATGCTAACAACTGAACCACCATGCCATCCATTTCTTGAGAAGAATTTGAAGAAAGCTTAATTTGACTTGACTAAAACCACCTGTGTCTGTGTGTGTGTGTGTGTGTGTGTGTGTGTGTAGGGTGGGGGAAGCGTTGGAGAAGCAATTAAAAGCTTTGTTCCAACATTTAATGTATATTACTAAAAGTATATAAACATAATCTCTACATATAGGCTGTGCTTACCATATCAATCAATATAAAAATGAGGTCTTCAACTCTACTACTTTGATAAGAGTCAGTTTAGCCAGTGTAATCAGTTCTCTGCTTTCATGATCTAAATTAAACAAAATCCAGTGTAGCAGTGATGCCAGCAACACCAATTTCTTTATCAGGAATATTTAGCCTGTGTTAAGTCAATAAGACAGAAAATCAGGAGTAGATTAGAGTCTATTTGCAAATGGTTGGTGTTTTCCTGCAGAGATTTGTTTTGTCAAAACAATGCTGAGCAAATTTCAGAATATTGACTGAAATATTATGCCATAGTTTTTCTCATTGCTTTGAATTGAATTGCTTGCTAGGTCATTTCAAAAGGTAAAAACAATGACTGCAGATGCTGGAAACCAGATTCTAGATTAGTGGTGCTGGAAGAGCACAGCAGTTCAGGCAGCATTCAAGGAGCAGCGAAATCGACGTTTCGGGCAAAAGCCCTTCATCAGGAATTTTTCCTCTCCAGACATCCCCAACAGTACCCTTCCACCGACACTCTCATTCTTTTGGCCGAACTGGTCCTCACCCTTAACAATTTCTCCTTCGAATCCTCCCACTTCCTCCAGACCAAAGGGGTAGCCATGGGCACACGTATGGGCCCCAGCTATTTCTGTCTCTTTGTTGGCTACGTAGAACAGTTGATCTTCCGTAATTACACCGGCACCACTCCCCACCTCTTCCTCCGCTACATTGATGACTGCATTGGCGCCACCTCGTGCTCCCGGGAGGAGGTTGAGCAATTCATCAACTTCACCAACACATTCCACCCTGACGGTAACTTTACCTGGACCATCTCCGACACCTCCCTTCCCTTCCTGGACCTCTCCATCTCCATTTCAAAAGATGTCAACGATGTTGTTGTGGGTCTGGAGTAAGGATGGCAGATTTCTTTCCCTCAAGGCTATTAGTGAATCACAAGGATTTTTAAGAAGCATCAATCATGGTTTTGTGGCCGCTGTTAGATAAGCGTTTAACTCCTGAATGTGTTAATTGCATTCAAACTTTGTTATAGTGGTGATTCAAACTCATGTCCCCAGAACATTAGCCTGGGTCTCTATTTTAATAGTCCAGTGGCAACACCAATAGCCATTCATCTACCATTTGGGATAGGGCAAGGTAATTCAGCCCATCATGGCTGTGCTGGGTCTTTGAAAGAGCTTCCAGTTAACCCTACCCTCTTGCTTTGTTCTCTTGGCTGTGATATCAGAAAGCCCAAATAGAATTAGTTGTAACGCATAAAATTATTTCTCTTTTGCGGGAGAGTTTTGTTGACTTGGATTATCCTTTAACGTTTGGAAATTGTTGAAAAATATCCTTGTCTTGCTGAATAATTGACAAGTGTCAACCATTACTATTATGTTCTACGCTGGCTCAGTGGTTAGCACTGCTGCCTCACAGCACCAGGGTCTCAGGTTCGATTCCAGCCTCGGGCAACTATCCGTATGGAGTTTACACATTCTCCCCATGTCTGCATGGGTTTCCTCCCACAGTCCAAAGATGTGCCGGTGAGGTGAATTGGCCATGCTAAATTGTCCATAGTGCTAGGTGCATCAGACAGAGGGAAATGGATCTGGGTGGGTTACTCTTCAGAGGGTCGGTGTGAACTGGTTGGGCCGATTGGCCTGTTTCCACACTGTAGGGAATCTAATCTAAACAAAAGGGTGCATTTATTTGGAATTTTAAAGTAAAAAAAAACTCAAAACTATTCACAAGTTGACCAAAGCAAAATTAATTTACAAGTGACTATCATTTGCTTTTATGTCTAAAATAACAAATTGAGTGATCTTTCTTTTCTTCGGAATACAATTTTGATGGAAAGGCTGCATTGTGTTGTCCCATCTTTCACATCACTTAGACGTGAAATTTGGCCAATTTCTCATGTTTCCATGTTTACCTTTCCTGGATTGCATCCCCTCAGCTGGTCACATATTTTGTCTAAATCAAAAGTGTTTTTTTATTTCTCCTGTGGTATCCACTTGTCTCTTTCTAATATTGCATTTAATCACATCACATTTTCCATCAAAACACTTCACGCATCATTCTCTTCCTTGATTGTCACATGTGCTGAGTATTTCATGCTCCTTTCTCCTCTCTTCCTCTATTTGCTAGAAAACATGAGCGTGTCTGTTCTCTCACAGATGTTGCCTGAGTTTGTCCAGCCCCTTCTTGTTTTTGTTTCAGATTTCCAGCAGCTAATTTTCTTTTGTTTACTTTTGTTTAAACTAGGCAAAAGAATTAACCAAAAGCAAATGTAAGCTGTTTAAAAATACCGTGGTGTGAACTATCCCAGCCAATATGGCATCTTGTGCAGAGCAGGCTGTTCCTGTTAATCTTGGAACTTTTGCAAAAACAAAGTGTGATAATTGAGTTTCTGGAAAACAAGACATTGATTCCGAATCTAATTTTTTTTAAAAGGATACATGCTTTGTTGAATCATTGCACTCATCTCCTCAGTACCAGACAATATTGGTTGTTTTTTTAACATGCATTCTGAGCTCTAGACATTGTCAATTCAGTCGTTGGACATGTCAGGTTTCAAGTCAATTATGTTATATGAGACTTGACCCAACCTCAGGAATACACAACTTTCTCCAAAGCAGGCACAAGAATTTTATTCCCATTCAAGCTGTTAAGCAGGACACAAATACCTCTTTAATTGATTTCCAACAAAAATGGTTTTCACTTTCATTCTCTTAAAAGAACAAAATAACTAATTGCCTCATGTTGCTATTCCCCTTAAGTGCCATGTCCAGGGCAAGTGTCCTGAACTGTACAAATCAGCTCTGGACTGCCAATTCTCGACCAGGCACAACGACTTTGTAAGTACGATAACAGTGTCAGGAATCCCAGGAAGTCCAAGTAGAGACTAATACAGTGAGTGGGAGAATTGGACTCATATTAAACAAGAGGTGAACCATAGAAGCAAGGTCAAGATTAGAGTGATGTGAGAAAAGCACAGCAGGTCAGGCAGCATCTGGGGAGCAGGAAAATTGACATTTTGGGCAAAGGCCCTTCATCAGGAATGAGGCAGGGAGCCTTGGGGGTGGAGAGATAAATGGGAGGGGGTTGGCTGTGGGGAAGGTAGCTGAGAGTGCATTAGGTAGATGAAGGTGGGGGTGAAGATGATACATCGGAGAGGAGGGTGGAGCGGATAGGTGGAAAGGAAGATTGACAGATGGGACAGGTCATGAGGGCAGTGCTGAGCTGGAAGGTTGGAACTGTGGTAAGGTGGGGGTAGGGGAAATGAGACAACTGGTGAAGTCCACATTGATGCCATGGGGTTGAAGGGTCCCGAGGCAGAAGATGAGGCGTTCTTCCTTCAGGCGTTGAGTGGTAAGGGAGTGATGATGGAGAAGGCCCAGGACCTGCATGTCCTCAGCAGAGTCGGAGGGGGAGTTGAAATGTTCAGCTATGGGGTGGTGGAGTTGATTGGTGTGGGTGTCCCAGAGATGTTCTCTGAAGCACTCTGCAAGTAGGTGTCCAGTCTCCCCAATGTAGAGGAGACTGCATCGGGAGCAACAGATACAGTAAATGACAAGTGTGGAAGTGCAGGTGAAACTTTGATGAATGTGGAAGGCTCCTTTGAAGCCTTGGATGGAGGTGAGGGGGGAGGTGTGGGTGCAGGTTTTGCAGTTCCTGCAGTGGCAGGGGAAGGTGCCAGAAGGGGAGGATGAGTCGTTAGGTGGCATGGACCTGACCAGGTAATCGCAGAGGGAATGGTCTTTACAGAAAGCAGATAGGGGTGGGGAGGGACACGTATCTCTGGTGTTGGGGTCCGTTTGTAGGTGACGGTGGAGGATGATGCAATGTCTGTGGAGGTTGGTGGGGTGGAAGGTGAGGACTGGGGGGTTCTGTTCTTGTTGCGTTTGGAGGGTTGGGGTTTGAGGGCAGAGGTGCGGTACATGGATGAGATGCACTGGAGGGCATCATCAACCATGTGGGAGGGGAAATTGCAGTCTTTAAAGAAGGAGGTCATCTAATGTGTTCTGTGGTGGAAGTGGTCCTCCTGGGAGTAGATGCGCCAGAGGTGGAGGAATAGGGAATAAGGGATAGCATTTTTGCAGGAGGCAGGGTGGGAGGAGATATAATCCAGGCAGCTGTAGGAGTCAGTGGGTGTGTACCTGGTCAGGTCCACACCACCTAACAACCCATCCTTCCCTCATGGCACCTTTCCATGCCACCGCAGGAACTGCAAAACCTGCACCCATACCTCCATTCCCCACTTCCATCTGAGGCCTCAAAGGAGCCTTCCACATCCATCAAAATTTCACCTGTACTTCCACACTTGTCATTTACTTGTCAGGAGTATCCCTTGCTCCTGATGCGGTCTCCTCTACATTTGGGAGACAGGACACTTACTTGCACAACGCTTCAGAGAACATCTCTGGGAAACCCACACCTCGCCCTCCCACTCTGCCGAGGACATGCAGATCCTGGGCCTCCTCCATTGCCACTCCCTTACCACTCGACACCTGGAGGTAGAATGCCTCATCTTCCGCACGGGATCCTTCAACCCCATGGCATCAATGTGGATTTCACCAGTTTCCTCATTTCCCATTCCCTACCTTATCCAAGTTCCAACCTTCCAGCTCAGCACCGTCCTCATGACCTGTCCCACCTATCAATCTTCCTTCCCACCTATCTGCTCCAACCTCCTCTCTGATCTATCACCTTCACCTCCACCTCTATCTACCTATTGCACTCTCAGCTACCTTCCCCCCCCATCCCCACCCCGCTCCCATTTATCTCTCCATCTCCGAGGCTCCCTGCTTCATTCCTGATGAAGGGCCTTTGCCTGAAATGTCGATTTTCCGGTTCCTCAGCTGCTGCCTGACCTGCTGTGCTTTTCCAGCACCAGTCTAATCTTGACTCTGATCTCCAGCATCTGCAGTACTCACTTTTGCATACAGGCAAGTAACCCAGTTAATGAAATGTGTTTTGGATGAAAGCATGAGAAACTCACATGGCCTCAAGGAGAGAAACCCTCTGAAAGTGGACAAAAATTATACTTACCCTGTTTCTGGTGAGATTCAGACATATACCTTATTTAGTAACTGTAGAGATGCACGAGATACAAGGTTTAAATTCTATTAGTCCAGGATTAATTTAAGTGCTGTATAAATTTTGGCAATGAAAGGACAATACATACACAGTCCCTGATTTGTAAATCTATATCTATCGTGCATTTTGTTAAATAGCTTCCCTGAATAACATTTTGGGCTGAATTCTACCTTTTCCTGACAAAGTACCAGTTTCATGAAATTCCACTAAGGTCAAGTGAGATTGCATCTTACCAAATTCCCCTCATTAATTACTAACCCAGCCAATTATAGTCCATAGATGTCCAGGTTAGATGCATTGACCATGTTAAATTGCCTACAGTGCCCATGGATGTGCCGGCTAGGTAGATTAATCATGGGAAAATATAGGGTTACAGGCTTAGAATAGGGGTGCGGTCTGGGTCGGGATGTTCTTTGGAGGGTTGCTGTGGACGTGATGGGCCAAATGACCTGCTTCCACACTGCAGGGTTTCTATGATTCCAAACAACCACTCGCCGGTCCCAGAACAAATCACCACTCAACAGAAATTCACCAAAAGTACAACATCCCTGGCTCCCATGCCATCTTTAAAAGGCTGCTGTGCATCCAGACAATGCTTGGAATTCCACATTGATACCCCTCATCAATTGTGACTAGATTCCCTACAATGTGGAAACAGGCCCTTCCAGTCCACACTGACTCTCTGAAGAGTAACCCACCCAGACCCATTTCCCTAACACTATGGGCAACTTAGCATGGCCAATTCACCTGACCTGCATATCTTTGGATTGTGGGAGGAAACCAGAGCACCCGAAGGAAACCCACGCAGACACGGGGAGAATGTGCAAACTCCACACAGACAGTTGCCCAAGTTGCCCTGGTGCTGTGAGGCAGCAATGCTAACCACTGTGCCACCGTGCCGCCCTCATTACGTTATGGTACAGCCAATAAAAATCCACTGTGCTCATCACATAGAGCCAGCATAGCTGACACTCCCTCGCATTTACACCCCATTTTCTCATCTAGTCACTGCTTAGCCACCAGGCCTTAGCTTAATCCCATTTAAAAGCCCACTCCAACTCACTGCAGCTCTGTTACAACCAATGCCCATTGGAGACTGACAGTTTGCCAACAGTGAAACAAGATATCCAGGCAAACAATTCAGCAATTGCATACAAGAGTTCTTAGTTACAGCCAGCAAAAATAAACATAAACAAACGAATGGAAGTTACAGTACACCTTCACAATGTGCTGGCATGATGACCAATGACTATTTTGCAGTCTATGATGATATGTTACAATTCTCATTTGTTGAAATTAGCTGTCAATCAGATTCTGCCTGCCTTATAGTAACTGACGTATCTAAATCATGTCATACAGAAAGAGGGCTTCCTGCTTCACAATATCCTCATACTCCTCCTCAGATGACTGCTCTCATACCCCTGTTCTTCAGCATCTAACGCATCACTTTGTTGACTGCTCCAACAGTGTAGAACACAGCACATCAGGATTAACTACCAACCCAGCCAATTTGAGTCCAAAGATGTCCAGGGTAGGGGGATTGACTTGTTAAATTACCTATTGTCACCCCAGACTAGTCCAAGCAGAGGAAGCAAACCTTCTGAAGCCCCATCATCTGTTTCACCATGACCCAACGCAAAGCATGGGCAGCATTGTATCTAACATCCACCTCTTCAGGGAGTTGTGCAATATTGTGATCAGCCATGGTCACAATGGGTATCCCTTATCCCCCACTAATCAGCCTTGTAACGCATCCATATTCTCAAACTCACCAGCGACACAAATGTGCTTCAGGATGTAGGAGTCATGACAGCTGCCAGGATAGCAGACACACAAGAAGTGGGTAATGGTGATCACATATTAATCAGATGGGAGCCTTTTCGTTTGATGAATTCCACAGTGTTATGATACAGCCCTCTCAATACCATGCGTGTGTAGTCAATGTCACCCTGAACCTGGAGGAAGTCAGCTATGTTTCTGCCAATCTGTAGCTCCGGCCTCAGCACTGGGGTACCAGAATGAATTGGTGTAATATTTCACATATAGCATCAGTCACTATGATGATGTGTTTGCGAGTGCATGACTGAGAGACTGCACACGTCAGTTCCTGGAAGAAGCTAGTCACATAGATGCCCAAAAGAGCTGTCACTGTCACAGCCATCAGGAGAAGATGACCACCCACACTTACAGGTCTAAGGTCCCACTTTATCAGCCAGCATAGTTCCGTCACAGTGTCTCAGGATTTATGGAACTTGTGTGAGCACAGCGCCTCACTGATCCCGTGAAATGGGATCGGGGTGACAAGCCAGATTCAACACCACACATTGAAGTCCAACAGCAAAAGCAATGAAAACAGAAGTTGCTGGGAAAGCTCAGCAGCATCTGTGAAGAGAAATTAGAGTTAACGTTTCAGGTCGAGTGACCCTTCCTCGGAACTTTTAAGTGCCTTGCTTTGTTTCCAAACAAACAATTTGCAACCCATTCTGTCTCTTCTCAGGACATAGTGTTGGATAACTTGACAACTTCAGTTTTTTGAAATGCTATGTTTTGTAGCATTTACATAATCAAGTTTTGTTATTTGTGCAGCTGTGTACTTTTAGCAATTGTGTTCAAATATAAATTAACCGTAAATAGATTCTTCAAGAGAGTTATATAACTGAAGTTCACACTACCTGTACTTGGAATTAACTCATTGTCATTTCCTATTATTAGATGCCTGAACAAAGTGACCAGCACAAGTGTCTGAAATGCCCATATGATGTTTTGCAGGCTATTCTTTGTAAATAAGGATAGGAAATCTTTCATGAATAAAATTCTGATTGTGAATGGCTAAATTGGAAAATAATCTTAACAGATTAGAAATAAAAGATAAAACATTTCCAACAAAGTCAATTATATTCAGTACAATAAGTGCAGTCAAAAACTTGAGCTGTGACAGTCTCCAGATTTCCTGCAAATTTCAAATCTCTCACTGTTTCCTTCATTTGTAACCTTTACAGATACCTCCTGCTGCAGATATTGTATGATCTCCTGTCTCTGTGATGGCGTTCCACAATTAAAAATGTGGATCAAGGGAAAGTTCACCTTTCCCTTGGTTGGCGAATTAGTTGATAAAGAGCCACCAGGGGTCATTTTATGTGTTTGGTAAATCTATGCAGCCGTTTCCTGTATCGAAACATAAAAATGAAAGAACCATTGCAGCCAAGTGGGGCAGGAAAATGAAAGGGGCCACTTCAGGATAACAGTGTAAACAACACTCAACTGAAGAGGCTCCATCACAGCCAAATTCAGATAAAACACTTATCATTGAAGAAGAGACTTACTCAAAGTAATAAAACTCCACTTTATGAGCAGATTTAAGATGAAATAAAAGTCCATGAAAATGGAGCACTTTCTTAACAATCTGAACTGAATTAAAGTTTGTCTCTTATCAACCTGCCACACAACAGTAATTGATTATTGTGTGTTATTGGCTGGAAGCTTGAATATCTGTCTAGCATTTAGCTCAACAAATTCTGAGCTTGATTACCAAAGTTCTGAAAATATTGCACAGTGCAGCAATATTGTAAATTCTTCATTTTTATTTCCTGTCCACAATTTAAGAAGCATAACTTTCCTCATGAAGCTTTGCCAATGATTGTGTAGAAGTGTGTATAATGTGGTGCATCACACGGTCTGTGTGGAACTGACATTTTTTCATCTTCCTTGCAGAGAAATATATTGTTTCCGCAATTTTCTTTTTTAGTAGGAGTTGGATTCAGATAGTAACACTGACTTTCAAAGACTATCATTTGGAGGCACACTGATGTACTGAGATTCTGCTGCATAGCCATAAAACTGCCATACAACAGGAATACTAAACCGAAAGACATGTTTGCTCTTTTACTTCATTCTTTCATGGAATTGTGAACAGACAGGTTACCTGTTGCCAATCCCTAATTGCTCTTGAGAAACATTGGTTATTGCCTTCTTGAACTGTGACATTTATGTGATTTAGGTCCATTCAGAGTACTGCTAGGAAAGAAGCTCCATGATTCTGATTGAACAACCTTATGGGTGTGAGTCAGGATGGCTGCAGTCGTCTATGTCTCAGTCCAAGGAACCCTACATCAAAGGTTACCTGCAGTCAGGATATCAGTTGTTTGTGAAAAATGGGCAATGTTTAGTCATTGCAACTTCTCTCATGCTTGGGATGCCTAAAGCCTTCTCACCTCTCACATGGGAGTGACTTGACGAGGTTAACAACATAAGTATACCACATCAGATATTTTAAAGTTTAAGTGAAGGTGTACTTGGAAAAGTGAAAGGTTATTCACAACATACCTGTGCCACTTATTTGACAAAGATACCTTCTTTCTTCACCTGTCTCCCATTATGTTAAAATGCTGATCGATCTTCTGCAGTTGTGGTGGATGGAGCCTGCTCTGTAGTTGGCCCTTTTGGCTTGGAGGATTTGCTAGCTGTCACTGGGTGTGTTTGGGGCTACAGGGGATAGACCTCATGGAATTATCCCATCTAGACACAGGCTCAACCTCTTTGGTTTGAACTTCTGCAGGCTTTAAGATCAGAGACAAGGGAGGTGTAGAGGGGCCTGGAAATTCCAACACATCCCGAGAAGAAGCACCTGTCTAT
The DNA here is from genome assembly GCF_037043375.1 of Chiloscyllium plagiosum. Classification (NCBI taxonomy): domain Eukaryota; kingdom Metazoa; phylum Chordata; class Chondrichthyes; order Orectolobiformes; family Hemiscylliidae; genus Chiloscyllium; species Chiloscyllium plagiosum. The sequence goes on along the minus strand of NW_028270155.1, from coordinate 20,729,233 downwards.
GGTCCTTCCCCCACTCCCCCTAGATACTTGCTGGCATCCCTTGGTTTTTGTGAGAGGAAGGAATACTTAGGAGTAAGGTGGAGTTGCCTCAACCTCCTCACACCTTACCTTTGAAACTCAGCACCTGTAGCTAGAGCAATAAACTTCAGTTCTGTAGACATAGCCAGGAGACAATGAATGTGTTGGACTTGGTTTTCCGTGGTGGTTGCCCACCATTCAATGGAGACAAGCAGGAGGTTGGAAGAACACAACAAGCCAGGCAGTCATCAGGAGGTGGAGAAGTCAATGTTACGGGTGTAACCCTTCTTCCAGCTTCCTGCTTGTCTAGCTTGGATTCCAGCTCTGCAGTTTTTTTTGTCTCTAACCTTTCAATGGAGACAAACAAGTGCTTGCATGAGCAGATTTGAAGGGCAGAATGGCCTATTGCTACTTCTAAGTCCTATATTGCTATGCTCCCATAAAGCCACCCTGAGTCTTTTGATTTTCTTTGCTGCTTCTGCTTGCAGCCTGCCACTCCACCATTCTAGTGGATCAATAAATGCCTGAGCACACACTGCTTGAGAGCAACGAACAAAGTAAAGCTCCTTCTTAGCAGCTGTATATGCTTGAAAGTGACTAACCAAAGGTCTGATGTGAGGACCGGGAGCTGGTGAGGAGGCTGGGGCAGGCAGATGGCATGTTGCACTCACATGCAACGTTACTGAACCTCTTCTGAAAGTGAATCCAGTTTCTTCACACCATGTTCCTTCTGGGTGTGCGTGGGTGTGCGTGGTATGGAAGAGCGGCCTCTTCCTGCCATCATCTTGGAGTCATAGAGTCATAGAGATGTCCAGTATGGAAGCAGACCCTTTAGTCCAACCTGTCCATGCCGATTAGATATCCCAACCCAATCTAGTCCCAGCTGCCAGCACCCGGCCCATATCCCTCCAAACCCTTCCTATTCATATACCCATCCAAATGCCTTTTAAATGTTGCAATTGTACCAGCCTCCACCACTTCCTCTGGCAGCTCATTCCATACACGTACCATCCTCTGCATGAAAATGTTGCCTCTTAGGTCTCTTTTACATCTTTTCCCTCTCACACTAAACCTATGCCTTCTAGTTGTGGACTCTCTGACCCCAGGGAAATGACTTTGTCTATTTATCCTATCCATGCCCCTCATAATTTTATAAACCTCTATAACCTCAGCATCTGACATTCCAGGAAAACAGCCCCAGTTTATTCAGCCTCTCCCTATAGCTCAAATCACCCAACCCTGGCAACATCCTTGTAAATTCTTTCTGAACCTTTCAAGTTTCACAACATCTTTCCGATAGGAAGGAGACCAGAATTGCACGCAATATTCCAAAAGTGGCCTAACCAATGTCCTGTTGAAGGATTGGGTAAGCCCTCATCCAAGAATTGCACATTGCCCTTACACCAGGAACTCACCTGATCTATTACCAAGTTGCTGTCAATCTAATATCTTTTGGACAACAGTTATACCCCTCGAAGGGCTAATTAGCTCCCAACCCCCTTTCTATCTGATTGAAGGGGCACCCCAATGAAATTTGAAGTCAATAACAGCTGCCCCTGGGGTGGGTACAGGGTTCCACATTGCTGCTATGAACATCCTGCCCTTCAGCTAGAAGTCTTTAAAATTACATGACCTTGGATTGAAATGGTTAATTCCCCAAGCTGTATATGAAAAGCACAAGTCTGTTTAAAGCAATCACAGATCTGAATCAAATTTCCAACCTCAAAATTGTAGTCAAGTACCCACCACAAAGCAAAAAGATTTGATTCTGGCTAGTGTAGAAACTTGCACACTCTGTGGTACATACGTTCAATGGAAATACAACACCATCCATAAACTGGAGCCGAGGTGTGTTCTACGTATTGAGGAAATTGAATGTAGCTGAAGTCAGTGGAATTAATAGGTGCAAACTGAATTTAATCATTTCACCACAAATAGAGTAAAAGTCAAGCATTTTCTCACTTAGATGAAATTCAGAATCAAGAATCATGATGTTTAAAACAAGCAAATGAATTTAGAAGCAAGCTTTTGATTTAAATTGCAATTATATGGCAGATTTTTCAATGCTACACAATGAATTTGCCTGAACAACAACATAAAGATACCAGAGATTTGAATCCATTCATGCCATCTGGGGTTACATGCAACTGCTTTGGTTTTCCACCAGATGGAGCAGTATGAAAACAGGTGCATAAAGGACTGTATCTGGGTCTTCTTTTTGGATCTCCTAGGAACTTTATTAAAGTTAATACAATGTGTTGAGGAGGTATGAATGAAAGCACCATGATCGTGTTTTGCAAACTTTAAAAAAAACACCTTGGATGTAGGCCAATGTGCAAGTGTGGAAGGTCACATGCCTAGAGTTTTGTTCAGGTCGCCCTATTTTGGTTTACGATTAGAGTGGTGCTGGAAAAGCACAGCAGGTCAGGCAGCATCCGAGAAGCAGGAAAATTGACATTTTTGGCAAAAGACCTTCATTAGGAAGTCCTTCCTGTTAAAGGGCTTTTGTCTGAAACGTAGATTTTCCTGCTCCTCTGATGCTGCCTGACCTGCTGTGCTTTTCCAGCACCACTCTAATCTTGACTCTAATCTCCAGTATCTACAGTACCCACCTGCCTATTTTGGTTTAAATCCAGCGATAAATAAGGGCACTGCCAGTTCTGTTTTGCACTTAACAGATATCAACCGTTGAAATTAGCAGTACAATCATTGAAGCAAGATTCACTATATCCTATTAAAATAAGAAGAAATCCAATGATACTGAGCAGTCCAGAGAGGAGAAAGAACCGGCAAGTGTGTCATTTTAATATGTTGGAAAGATATTATGACAGGGATGATAGTCAGGAGAAAATTGTACTTACAATAGTGAAAGAAATAGGGAGTGAAATATAAGCATCAGAATAATGGGAGAATGAATCAAAAATAGAAAATTCAAATGTTAACTTGTCAATAATCATATCTGAAAATGTAGAAATATGTAAAAGATTGAATAACATTACTTTCATCTTCCCGAAGATTATTGAAGTGTCTTACAAAGGCTTTAAGAGAATTATAAGAGTTCTGACTCTTCATGATGTTGATGTGAGGAATGCAGTACCTCCAAAACAATATCCATACTGACTCAATCCAGAGAGATTAGCTCACATGAGGGAGGAGATTAAGTATATAACACCTAGACATTATAGAACTTAGTCAAAGTAGTTGAAGCTCTTCTACTCTGATGGTGCCAAATCAGCATGGGTCACAAAGCATCTCCACTAATTATCACAAAGTCAACATGGTACCAAAACTGTACTCATATCCAATACCACAACTGAAGGATTATTTTGAATAAATTGTTCATGTCCAGTTTGTCACAAAAATCAATTTGCTTTAGGGATATTTGCAAGAAATATAAGCTTCTTTAACACTGGGTGGACTTTATTTATGTAAAGGCATACTGTTTAGAATGAAAAATGCATTAGCAACATTTCCACAGTTAACTGATAAAGTAATTGAAGGATGTGGTTATTTTACTGTCTACCTTAATCATTTGGATGTTTTTTAGCCAAACCTGCGAAGAACAGTCATACCATTTGATTGAACTGTTTGATAGACTAAAAAGCATATTTGGCTAAACATTTGGTCAAGAGTGCATTTGCAAAGACCTAGATAACACATCTGGGTGATTACTGAGAGACGAGGCCCAACAGCATAGGAACACATATGTGTTTGAAGTTAATAGTTAACTCTGTAGCTGTGGTGATTTATTTTAAAACAGTTTTGAGGCCTGGTTTTAGAGTGAATGAGTTTTGTGGGCTACAAATGGACTTTATTTATTTGCAACCCAGCAAGGCAAATAATAGGGCCTTTTTCAGAGGCCTCTGGAACCTGTTTTATTTAAACTTTAGGGAAGCATCCATTGCTCAGAGACGGACTCCTGGATTTCAGTTTTTACTTTGAGTGGAGAAGTTCTCTGAAGATCTTGGAATAGCATGGTTGTACAGACCCATGGGCCTGAAAGGGAAGTATATATAGTGAATTGGGTGACATTTGAGTGTGGAGTTAGTCCCAAACCAGAGGTTTTGGAATATAACCCTAAGGAGGTTTCTTGAAGCTGAGTATATCGAAGCTCAGGTGTACGGTAACTCCAGGAAGGAGCTATCTGCATTTCCAATCTAAAAATTAAAATTGCAAGTGAGTTAAACATAACAAGGGGTTAGATACAGTTGCTCCTGTATGAGTCTTGAATGAACGACATTTTTTGGTACTGCAGAAAAATTGTTTTGTTTCCTTTCATTGAAGTGTTTGGGAATTAATGGGATTATATTTTTATAATCCTTTAAAAATTCTTTGAATTTGTATTATAAGTTCTCCTCGTGTCTGCGTGGGTTTCCTCCAGGTGCTCCGGTTTCCTCCCACAGTCCAAAGATGTGCAGGTTAGGTGAATTGGCCATGCTAAATTTCCTGTAGTGTGAGGTGGATTAGTCATGGGTAAATGTAGGGGGATGGGTCTGGGTGGGTTGCTCTTCGGAGGGTCGGTGTGGACTTGTTGGGCCGAAGGGCCTGTTTCCACACTGTATGGAATCCAGTCTAAAAAATCTAAACAAAAAGTAGATGGGTGGGTTTATTCTATTTTATTTTCTTTTGTTTGTAATAAACTTCTATTTTATTATTAGCGTAAAATCTGCAACAGTGTGTGGTTATGTCTCAGTGAGGGACCACTTTGTTAAAACCAAAACAAATCAAAATATGATTTATCAAGCCAGGTTTCTCTCAGGATTGTCCAGTACTGTATTAACATCATCTAGCATCATAATAATGTCTGCTATTAAGGCTGAGTTAAAGAAATCTTTGACTTGATTTAGGGATTATGGGGGCAGGCAGGATAGTGAACTTAACGACTACATCAGATCAGCCATGAACTTACTGAATGACAGTGTCAGCTCAATGGACCCCACCTGCTCCTATTACTTATCGTATTACTTAGGATTAACATAAAATAAAATTTAAAAACTGACTTATTTATTGCTTTTTCTCCGAATAAGAAACTATTTTCAAAATCAGTATGATGGCAGGTTGGATGGTTTTACATTTATTGCTATTGCTTAGTTTACAGATTAACGCAGATAACATGTTCTTATTGATAACTGGTGACCTGTGACAGCCTCTGGTTGCATTTGACAAGGAAGGAAAGTATTTTACAGGATTATGTTGCTAAGTTGGGAATCACATAGATATGGCACATCTGAACATGTTACATATAATTTAAAAAATGGCATTTAATCACATTTCTAAGAATCTAAATATTTTTAGAACAGCACAGCAGTTTGGAGGTTCTGTGCCACTGCAATGTTTACAGGGTTTGAGCTCCAATTTTGGCTCATACTTGAGTGTGCCAGGCATTCAACTGTAAGTTCTGCCAATTCTTAGCCACTGTGAGAACTGGAATGTCTTTACTGTGTGAAAAAGCTGGCCTGCTGCTATCATCTATCATGTTACACAAATTCTGTTGGTTAAGCAAGGGAGCACCTCTATTGTTATTATCTGCAGAGGGTCTCCTGACCCATTCACTCTCTTTTTGATCATAGAGATCATAAAGTCATACAGTATGGAAACAGATCCTTCGGTCCAACTTAGCCATGCCAACCAGATGTCTCAAAATGATAAGGAGAATAATCTTTCAAATACCACGTTAATGTTTGCAGGATTTCAGGCTTAGCAACTAGTGTCCTTCGATCAGATTGCCAAAAAGTTACATTTGTTTACTGTTACACAAAATACTACATCTCTTAATTTCTACTTGGCCAGTAAAGCTTAACGAGGCTGCTGTTAGTGAATGGATTTGATGCCAGATCAGTTGATAATGGGAATTATGAGCTGTTATGTGTTCACACAAGCTGTAGTTCATTCACTTCAACGTCATGCTGCTAACAGCTGGAAGGTTTATTGAGTTCTGCAAACTCCTGTACCTTGTCATTCTTTTTTATTCCATCTTACTGCTGTATGTTTTCACCTAATGAATGGCATGTAATCTCATGCATTAAATTCTGCTTTAATGACCACAACATTCTCGTTTGGCATCCTTCCATCTAATGATGCTTCAAGCTATGGTGATCAACTTCATGAAACATTGCCTGATTTGTAATAGGGAGGTGGTGTCATTGTGGTAATGTCACTGGGATAGCAATCTAAAATTCTGGGCTAATGCTCCTGGAGGACGTTTAAATCCCAGCAACAACAGTTGGGGAAATTTGACTTCAATGAAATTCTGAAATAAAAAGATTACCTTATGGTAACCGTCATCTATAATCATAAAAACTCAACTGCCTTGCAAATATCCTTTCGGGCAAAATCTGTCATCCTTACCCAGTTTGGCCAAAGGGTGACTCCAGACCCACTGTTTGGTTGACTCACAACTGAATTCTGGGTAATTAGGGAAGGGCAATGAATGATAGCCTAGCCAGCAATGCCCACATCCTGTGAATGAATTTAAGAAGAGGAGACCCACTCTGGAAAAGCTGTCTCCTCATTTGCATTTGCAATGGGCTGCCCTATTGCTTTTCTGGGTCCTCTCCTTGACCAATTGAAACGCTTTTATGAAAATTTCTATTATTACTCATCTCTTCCAATGCTACCTCAACAGTCAGCCTTCTGGGTTCATGGCTGTTAGTAGCTACCTCCCAGCTATCAGTGGTCAATGCCCACGCTTGTTATATCTTGCTTCCAGTACCCTGGCCATAGATATATGGAAGCTGAGGAGTTTATGACCCAATAGTGTATTCACCATACAGAAGGTCCTTTGGCATGTGACCATCAACTAATCAATGAATGTGGCTGAGCCAGAGCAGATGTTATTGACATAGCAACAAATTTATAGGAACACTCGAACAAGAGTAGCCCATCCAATCTGGTGAGCATACCCCGATTGAAAACATCAATGCCTTTTACCTCACCTCATTCCAGTAACTGTCATCAGAAATCTATCATATTGTGCAGATGGAATTAGCATTCTGTTGAGTTCTCACTCCACTGATGTTGCCAGACTTCGTGTGTTGCTCCATCACTTACTGTTTTTCTTTCAGATCTCCAGAATCCACAGGATTTTGCTTTTACTCATTATAATGCTGCCTTTGAAATGTGGCCCCTCTGAAAATGCAAGACTGCTTGGAGCATTGAAATCCCAAAGTATTGCTTGAAACTCCAACTTCTGCCTCAGAGTAGAGAATGCTACTGAGTCAAGCTAAATGTATTATAATAAATACCACATGCAATTTTGTTTTATATAGAACTGTATCCTGCACAGAACCTAGCTTATAAACTCAGAATATTAAACTATTCATAATAAAACCATTCGTAACACAGATATCGGGTCAGTGATTTTCCTACTCAGGGTGGGGCGTCAGCACCTGCCACATTTATTGTGCTTTATGACTGTCAGAAGGGCAATGCTCATTGATTTTGTTTATGCCAAAAGTCTTGCATGTCTCTCTTTGACCACCATTTGTGTTTTACTGAATATTTGTCAGACTGACATGTTAGGTGATATGATGCAGATGCTGTTGCTATCCTGCTACCTTCTTACTGCTGTAAGATGACATACATCCCTGAAGGCTGATTTGAGCAATTTGTACTTACTATGAAAGATCTCCTGGGAATTCAGACTGAAAAGGTCATATGTAAAAGCTTCTAGCTGAGTAACAAAAAATATGAAAAGGAAATTCTGCTTCATTGTCCCTTTTCAGTCATCTAATATTATAAAGAACTAAGTTAAGTAATTGTTTTAAAAAGTAACACAAAGTCAGAGCTTTTTGTCTTGCATTCCTCAGGACTAGGATGCAACAAATCACACTTGGAGAAAGAAAGCCAATTTGAGGTTAAGAAGAGACTGCTGATTTATTGGGCCATCATTGGCACGTAAGTACATCAGGGAAGATTCAGTGTGAACTAAGATTGACATTTAACTGTCCCTGCTGTATCTTTGACTTACACATCATTTCAGCAGTGCCTAAGGACTTGGCTCAACAGAAAATGACATACGACTTTGCTATTAATGTCTATTATTCCTGAATCATGGATTTATCAACTATTACTACACGAAGTAGGCCATTTGGTTAGTTACAGCCTGAGAAGGTAATACAAGTCATTCTGCTATAACGCGTGCTTCATTAATGCAAATTTGCGATAACACAATTAATGAATTGGGGATACTGTTTCTATAGTGCGAAGTTTTAACGTATGTATTAGTTATAACGTGATTCCAGCTCAATTAGTTAAGCGATGCTGTTATTACGCAATTTTCTTATAACATTGGTTTGCAGGAGAACGGAACTACCGCATTATAGCAGAACCAACTGTAATTGGGCTTCCTCTTGTTCCATAATAAAGCTAAACAGCAAATATTGGGATTTTTGGCCTAAAAATGAAAGATTACAACATTTGTACAAATTTTCATGTGATTTCCTTAGCAAGACATTTGCTACTCTTGCCCTTCTTGGTAATTTGAGGTCATGGACTTGAATGGTGCTGAAGTAAGTGATGGAGAAGCTGGATATTGACCATAATGATGAAAGTGCCAATGTGCTGTTCTGGATGGTGTGAGGACCTTTTAAACATTGTTGCTGCTGCTTATGTGCAGTGAAGTGCTGATGATCAATCTTCTAGCTTGAGCACTTAAATAGTGTTACAGTTTATCCTGAGGAAATTTCAAAGCACTTCGAAACAAATTGATTATGAAGCATAGTTATTGATTTTTTTTCACTCTAAGATAACACCTGCCAGCTTACTGACATTTCATGTGTAACCCTTCTTCAGGACTGGGGGTGGGTTCAGGGGGAGCTGCAGATAAATGGGGAGGTGGGGGCAGGGTGGTGAAGTGGGGAAAGGTGAAGACAGGTAGATGGTATGACCTGGTTGATCAATGGGAGGATTGAATCCAGTTGGTGTCAGGGAACAGCGGAAGGAGGGTGGAGGGGCTGGGAAGAGAATCAGGGGACGGGGAGGGATTATTTGAAATTGGAGAACTCAATGTTGAGTCCTCCAGGTTGTAGGCTGCCAAGGCAGAAGATAAGGTATTATTCCTTCAATTGGAGCTGTAGTTTGTTTTGGCAATGGAGGAGACCAAGGATAGTCATGCCGGAGAGGGAGTGGTCGGGGGAATTGAAATGGGCAGTGACTGAGAGATCCGGTCGCGATGCTCGGCTGCAATGCTCGGTTAGACGTTCCCTAAGTTTACGTTTAGTCCCCCTGATATAGAGAAGACCACATTGACAGCACCTGATGCAATAAACTATCCCCAATCCATTGACCCCCTTCCCAGCCCCTCCCCATCTTTTCGACTCCTCCCTGCTACCAACTGGATTCATTCCTCCCATTGACCAACTAGGTCATACCCTCCATCTGTCTTCACCTATCCCAACTTCACCACCTTGCTCCCACCTCTCCCTTTGTTTGGAGCTCCCCCCCACCCCTACTTCCATTCCTGAAGAAGGGTTACACCCGAAACGTTGACTTCTCCACCTCCTGAAACTGCCAGGCTTGCTGTGTTCTTCCAGCCTCCTGCCTGTCTACTTTGGATTCCAGCATCTGCAGTATTTTTGTCTCTATTCAAGCTTACTGACATTGGCAAAAATAGCATCCCATTGGAAGACAGGAGCAAAACTAGCAGAAGAAGAATCAGTTCTGAAAGAGAGATTGAAAAGTCATCTATCTGATTTATTGTAATGTTTTGACACAATCTAAACGTTCATCTATTTTAGGATGATGTAATATTCTGAACCCATAAGTAACCATATTTTAAATTGTAATTAATTCTAAAATATTGCCAGTTAAGGATTCAGAATATTGCATCATTCTAAAATAGATGAACTTTTAGATTATGCCAAAGCATTACAATAAATCAGATAGATTTTGATGATCTAAGTGGAATCAAATGATTAATATCCTTATGTTGATGTTAATATGCATCAGTTCTCTTCAGTGAAAATCATTAATGCAGTCTGTGCTTTGGACACTTTGACCAGTTTATGCATTAAAAACACTTTATACAAGTGTTCTTATCGGTGTGATGGGCAATGGGACACAGAATTCAGTTTGTGGTTTAACTTAATTTTATTAACAAAATATTCCTTATTAAAACATCATGTGAGCATTTCCCAAATTCCCACAATAATTACCATCCATATAGCTCTATCTGTCTGAGCAAGGATAGTACGTGCAATGATCCACATGTTCGAGCTGGGCTGTTGGCATCTACTTCCTCCCTGACCTAGGGCTGTCTATCTTCCCCAAAGGTGGGCCTCACAGGTCATGGTGGATCTTCCCCTGGATCTTTTTGGTTGTTACACCGTTTTCTGCCACAAGTCTTCGCTGTATCTTCACTGAGGGGGTAACTCCCAGGCGTGTATTTTTATCCCCCTCACCACCCATCCCTGGCTTTACAGAATATTCTGTGGACCTTTGGCCAATGGGGTCATGTGCTGGATTCAAAGCATCCAAAATGGGGTTACACCAACACCCTTTGCTGTTGTCATGATGGAAGGTGTAAAGTACACATACTCAGGCATTCAAGATGCCAGAATGTCTGATCGACACTTCTTCAGGACATAACCCTTAGGCTGGTTGTAACTGGTTCCCCCTGAAATGTTGTGACCTCTGTGATCTCAGTCTCCACTATTGGGTGTAGCTGCTGGCTACTGTTTAATTTAGTTTAGCCAATTTTCTGTCAGGCCTGACTTGTCTGGCTGTGGGTCAACTTAGAAATTCTAATTCTGGGGCCATGGCTGCTTGACCATATTAAGCATATAACTGGCAGCCCGTAAGAATAAAAAAAAGTCTCTAGCAAACAAAATACTGTCCGATTTAATAAGCAACTTCAAAGTGTCAACCATTAAGAAAACTGAGAAACATCAGAAAATTATGTACCTCAACCTTTTAACTTAGTTTAGCTGCAATCATATAACTTTTATTTTCAGCATAACCAAAGCCCACACTTCTGTTTGTAATAGAACTGTCAACGTTTCTGCCAGAGTGCGGGGTAATAAGTTGAAGACATATTTCAAACGTTATTACTGCCAAGTTTCCAAATTCCTACTGTGAGACATCAAAATAAAGAATAGCTATTGTACATCAGAAGTAAAGTCAGAATGGTGGACAGCAAATATCCAGGTATCATCAATGCCAGTCTACTGTTGGCCACCAGGAGGCATAATCCAAGCACTGTAAATACGATGATGCCAGCTTCATCTTTCTGAAACGCAATCCAGCATATGTGCTTTGAAAGTGGCAGAATTCATCCCATTGAGGCAAGTGCGGATGACAGCAGGCAGGAGACCCGAACTTATCACCTCTTGGCTTGTATTCAAGTGCTGATCAATTTGAGCAACAACTACTGGTTCAAAGAAAGCTTTTAATAGGTGGAGACTTACGTGGAATTTTGAGTGTTTTTAAGTTTTATTTCAACAAGGCTAAAAACATTGCTAAGTTTTAAATGTTCTTGGCAAATCTACACTTTAAAGTTACCCTCAGTAGGAGCAAACTACTATCGTTTATTGATTTTGTAAATTATTGTCTTAATTTATATGCAGGCATTCTTAAGCAGTGTTTCTGATGGAGATGAGGAATCTGTGATAAATCACAGCCTTTGCTATACTTGCCTGGCTGCGTCTGTCACCAGGCCTGGTCGGAGTGTAATCAGAGCCTTCCCTGGTTGGCTATCAATGCCCAGCAATCACTAAGGATTAATTAAATGCTGATATGAAACCCAGATGTGAACAGTAAAATAGAAAACCATAGAAAGCATCTTTTGGGGAAATACGAAGGGGAGTTTAATTTGCCCACCCAGGAGAAAGAAGCAAATTGGAAGAGAAAAGATTTACAGCACATTGGGAGTGAAATCTGGAAAGCTAATTTCCTTGCTTAGTAGATAATTAGGGATGATGACAAGTTGGACTTTGTGGATTTTTGACACTGCTAGAGTACTCCAAGAGCTGGCAAACAAATTGTGTCAGTGTTCACTTCAGAATTAAGCCAGCCTTTCTACTATGTGCATTATGGTGAAGATGATAAATTATCTTTTTAAGACTGGCCTTTTAAGACTGGCCTGCAGTAGATTTTAATTCTCTTCACAATAGATGCAGAAAGTTTATTCAGCACTGGAAAAGTATGACAGGTTCAATTGATTTAGGTAGCAAAACTAAAAAATGTTGATGCTAGGACAACTACCCGAAAGTTTGCATTGTGCTGCACAGTCCCATTAGAGCTAATGGCAGCATCGTGAAATTTGGCCACTGAGCTCAGTTGACTATGTGTTATTCTAAAACTGTGGCTACAAGATGCTGCTCCAGAGGTGGCTTGCTGATCTTAATTAGAAGATAGCAAGAGAGTACAGCTTAGGTACTGAGGGAGGCAGAGGGCAATATAGAAGCAAGTAATGTTCCATATGGTGGGCCATGGATTCAATGTGGATTCTGGAGGAGCCTGATCTTCCTGACTCCAAAATATACTTGGTGACTGTGGCCACATGCAATCAAGTTGTGCATCAAGCGATTCAAGCTAGAGTTAAGTGCCCTCCATATGCATGTGCCTTGCTCCCAGTGCCTGTTTAAGAAATGTCTCTGCAGTAACCCTGACCAATATGGCAGGAGGCTTACCTCCAGAAAAGCTTACCTCCAGCATGAAATGAACATGAGCAAATGGTCCACTTAGTTGACTGATTTATGTCTGTACAACAGTCCCGACACAATCCAGTATCTAAATACATCAATAACAATTTTCATAGTGAATAATGGTGATAATTTCTGAACAAATTCATCCATTCGATGGAGGCCAGGCATGTCTGCAGGCTAGTTAGTTCTTTTGATACCCTCAGCAGTTCAGCCAATAGGTTGCAGCCCTAATTAGATTAGATTAGATTCCCTACAGTGTGGAAACAGGCCCTTCAGCCCAACCAGTCCACACAGACCCTCCAAAGAGTAACCCACCTAGACCCAGTTCCCTCTGACTAATGCACCTAACACTATAGGCAATTTAGCATGGCCAATTCACCTAACCTGCACATCTTTGTGACTGTGGGAGGAAACCGGAGTACCCGGAGTAAACCCATGCAGACACGGGGAGAATGTGCAAACTCCACACAGACAGTCTCCTGAGGCTGGAATCGAACCTGGGACCCTGGTGCTGTGAGGCAGCAGTGCTAACCACGAGCCACCGTGCTGTCCCGTGTGTCACCATAAAGGATACATTACAAGGGGCTCTTAGTTATGTGGAGGCTTTTTACTGGCATGAGGGCCTTAAGTATTTGCCTCCCACTTCACAGTAAACTAACTAGCCACAATGAACCACGCAACTGCCACTTGACAATTAACATCGCCATGTTGGCAAAGTGCTGACAGACATCAAAAATGTGCAGCAGGTGATCTCACCAAAGTTCTGAGGCTGAATTCCTTGAATCCTTTGCAGAAACGGAGATGCAAATCAATTTCAATAAGAAAATTAAATATCACAGCTGTAAGCATAGTGACGGAGAGAATTAGAAATAATAATTGAGAAAAGATAAACAACAAGTAATACATTTGCAAAGATCTGAACAGAGAAATTAATACCAATTCAGAAAAATATAACTAGGAGTAAGAAAGAATTTTGGTAATACGGGCCAACCAGTACCAATATTGTTAATGAAGGTTACAGAGGCTCTGAGAATATCTGACCTGCGTGAGTTAGAGAATCTGAATTATATCCAACAATCAATCGACATTAGAATTGAGCTTCAAAAGATAAATTGCCATCATCATTCTTGCAAGTAAAAGTCATCCTGCTGTAACGTGCATTTTGTCAATGCAAATTCACTGTAACACGATTGATGAATGGGGAATGCTGTTTCTCTAGTGCAAATTTTTAAAACATGTGTTGGCTATAGCGCGATCGCATTGCCAACACTTTAAGTGTTATTTGTATTGCGCGATTCTTGTGTAGTGTGGGGTCGCACAGGAATGCGACTATTGTGACTATAGAAGAAATGACTGTGTATAGCTTGCTTAGAGGATGAAATGAGTGAGGCAGCTGCATGGGAAGGGCAGTTTGTGGTCATTAGATGAAAGACACCTTATTAGGTAGAGGAAAAGGCAGAGAGAATGAACATTGTCTTGTAAATGGAGAAGATTGTATATGAGGTGACTTTTGGAGACTTTGATGAAGGCTCAAGGAAAGAGAGTATAAAGGGAAGAGATTGAAAGAGTATCTGTGGCAAGACACAAGAACAAAGAATCAGTTGGGCAACCGGGAGGTGATATCCTGTTGAATGGGATGCACAGGGAAGAGAGAGCGAGTATGTATTCCCACATAAAATATGTAATTCCTGTGAGCATTCGCACAAAAGACTTACTGTGGATATTAAATTTGATTTCAGAATTGGGCAGCAACCAAAGTTGCTGTGTAGTCACAGTGCATTAGTTACTAAGAGTAGAGGGTAGAAGACTAATTTAAACTAAATCCATTTAGTACATAAATAGGCAACACATAACATAAATGAAAATGAGTTTCATTTGAAAGGATAAATAGATGTATTCATAAGACACATCAGAATTTTCTCAGGCTTTTATGACACCTATATGAAAATGTAAAAGTATAAGATTTTCAGCCTTCCAAAGCTCACTCTACTTTTGAATAAATTAGGTTGAGGTAATTGCATAAAACAGGACACTTTCTCCTCGGTAGGTGTCCTGCAGCTATCACAGGTGGAAATTAAACATTCTGGCGAATGAGCAAAATATGAACACCCAAACATCTGCTAACACCATATTCTGCAGTGCCAATATTAATATTTAAAGAAAAATACAGCCATATCTTCTTTCATGTCAGGAACAGGAGACCATTAATATTTTTCAAATTTTAAATTTTAGCCAATGGCAGTGCATTAGCACTCTCAGTCAATATTATCCAAATCAAGCAAGTGGCTTCATTCCATGATGTAAAAGCTAGGGAATCAAGTGCAATAACAAGGAGTGGCAAACATCTTGATCTTTTCCCCAGTGTCCATTTTCATAAGAAATAAAGGATGCAAAAATCAGATCAGTAGCGCCACTGCCACTTATCACCCCCATGGGTGGTAGAGAGAGAGAAAGAGAGATAGTGTTGGAGAAAGAGAGAAAGAGACTGCGAGATCATGTGCATGTATGTGTGTGTTGCATATACCTTTCCTTTAAGACTAGATCCTGAGCATGTGTATTGGAGCTATATATACTGTGTTGGAAACTATCCCTTTAATGTTAATGTTCATTCATTTGACCTGATTTTACTACACAGTGGTTATAGTGACCATATCCACAAAACCAGAGGCAAGTGGCAAGGAGAGCCTATAGGTGCCATTTCTCTGCCCATTGCCCCATCTGGTCAAGATCCTGTTGTAATCTGAGGTAACTCTCTTCGTTATCCACTACACCTCCACTTTTGGTGTCATCTGCAAACTTACTAACTGTACCTCTTATGCTCGCATCCAAATCATTTATGTAAATGACAAAAAGTAGAGGACCCAGCAACGATCCTTGTGGCACTCCACTGGTCACAGGTCTCCAGTCTGAAAAACAACCCTCCACCATCACCCTCTGTCTTCTACCTTTGAGCCAGTTCTGTATCCAAATGGCTAGTTCTCCCTGTATTCCATGAGATCGAACCTTGCTAATCAGTCTCCCATGGGGAACCTTGTCAAACGCCTTACTGAAGTCCATATAGATCACATATACCACTCTGCCCTCATCAATCCTCTTTGTTACTTCTTCAAAAAACTCAATCATGTTTGTACGACATGATTTCCCACGCATAAAGCCAAGTTGACTATTCCTCATCAGTCCTTGCCTTTCCAAATACATGTACGTTCTGTCCCTCAGGATTCCTTCCAACAACTTACCCACCACCGAGGTCAGGCTCACTGGTCTATAGTTCCCTGGCTTGTCCTTACCACTCTTCTTAAACAGTGGCACCACGTTTACCAACGTCCAGTCTTCCGGTACCTCACCTGTGACTATCGATGATATAAATATCTCAGCATGAGGCCCAGCAATCACTTCTCTAGCTTCCCACAGAGTTCTTGGGTACACCTGTTCAGGTCCTGTTAGCATTAGCTTCTTTTGAAAAGTGACTATGAATAAATGATAATGAAAATACAGAGCTTAAGCAAGTTCAAATATTTAGCTGAGATTAAGAGTAATTGACATGTTCTGAATCTGTGACTATTGTGCAATTTCTTTCCAGCCTGAAGACCAAAGTGCTGGGCACAAACATCTTATACATCTTATTCTGTGAGTCTATTCCCTCGTTTAAGATTGTGAAGGTGGTCATAAGTTCTCTTCTTGAACTGCTGCCATGCATGTCTATGATGGGGAAGTCAATTAGTTCATCACTTAGCTAAAATGTCTTTATCTGACTCTTAAAATATTAGATTCTGATTTTTATGAAAGCAGGTCAGACATTCACATGACCATAAACTGAAATTAATTTTTCCTCTGTTCTGGAACCTATGTTTGCAAACAAGAATAATTCATCATGCACCTTCATCTCAACTCTGCGGAAGAAAAGGCACCAGTATTGGAAATTCCAGAAGCTTCCAGCAGTAGCAAGTGTGTCACTGTTTGTGAGTGCACGATAGCATGACAGCAGCATTATAGATGCATTGTGGATACATAATAAGATCAGCAGCAGAAAATTGCATGAAATAACTTGCTCACAGGCAGAAAGCCACCATGAAACCTAACTAAAATTACACTTAGTCATTTTTTGGTAAAATTCAGCTCATTGGCTGAGATGGGCTACCCAATTCTGAACTTTAACCTTTTATTTGCTCTAGTTTTCAATGTTGGCTGAGTACTTTCCAGATGCTTTTTTGGCCAATTCACTGCTGTGGTTAGTTTTTCTCGGAAATTTAACACATGGGTCAGAAGTGTAGTCTCTGATATTCGCTTTATAATTTGTTTTTGTTTGATTAATTGAAGGGTTCTCTCAATTGATTCTCTTCTGTCAGTTCTCAAGAATTGAATCTTGTGGATTCATTAGGGAAAAAAACAAATGCTAAGGAGCAACAAGGGAATTCCTTTATTCCAATTACTCAGACAATCCTACATATTAAGTTTTAGTTGTGCTTTTAATGTTTGATGTCATCTTTTAAATGCTGTTTAAGATTGTGGATGATATGAAGACAAAAAGAGTTTAATTCCCAAACTATTCATTATTCCCTTGAATACTTGCAACATGAAATTTGTATGATCCCCAATTTGTTACAATTCCAGATGGGATATCTTAATATCACTGTTGAGGAGGGCTGAATTGACTCCCGTTCTTTCTTCAACCCCCCCCCACCCCAATTGACTACAACAACATTAATACAAAAAGGATTTCTCTTCCTTTGTGTATACCTTTCCCCCAGACCTCTCGTTAAAAGGAGCCAATTTAACGAGACTTTCTTGAATTAACAAAAAAGAATGAGTTTTTTAATTGCTAAAGACGAGAAGAATTGGTAATGCAATACCCATACGCACAACTTAGATATGTGTGGTGAGTCCAAAAATAAAATTAAAAATCCATTATACGGATAAATCTCTGATTTGGTCATGAAGTACAGATAAGATGACCTTATGCAATTTTGGTTTGCACCCACAATGTTTACATTGGCAATTAAACAGGCAATTTTTGAGATTCCTGGTTTTGTAGGCTGATGGAAGTTCCTTTGTCCTGTTGCCTTTTTTTTAACTGTTTTGCTGCTCTTGGAGTGAGAGAACACTGGGATGACTAGGGGTTAGGTTTTTGACTGATCTTCGAACCTGGCCTGGTATACATGAGAACATTCAGACCCACCAGTCCATGAGCTTAAGCTGGCTTAAGAACTGCTACCCTGTATATTCTTCCAATGGAAAAACACAAAATGTGTCCACAGATTGGGACATAATCCACAGGGGTGGCTTGCTATTGAGCAGTGTGTTATCAATCCCTTGTCATCTTTGTCATCACAAGAGATCACTGTCTTTGAAATCTTTAGATGTTTCATCTCATTGGTTCCATGCAGACGTTTTTTAATACCTGCAGTTATTATCTCTTTAACTGCTCCTTTTAAAAAAATATATCTATTTTGGAAATAAGGATTAAAAAGTCAACAATACTTCAGGTTCCGACCCGTGGTCATAACAAATCTGAACCCTGATTTGATTGCAGTTCCTTGGGTATCTACCTTTCCTTAGATAATATCTACCTTTTAAAAATAAACTAGCTTTTCAATGACTACTTTTGCCATAATTTTCTTCAAAGGTAGAGCTTTAACATTTTGTTGAAATACTCATAATTATTATAAGATTCTGATTCTAACTCCTGGTCTTAGGCAATTTAGTCAATCTATGAAGCTACTGAACAGCCCTTCAAAAAGTCAGGGTGCTAGAATTAAATATGCACATTTAATAGAAAGTGGGGGCTTCCCCACTATCTGAGAAGTACGAGATGTCTTGTAAGCCTATTCAACCTCTCCTTATAGCTGAAATCCTCTAATCCTGGCAAAATCCTTGTACATCTTTTCTGAACCCTTTCAAGTTTCACAACATCTTTTCGATAGGAAGGAGACCAGAATTGCACACAATATTCCAACAGTAGCCTAACCAATATCCTGTACAGCCGCAACATGACCTCCTTACTCATACTCAACACTCTGACCAATAGATATGAGGGGCATGGATAGGATAAATTGACAAAGTTTTCCCTGGGGTAGGGGAGTCCAAAACTAGAGGGCGTAGGTTTAGGGTGAGAGGGGAAAGATATAAAAGTGACCTAAGGGGCAACTTTTTCACGCAGAGGGTGGGAAGTGTATGGAATGAGCTGCCAGAGAAAGTGATGGAGGCTGGTACAATTGCAACATTTAAAAGGTATCTGAACGGGTATATGAATAGGAAGGGTTTGGAGGGCTATGGGCCGAATGCTGGCAGATGGGACTAGATTGGGTTGGGATATCTGGTTGGCATGGACAAGTTGGACTAAAAGGTCTGTACGTCTCTATGACTATAAAATCTGACCAAATCTTTATATATTCCTGGCCAATGGAATTATGGCTTGCTTTTGGAATTTTGTGAGCCACTTATAAAATCTTACTATGATACTCATGTGGAACCTGATTAGAACATAGAACATAGAACAGTACAGCACAGAACAGGCCCTTCAGCCCACGATGTTGTGCCAACCACTGATCCTCATGTATGCACCCTCAAATTTCTGTGACCATATCATGTCCAGTAGTCTCTTAAATGTCCCCAATGACCTTGCTTCCACAACTGCTGCTGGCAACGCATTCCATGCTCTCACAACTCTCTGTGTAAAGAACCCGCCTCTGACATTCTCTCTATACTTTTCTCCAACCAGCTTAAAACTATGACCCCTCGTGTTAGTCATTTCTGCCCTGGGAAATAGTCTCTGGCTATCGACTCTATCTATGCCTCTCACTATCTTGTATACCTCAATTAGGTCCCCTCTTCTCCTCCTTTTCTTCAATGAAAAAAGTCCGAGCTCAGCCAACCTCTCTTTATAAGATAAGCCCTCCAGTCCAGGCAGCATCCTGGTAAATCTCCTCTGAACCCTCTCCAAAGCATCCACATTTTTCCTATAATAGGGCGACCAGAACTGGATGCAGTATTCCAAGTGCGGTCTAACCAAAGTTTTATAGAGCTGCAACAAGATCTCACAACTCTTAAACTCCATCCCCCTGTTAATGAAAGCCAAAACACCATATACTTTCTTAACAACCCTGTCCACTTGGGTGGCCATTTTAAGGGATCTATGTACCTGCACACCAAGATCCCTCTGTTCCTCCACACTGCCAAGAATCCTATCCTTAATCCTGTACTCAGCTTTCAAATTCAACCTTCCAAAATGCATTACCTCGCATTTATCCAGGTTGAATTCCATCTGCCACCTCTCAGCCCATCTCTGCATCCTGTCAATGTCCCGTTGCAGCCTACAACAGCCCTCTATACTGTCAACGACACCTCCAAACTTTGTGGCGTCTGCAAACTTGCTGACCCATCCTTCAATCTCCTCGTCCAAGTCATTAATAAAAATTACAAACAATAGAGGCCCAAGGACAGAGCCCTGTGGAACACCACTCATCACAGACTTCCAGGTAGAATATTTTCCTTCTACTACCACTCGCTGTCTTCTGTTGGCCAGCCAATTCTGTATCCAGACAGCTAAGTTCCCCTGTATCCCATTCCTCCTGACCTTCTGAATGAGCCTACCATGGGGAACCTTATCAAATGCCTTGCTGAAGTCCATATACACCGCATCCACAGCTCGACCCTCATCAACTTTTCTAGTCACATCCTCAAAGAACTCAATGAGGTTTGTGAGGCATGACCTGCCCCTCACAAAGCCGTGTTCACTGCATTTAATCAAGCCATCTTCCAGATGGTCATAAATCCTATCCCTCAAAATCCTTTCTAACACCTTGCAGACGACAGACGTGAGACTTACTGGTCTATAATTGCCGCGGATTTCCCTATTTCCTATCTTGAAGAGAGGAACTACATTTGCCTCTCTCCAGTCCTCAGGTACGACTCCAGTGGAGAACGAGGATGCAAAGATCTTCGCAAGTGGCGAAGCAATTGCATTTCTCGTTTCCCAAAGCAGCCAAGGATAAATCTGGTCCGGGCCTGGCAACTTGTCAATCTTAATGTTTGATAAAATTTTCAGCACGTCAGCTTCCTTTATCTCTATCCATTCCAGCATGCACACCTGCTCTTCAAAGGTTTCATTCACTACAAAGTTCATTTCTTTCATAAAGACAGAAGCAAAAAACTCATTTAGGGCTTCCCCTACCTCCTCAGACTCCACACACAAATTCCCTATGCTATCCCTGATCGGCCCTACTCTTTCTTTGATCATTCTCTTATTCCTCACATAAGTGTAAAATGCTTTTGTGTTCTCCCTAATCCGTTCTGCCAAGCCTTTCTTGTGGTCTCTCCTCAGATCATGGGCGGCACGGTGGCCCAGTGGTTAGCACTGCTGCCTCACAGCGCCTGTAGACCCGGGTTCAATTCCCGACTCAGGCGACTGACTGTGTGGAGTTTGCACATTCTCCCCGTGTCTGCGTGGGTTTCCTCCGGGTGCTCCGGTTTCCTCCCACAGTCCAAAGATGTGCGGGTCAGGTGAATTGGCCATGCTAAATTGCCCATAGTGTTAGGTTAAAGGGGTAAAGGTAGGGGTATGGGTGGGTTGCGCTTCGGCGGGTCGGTGTGGACTTGTTGGGCCGAAGGGCCTGTTTCCACACTGTAAGTAATCTAATCTAATCTAATCTAATCTAATCTAATCATTTTTGAGCTCCTTTCTCGCCTGTCTGTAATCCTCTAGAGCTGAGCTTGACCCTAGCTTCCTCCACCTTATGTAAGCTACCTTTTTCCTTTTAACGAGAAGCTCCATCACTCTCGTCATCCAAGGTTCCTTTATCTTACCACTTCTTGCCTGTCTCAGAGGGACATATTTATTCATCACTTGCAACAACTGTTCCTTAAACAGTCTCCATATGTCTATAGTATACCTGATGGACCACTGCCCATTCTTCACCAGTTGGTATTTGTGGTGGTATTTCCTTATCAACATTTCATTGCTTAAATAATAACATTCAGGTATTGGTTCTGATTCCCTTTCTAAGTGTGCTGTGTGATACAGTCCTCCCAGCTCAGGATCTGTTTGTTGCAGCTCTGTTGAAGAAGATGGGTTGACTATTTCAGCCTCATTCTCTTTACCTTCTTTTCAGTTTTTTTTTGCAAAAATAGAGTAAGATACAAGAATTTTCACATCACCTCCCCTTGTATGGCGTCTTGCTCTTTCTCTCCTATTTTAGTGACCTGAGATCGAGTCACAAACCAATTAGGAGACAATCTAGGTTGTTGCTCCTATAGTACTACATTTTCCTTTTCCCTGAAGTCAATGTTTTTGAAACAGCCATGTCATTTCTCAAAATAAAATCAATTCCTTCCAAAGATATTTGTTTGACTACTCTGATTACACCTTCTGCCTCACAGTGCCAGGGACCCTGGTTCAATTCCAGCCTCGGGTGACTGTCTGTGTGGAGTTTGCTCATTCTCCCTGCGTCTGCGTGGGTTTCCTTCGGGTGCTCCGGGTTACTCTCACAGTCCAAAGACATGCAGGTTATGTGAATTGGCCAAGCTAAATTTCCCATAGTGGTCAGGGATGTGTAGGTTAGGTGCATTAGCCAGGCGAAATGTCGAGTAACAGGGTAGAGTAATGGGTTTGGGTGGGATACTCTTTAGAGGGTCGGTGTGGACTTGTTGGGTCAAATGGCCTCTTTCCACACTGTGGGGATTCCTAATTCCTAAAGGCACACTTTAATTCAGTTATATATAATGGGATCAGTTTGTAACCTCAGTCACATCAGGATTTGGAGAATGCTGTTGGTGTTCATGAGGTCTATTTAATGATGTATGAGTTAACTTGGGAGTCAGGGCCAGTAGTTACTCATGAATTAGTCGAGGTATTTAATAGTTTAACATTTTCTGAGTAGATATTGACTTAACTTCAGTGGAGCTTTCTCAATTCTTTGTTTTAATTTGATACTATCACTTCCTCTGGCAATTCCTTCAGAATCTGCTAAGGTGGGGATTCTACAGGGTGAAATGATATTGAGATCTCTCAATGCGTTTATGGGTTTGTCTGCCTGATCAAAAATAAAGAAATACCTTTCCATTTGAAATGAAATGTTCAGAATTTCCTGTTTCTGTTGATTCATCATCAAGGAGGCAGTTCCTGATTGACCTGAGACATCTTTCTCTTCCTTGTCAGTTCTGAGGGAGAATGCTCTGCCTGTACCTATAGGGGATGTCAAATGAAGATGTATTCACTGATCTTGACAGCCTCTTTCAGGTCATTAGACATCTTCATGACACTGGTGCCAGGATTTAGATGTCAGAAATTGACCTCCTTGGCCACCTGCCCCGTTTTACTTCGAGAATCTCCTTGTCCCCAGCGGGATAGAACATAGAATATAGAACAGTAGAGCACTGAACAGGCCCTTCAGCCCTCAGTCTTGTGCCGCCCTTTTATCCTACGCTAAGATCAAACTAACCTATATACCCTTCATTTCACTATCTTCCATGTGCCTATCCAAGTGTTGCTTAAATGTCCCTAATGTATCTGACTCTACTACCACTGCTGGCAATGCATTCCATGCACCCACCACTCTCTATGTAAAGAACCTACCTCTGACATCTCCCTTAAACTTTCCTTCAATCACCTTAAAATTATGCTCCCTTGTGATAGCCATTTCCAACCTGGGAAAAAGTCTCTGGCTATCCACTCCACCTGTGTCTCTCATTATCTTGTACACCTTATCCCTCTTTGCTCCAATGAGAAAAGCCCTAGCTCCTTCAAACTTTCTTCATAAGACATGCCTTCCAGTCCAAGCAGCATCCTGGTAAATCTCCTCTGCACTTTCTCTAAAGATTCCATATCCTTCCTATAATGAGGCTACCAGAACTGAATACATTATTCCATGTGTGGTCTAATTCTAGGTCTTTATAGTGCTGCAGCATAACCTCATGGCTCTTAAACTCAGTCCCCCTGCTAGTGAAAGCCAACATACCATATGCCTTCTTAACAACCCTATCAACTTTGATGGCAACTTTGAGGGATCTACGGACAAGTTCCTCCACATTGCCAAGAACCTTGCCTTTAACCCTATAATCTGCATTCAAATTTCACCTTCCAAAATGAATCACTTCACACTTTTCCAGGTTGAATTCCATCTGTCACTTCTCAGTCCAGATCTGCATCCTGTCAATGTCTCATTGCAGCTTACAACAGACCTCCAAACTATCCACAACTCCATTAACCTTTCTGTCATCAGCAAACTTGCAAACCCACCCTTCCATTTCCTCATCCACTGACCTCAAGCTCACCTGGACCATCTCGGATACCTCCCTCCTCTTCATGAACCTCTCTATCTCTACCCACCAACTCCCACAGCCATCTGTCACCTTTCCCAAACAACTGCCACCCTCCCCTGTAAAAACATTATCCCTTACTCACAATTCCCCTGCCTCTGCTCTATCTGCTCCCAGGAGGAGCAATTCCACTCCAGGACATCGCAGATGGCCTCCTATTTCAAGGACTGCAATTTCCTCTCCTACATGATTAACAATGCCCTCCAATGCATCTCCACCCCTTCCCACACCTCCACCCTTGAACCCCACATCTCCAACCATAGCAAAGATAGAACCACCCCCCCCCCCGCCCCCTCCCCGGTCCTCACTTTCCACCCCATTGATCTCCGGATACAGCACATTATCCTCTGCCATTTCCACAACCTACAAACAGACACCACCACCAGAGATATAGTTCCCTCCCCACCCTGATCTGCATTCCGCAGAGACCATTCCCTCTGCGACTCCCTCATTAGGTCCACTCCCACCACCAACCCACCCTCTACTCCCAGCACCTTTCCTTGCCACTGCAAGAGGTGTAAAACCTGTGTCCACACCTCTCCCTCACCTCTGTCCAAGGCCCCAAAGGATCCTTCCACATCCAGCAAAGATATTCCAGCATATCCAAACACCTCATCTACTGTGTCCGTTGCACTCAATGTGGTGTCCTCATCAATGGGGAGACAGGACGCCAACTTGCAGAACATTTCAGGGAACAACTCTAGGACACATGCACCAAACAGGTCTTCCACCCTGTGGCTGAACACTTCAACTTCTCCTCCCACACCGCCAAGGACTCACAAGTCCTGGGCCTCCTCCACCACCAGGTCCAAGTCACCCAACACCTGGAGGAAGAATGCCTCATCTCGCACTTCGCAACCCTCCAACCACACGGCATCAACATCAACTTCATCAGTTTCCTCATCTCTCCCCCCCCCCATTTCATCCCAGATTCAACCCTCCAACTCTGCACTACCCTCTCGAACTATCCTCCCTGCTCATCTTCCTTCCCACCTGCTCCATCCTCCTCTTCAACCTATCACCATCACCCCCCACCTGCATCTACCCGTCAACTTCCCAGCTACTTCACCCCGACCCACTCCTTCCTATTTATCTCTCAGCTCCCTCCCTTCAACTCCACATTCCTGAAGGGCTTATGCCCGAACATCAATTCTCCTGCTCCTCAGGTGCTGCTTGACCTGCTGTGTTTTTCCAGGGCCACACTTCTCGACTCTGATCTTCAGCATCTGCAGTTCTTACTTTCTCTCACTTCCTCAGCCAAGTCATTTATAAAAATCATAAAGAGCAGAGATCTGAGAACGGATCCCTGTGGAACACCACTAGTCACCGAGCTCTAGGCTAAATACGTTCCTTAACTACCAATCTGTGTATTCCATGGGTTAACCAGTTCTGTATCTAGACAGCCAAATGTCCCTGTATCCCATGTCTCCTTACATTCTGAATGATCCTACCATGGGAACCTTACCAAACGTCATGCTAAAATCCGTATACACCACATCCACTGCTCTAGCTTCATCAATATGTTTTGTCACATCCTCAAAGAATCCAATAAGGCTTGTGAGGCATGACCTGCCCCTTACAAAGCCATGCTGACTATTACTAACTAAGGTATGCTTTTCCAAATAATCATAAATCCTGTCTCTCAGAATTCTCTCCAATAATTTGCCCACCACTGACATAAGACTGACTGGTCTGTAATTCCCCTTCTTGAACAAGGGAATAACATTTGCCACCCCCAATTATCTTATACTACTCCCGTGGACATTAAGGATGCAAAGATCATCGCAAAAGGCACAGCAATCTCTTCTCTTCCTTCTTGTAGTAACCTATTGCATATTGCATCTGGCCCAGGTGACTTATCTATCCTTATGTTTTTCAAAATCTCCAGCACATCATCCCTCTTAATATCAACTTGTTGAAGTATGTCAGGCTGTTTCATACTGTCCTCACAAATGTCAAGGTCCCCTCTCAGTCCTGAATACTGAAGCAAGGTATTCATTAAGCACCTCCCCTACCTCCTCTGGCTCCAGGCACAAGTTCCCTCCCCTATCTTTGATTGGCCCTACCCTCACTCTGGCCATCCTCTTGTTCCTCACATGACATCTCTTCTCTAGCTCAATCTACCATCAGAGTCTCTCATTCTGCCTTCACAAGCCTGGAACTGCTCTCTGCCCTGGTGTTCACTTTTCCTTCATTAACCCTATAGCCATAGCATTTAGTCATAGCCTTGTGTCAATCAGTGCAGCTTGCTTTAAAGAGCTTGCTACCTCGAAGAACAGAGAACTGCCTGTTCTATATCATGTTTGGTCCTTTGCTGAGCACTGAGGCAACCAACAGCAATCTGACAGAGCCATTGGCATGGAGGAGGTGGATGGGTGTTATTTGGCCCAACCATACTATCAGGTAAATATAGTAATGCAAATCTAAAGAAACTAGTGTGGGAAGATCAAGAATCATGATCTCAAAGCAGAATAATGAAATAGTCCAATTTTTAACCCCTAATTTTTCCCAAATTATTAACATTAAATCAGTGCACAACAGTTTTCCCTATTCCTATAAAAGCAGATTGTTATCCAAATCAAAGTCCATTTTTGGCATTTTAAGATTCTCCAACATAATGGATCCAAGACAAAGAGATTTGTTACTAGGCCTCTACCAATTATAGTTTGTTTACCAGCTGCTGGATGTGAGGGCAGCATCTGCCATTCACAGGATATTTCCTGAAATGTCCCTCTTCATTATTCAGTCGAGGCAATGAAGCCATCTTTGGAGCTATTGTGGGAACAAATTTATTTTCCTTTCAAAAACTACTAACTTTATATCAAGCCCAAGTATTTGCAAAAGTATTAATGATGTTTACATAGCCGAAAACTCCCATCTAATATCTTTTTCACAGCAGACAGCTGATAGGGATCCTTCTCTTACCTTCACTCCTCAACCTCTCTCTGACAATTTGAGACTTTTTTAAGTATGGGATCACAGGTTGCTCCCTCCTTAAACCTTAATACTCATTATTTGCTTTCTTTTAACTTGTTTATCATGGTTTAGTGCAGAATCAATAGTGAGTAAAATGCCTCCTCTGCATGTTTCAATTTGCATCTTAACCCCAATCTCAAATGAACAATTATTTCCTGTGTTGCTATGGAAATCCCACCATCAACCATTCTTACATTTTTAGTGCCAGCTTAATGACAATTATTTACTGTTCATACTCACTATGAATTAGTCTGAGGCAAGAATTTTGTTCTGTCAGTCTGGGATTTAGATGTCAACTTAAATATTGACAAGAAGAATAATGAAACTGCAGCCACACATGAACCAACAAAGCCTCCTTTTAAACTAAATTATTAAAGCAGTAGAATTTGTGAAGCTCTTGATCACAGTGGGTGGAGAAGGAACAAGCTCACATTCTGTGTAATTTATTCTCCTCAGAAACTCAGATTTCAACTTAAACCTGAACAGAAGCATGAAGATTCAAGCTGCTTTGAGACTTCACTGAGACATAATTTGTCAGCTTTACTGAGTTGATGGCACTCCTTCTCTGAGTTAGGAAGTTATAGATTTGAAGGAGAAAGTGAGGACTGCAGATGTTGGAGATGTCAAAGAGCGTGGCGCTGGAAAAGCACAGGAGGTCAGGCAACATCTGAGGAGTTGGAGAGTTGACATTTCGGGCATAAACTGAAGGGCTAATTCCTGATTAAGGGCTTATGCCCAAAGTATCGACTCTCCTGCTCCTCAGATGCTGCCTGACCAGCTGTGATTTTCCAGCACCACAGTCTTCAATAGTTATAGATTTGAGTCCCACTTCAAAGATTTGAATGCTGATGTTATGAAGTTGAAGGTGTATACTGTAACTTTAAGAGAGAGTGAATGCTGTTTTGCACTGAGAGCTTACGAGCACCTTCCATATGACTAACTAGCAGTCGCAGTCCCAGAGTGTACTAAAAAATTGAAAATATATAACATTTGCCTGTGAAATAAATACCTGAGTTCGTTGTTGTTTTGACAACAATTCAAATTTAACCAATTAGTTTAAATTATGCCCCACAATACTAAAACCCATCCAAATTTGAATTTATTGTTTTGCCAACTTTGAACCAATGAAACGATCCAATGTTGGGAGGATAAAAATGGCAGGCAGTTTGAAAGTCAGACAGAACAACTGCCATTTCAAACACTCTCTACCAAAGGTACCTTTTCATATGAAACATATTCACAGTAAAAGAAAAAAGATGATCCAGGCAGATCTTCAGCCGAAGAGCGAAAGACACCAAAGACGACAGTCACTGCATGGTTTCGAAATTAAGTCAATATACTTTTAATAAGTGTTTTATTGGAACAGGGTATTGTTATAAAGTTGGAGGCAAATAATAAGCAGTTGAGAGAAAGGGGGGAGCTTAGAGTTGTGAATAATTGTTTCATGTTCACTTTTAGAGTTCAGGAATAAATTGATATTATTTTCTTTAAATAGTGGAATTTGGAAGTTCTCTGTCACTCATATTTTAACAGATTATGAGACAAGGTGAGCTTTTCTGGCTGTTTGGTTTAATTAATAGAAGGGTTCACCGCTGTGTTGTAACACTGATATCTAGGCTCAGACTCCAGTGCAATACTAAAGGAACGCTTCTCTGTCAAGGGTGCCATAAATGGTATGACTTGCTAAACTGAGATTCTGCTTTCTCAGCTGCAAACAAAGGGCACTGTTTAGGACAGGACCAGGGGAGAAATCCCCAGTATTCTGGGCATATTTATCCTTAATCAATATCAGTTAAATGGATTATTTATCATTATCATAATTCTTTTAGTCGCAGATTGCTGTTTGCAAAGTAGAAGTCATTTTTTTCTGTATTAAAATAGTGGCTGTCATGGAGTTATGGATTCATAGTGTCTTGCAGCACTGAAACATGTCAACCAAGTTTCTCAAACTAAACTAGTACCATTTGCCTGCATTTGGTCTATATTCCTCTAAACCTTTTCTATTCATGTATTATCCAAATGTCTTTTAAATGTCGCAATTATATCTACTTCTATCACTTCCTTTGGAAGGTCATTCCATAAATGAATAACCTGTTGTGTGAAAATGTTGCCCCTCAGGTCCGTTTTTAAATCTTTCTCCTCTCACCTTAAAATTGTGCCCTTTAGTTTAGAACTCCCCAATCCTTGGGAAAAGACCTTGGCTATTCACCCTATTTATGCCCCTAATGATTTTATAAACTTTTATAAAGTCCTCCCTCAACCTCCTACACTCCTGTGAAAAAAGTCCCAGATTATCCAACCTTTCCTTATAACTCAAACCTTCCAATCCCAGTGACATGCTTGTACATCTTTTCTACACCCTCACCGATTTAATAATATTCTTCCTATAGCAGGGTGACCAGAACTGTACACTAGAACTGTACACAGTACTCTGAAAATGACATTACCAATATCCTATACAACCACAAGACGACATCACAATGCCTCAACTCAATGGTCTGAACAATGAAGGCAAGCATGGTCAATGCCTTCTTTATCAATCTGTCTATGGGTAATGCAACTTTCAATGAATTATGTACCTGAATCCCTACGTCTCTCTGTCCTTCAACACACCCCTGGAGCCTACCATTAACTGTATTAGTCCTGCCCTTGTTCACCTTACCAAAATGCAACGTTTACCTAAATTAAACTCAGTCTGCCACTCCTCATCCCACTATCCAAATGATCAAGATCCCTTTGTAACCTTAGATAACTTTCCTCACTAAACCACCAATTTTGCTGTCATCTGCAAACTTATTAACCATGTATTCTTATCAAAATTGTTTCTATAAATGATAAACAGTGAACCCAGCACCAATTCCAATGGAATATTTGCGGTCGCAGACCTCCAGACAGAACAACAACCCTCCATCACCATTCTCTGTCTCCTACCATCAATCCAACATTATATCAAATTGGCAAGCTCTTCCTAAATCCCATGTGTTCTAACTTTACTGATTAGTTTACCATGCGGAAACAACAGCCCTTAAAACAAAAGCCTAATTGTCCTTTTAAAAAAAGCTATTTTCTTATTATTATTCATTCATGAGATCTGGGTGTTGTTGGCCAGGCCAGGATTAATTGCCTATGCTTAACTAAACTGGAAAAGCTGGTAGATGGATTGTCATTTGAACAACTACAATCTTTGTAGAGTAGGGACTTCTACATTGCAGTTAGGAAGGGAGTTCCAGGATTTTGACCCAGCAACAATGAAGGAAAAGTGATATAGGTTCAAGCCATGAATATTTGTGATTTGGAAGATCATTTGTAGGTGGTAGTGCTCACATGGATCTGTTCCTCTTCTTCTTCAAGCTGGTAGAGGTCGCAAGTTTGCAAGGTGCTGTCAAAGGAGCTTTGGTGAGTTAGTGCAGTGTGTTTTTTGATCAGACACACTTCTACCACTGTTAGTCAGTGGAGTGGGAGTTGAAAAGTGTGGTGCTGGAAAAACACAGCAGGCCAGGCAGCATCCAAGGAGCAGGAGAATCGACATTTCGGGCATAAGCCCTTCTTCAGGCCTCCTGCATCTGCAGTCCTCACGTTCTCCTAGTGGAGTGGGAGTCAAGTTTTTAAGAAGATGGGATGCTAATCAAGCAGGCTGATTTGTATTGAGTGATGTCAATCTTCTTAAATGATATATGAGCTGCACTCATCTAGGCAGGTGAGGAGTATTCCGTCCCACAATCTGACTTGTGCCTTGTAGATGATGGGCAGGTTTTGGGAATCAAGAGGTGAGTTACTTGCTGAAGAATTCCTAGCCTCTGACTTGCTCTTCTGGCCACAGTATTTATAAGGCTAGCCCAGTTCAGCTTTTTCTTTTCTATGGTAACCTCAGGATGTCAATACTGGGGGATTCAGCAAAGGTAATGCCATCGATTGTCAAAGCGCTACGGTTTGATTCTCTGAAGATAGTCATTACTTGACACTTGTGAGGCGTGAACAAATCTTGCTACTTATCAGACCAAGCCTGGATTTATCCAGATCTTGCTCCATTTAGACATGTTATGCTTCAGTATCTTCAGTATCTCAGGAGGTACAAATGGTGCTGAAATTGTATAATCACCAGTGAACATCCCCACTTCTCTTGCTATAGTGGAGAGAAGATAATTAACGAAGCAGCTGAAGATGGTTGGGACAAGGGCACTGTCTGAGCGACTCCTGCAGTGATATCCTAAGGATGAAATAATTGACTTCTAACAATCACAACTTCTTCCTTTGTGCAATATTTCACTCCAACCAGAGGAGAACTTTCAACTTGATTCCCATTGCTAGTTTTGCGAAGGCTCCTTAGCCACACACAGTCAAATGAATCTTTGATGCCAATGGCAGTCACACTAAACTCTTCCTAAGATGGGGAATGGCACAGATATCCCCTCTGAACCTACTCTACATGGCAGTTTTAGTTAAAATTGAGAATATTTGATATCGCTGGTGGGCACATGACAATATGTAGTACAGGAAATTGTTAACATTGTGAACCTCAAACATTACTGCACCCATCAGAAGAATGACCAATGTGTCACTGGGGTCAAAATAAAATCATTTGTGCAATGTTTTCATAATTTCTTTTTAAAAATCTACTGTTTATATAACATGATGAGAAATTATGAACACATAAATGATTTTGATGCTAAGATCTCCCAGTTAATCACCATTGTTGCAATTTAGTATAACTAGTGCATGTTCTACCCATTAGTTAAACTCCTATGACTTCTGAGGGGAGAGCTGACTGAATTATATGCTTGTTCAGCACTAAGCTGAGCAGCATCAGGCCTTCCTCAGGTTTCAGGACTTCAGGTGTGGAAATCTTGTCCATAGAAATCTGCACTGAATCCCAAGTGATACTTCCACATTATACATGGTACCTTTGGGAGCAGTGGCTGCTGCCAGTCATGCACCCAGAGAGAGATGTCTATGATCATTGAGGGACCAGGCTTCAGGAAATGAGGAAAGACTGGAGTTTGGAGGAGATCTTGGAGGGAGAGGGCAAGAGCTAACTGGTGGCTTTCACCATCTTCCCTGATGTTGGATCCTTCAGTTGGGCATGAAGTGACTTTGAGAGAGTGACCTGTCCCGTTGGATTTGCCTCACTATCTTCTGAAAGCACGAGAAAGCTGTGCTACTGGCACTTAATCACTGGTCCACCATTAAATTCCAGTGGGTTCAAGGTTAATTGAGGTCAATAGGCTTTATAATGACTCATCCTGCCATGAGTTTCTCTTTTGGGTTTTCCCACCACCAACTTACTAATCGTGTGAGCCTTTGCCATGTAGCAGGAGATTGATGTGCAGCTTTTACTGTGATTAAAAGGGTCTGGCTGCTGTGCATCCCACCATTCTGGGATATGTTACATCCAACTCTGCTTTCTTCTTTTGTGCACTGTGTGAAATAACAGGTCTCCACCCCTTTCCTCAAAGTTTGACATGATATCAATGAATTGATTTCTTGATGTCAACTTAATGATATTAAACGAATAATTATTTACACCAGCATATGAGCATAAAGCTCCTGAGCACTTTTCAACAGTCATCCCCTGTCACTCATCTCACCACCAAACTCATGAGTTGTCCAGCCAGTTGCTCTCCTGAGGATTAAAAATGACAGTACCTTCTGATTTACAGCAGAACTGAGATTTGCTGCAGCTCAGCTTTTATTTGATATTGCCCTCCCTCGAGCACATTATTTTCCTAATCTTTCTTTGTGGCTGAGGGATGTTCTCGATGTAAATTCCTTTTCCCTAGCACCTTGTACAGGATGTATAATTCTGCCAACTTACAGACCAAGGTATCCATTGATGAAGAAATGCTGGATTACGTCTCTAGGTCAACATAATAGATGATATGGGAGAGAATCCAAAGGTCAGGGTGTCGAAGTCAGCTGCTTAAATTAATAATCTCAATTTTCAGGTCAGCAACCTGCTTAAACAATCGTACTTCGCCATCAGGCAGGAAGAAGGGGAGGTGGTCGCCCCTATCAATAGATGCCTTGTGGTTGCATCCTCCTCACAGGAGTATCCACCAAATCCGCTAATTCCCTCTGCCCGTCTCCCTGGGCCTCACCTCCATTTTCTACCCTGAGAACCCCACTTATTCCCTGGATAGTTTGTTTTTGTCTGGGACCAAGAGTCTTGGGGCTGCTTTTGTCCCAGCCCCCAGGAGTTGCATATCCTCCTGTTTGAGAGGAAGAAGTCTTCTTTCCATGTGATCACTGCTTCCTTGTGCATGAATTGGGAAAGCTAGTATCAGCAGCAATTCATTGGCTGCCTTATCTTCAGAAGACAGTAAAGGAAATCTTTCAGGCTTAAAAATCTGGCCGAAGTCTTGGCAAATATGAACTGTAGTTGACTTACCATCTATTCCACTATAGAAACATCAAACAGTTCTTATGTAAAGGATAAGGCCTGAAAGTGAATTCAAACTATATTATTTGTTCTTAAGATAGGGGTAATCTTATCGTCTATTGTTAAAAGCTGCTTGTCCTGACAAGTTAATAGTGGGCTTTCATTTTAAAATGCTATAGTCCATTTGGTGATGGTGCTCTTTTGTTTTAATTTTGTTTCTTTTTTTTTGTTTCTGTTGACATTATGTAAGGAATTTCAGAATTTCAAATCAACGATAATATATTTCAAGGTTTGGGCATTGTGAGATATGTAGGGAAACTTGGATGCAATGAATTATGATAACATTGATGCTTTGTTATAGCATTTAGCTCCTGTGTCCTTTCCCGAATCAAGACTCTGACAGTACTGAGTGTTTCTGGTGCAATCAGAATTGTCATTAGATGCACAAACCTCTAAACAACTCATGAACCTAAACCTTCAGGCACTGCAGTGTCTGCAGATCATGCATTGGACTTAGCAACCAGCTCGGAATCCATTGATCCAGAATAGAAGCAAGGCATCCTCAATTCCAAGGGCCACCTTAAGAGGAAAGGGATTGGAAGGAAGTAAATGATTGTTTCCACGACAAGTGCAGCACTATTTGTTGAGTTCTTTGAGAAGGTGACCAAACAGATGGATGAGGGTAAAGCAGTTGATGTGGTGTGCATGGATTTCAGTAAAGTGTTTATTTAGCATTTAGGCTGTCAGAGTATTGATTCAGAAAAGAACACAGGAGCTAAATGCTACAACACAGATCTAAATTTCTGTCCTCAACTTCAAGGCAGAATCCCCGAGAAGAATAGAAGCAAGGAATTCTAGACAGACTTGAAAGTCAAAAGTCAGACCTCCATTCATTACAGGGGTAAGTACAATACAGGAAGAGAGTAATGCATATCAGTAGACAGTTTATAAATTGCGAGGACATACTGCAGGAGTTTCATAGAGAATTGAGCTTCACCCATGTATCTTCAGCTACTTTGATAGCAATGTTTGCTCCATTATAAGGTAAAAAGTTGAGGTTGTTTGCAGATAGTTTCACACAATTCACTTCCATTCATAATTCCTCTGAAAATCATACAGCCCATGTTTCCTAGACTTAGCATTCAGACTGTGACAAATTTCAATGTTACCTTGCCAATATTTAATCCCTCAAACAATGCAATTTTTTTTTGAAAAAGTCATATACTCATGTGCTTTATTGCTATTTGTGGAAGCTTGCTGTGCTTCATTGGCTGTAAAATGTTTTGGAATCCTGTGATTTTGAAAATCTTTGGATAAATGGAAATCCTTTTCTTGTCTCTACACTGTCCACAAAAGCTGGTAAGTTGAGTAGATTGGACCTGAACCCATTGGAGTTGAGAAGAATGAGAAGGGACTTTATTGAAACATACAGATATAGATGTAGGAAGGATGCTTCTCCTTCAGAGTATGGTGGCTCAGTGGTTAGCACTGATGCCTCACGGTGCCATGGACCCAGGTTCTATTCCAGCCTTGGACGACTGTGTGTGGAGTTTGTACATTCTTCCTGTGTCTGCATGGGTTTCCTTCACAATCCAAAAGATGTGCAGGTTAGGTGAATTGGCCATGCTAAAATTGCCTATAGTGTTCAGGAATGTGTAGTTTAGATGCATTAGATAGAGGGAATGGGTTTGGGGGGGATACTCTTCGGAGGGTCAATGTGGACTTGTTGGGCCAAAGGGCCTGTTTCCACATTGTAGAGATTCTAAGGTTCCCCACAGTAGGTTATTACAGAAAATATGGTGGCATAGGATTGAGTGTAATTTAGCGGTTTGAATCAGAAATTGGCTAATTGTAAAAAGACAGAGGGTGGTGGTTGGTTGATGGGAAATGTTCATCCTGACATTCAGTTATGAGTGGTATACCGCAAGGATGTTTTTTGGGGCCTCTGATGTTTGTTATTTTTATTAATGTCCTGGATGAAGGCGTAGAAGGATGGATTAGTAAATTTGCAGATGACACCGAAGTCAGTGGAGTTGTGGACAGTGCGGAAGGATGTTGCAGTTTACAGAGGGACAGAGATAAGCTGCAGAGCTGGGCTGAGAGGTGGCAAATGGAGTTTAAAGTGGAAAAGTGTGAGGTGATTCATTTTGGAAGGGAAAACAGGAATATAGACGATAGGGCTAATGGTAAGATTCTTGGTATTATGGATGAGCAGAGAGATCTCAGTGTCCATTTGCATAGATCCTTGAACGTTGCCACCCAGGTTGATAGGGTTTAAGAAGGCATACGGTATGTTAGGTTTTGTTGGTACAGGGATTGAGTTATGGAGCATGTTGAGGTCATGATGCAGCTATATGAAACGCTGGTGTGGCCGCACTTGGAGTATTGCATACATTTCTGGTCGCCGCAGAATAGGAAGGATGTGGAAATATTGGAAAGGGTGCAAAGGAGATTTACCAGGATGTTGCCTGCTATGGAGGGAAGGCCTTGTGAGAAAGGCTGAAGGACATGAGTGTGTTTTCATTAGAGAGAAGAAGGTTGAGAGGTCACCTAATAGAGACATACAAGATGATCAGAGAATTAGATAGGGTGGACAGTGAGATCCTTTTTCCTCGGATGGTGATAGTGAACACAAGGGGACATGGCTTTAAACTGAGGGATGATAGATATAGGACAGATGTCCGAGGTAGGTTCTTTACTCAAAGTAGTGTTACAAAGCAGGTCCCTTTTTTTCTAAAAGCAGTACCTTTTTTCAGGGATACTGTATCTTTGATTTTTTTATCAGAGGGGTCGTAAATGGGCCGGGCTCTGATGAGACTAGTTTGGTACTGAGATGAAAAGGATTTTGAAAGGCCTTTTGTTTACATGCAAACACATGAGACTTCAGGCCAAAGTGGTCATGTTTTAGAAGTGACCTGTATAATAGAAGGGGGGTGGTCAGCTCTATAGCTGAGCAAAAGTGAGGACTGCAGATGCTGGAGATCAGAGTCTAAATTAGAGTAGTGCTGGAAAAGCACAGCAGATCAGGTAGCATCCAAGGAGCAGGAAAATCCACATTTCGAGCAAAAAACCTTCATTCCTGATGAAAGGCTTTTGCCCGAAATGTCAGTTTTCTTGCTCCTCGGATGCTGCCTGACTTGCTGTGCTTCTGTACCTGGGTAGTTCAGTCCAGAACTAGTTGGGGGTTCAGCAGCAGACTGTGTGAACAGGGTCTCTCTCCCCTTCTGCCCTTCTAACTTCAACCTGTAAGCATCTGTTCCCTTTATACTAGTTTTTAAGGGGTTTGCTTATTGGGACTGTTGTGTGTATTCAGAACAGCATATTTAAGTCTAGTTTGGATAGACTGTGTTCTGTAGGGGTTCTTTATTCTGTTCTTTATGTTTTATTGTGTAATTTTGTGAATACATTTTTGTCTGTTTTAAACCTGCTCATCAGTCTTGCTAGAAATGTGTTGCTGGAAAAGCGCAGCAGGTCAGGCAGCATCCAGGGAACAGGAGAATCGACGTTTCGGGCATAAGCCCTTCTTCAGGAATGGGGAAAGTTTGTCCAGCAGCCTAAGATAAAAGGTAGGGAGGAGGGACTTGGGGGAGGGGCGTCGGAAATGTGATAGGTGGAAAGAGGTCAAGGTGAGGGTGATAGGTCAGACTGGGGTGGGGGCGGAGAGGTCGGGAATAAGATCTCAGGTTAGGAAGGGGTGCTGAATTTGATGGATTTGACTGAGACAGGGTGGGGGGGAGGGGAAATGAGGAAACTGGTGAAATCCGAGTTCATCCCTTGTGGTTGGAGGGTTCCTAGCCGGAAGATGAGGCGTTCTTCCTCCAACCGTCGTTTTGTTGTGGTCTGACGATGGAGGAGTCCAAAGACCTGCATATCCTTGGTGGAGTGGGAGGGGGAATTGAAATGTTGAGCTACAGGGTGGTTGGGTTGGTTGGTCCGGGTGTCCCAGAGGTGTTCTCTGAAACACTCCGCAAGTAGCCGGCCTGTCTCCCCAATATAGAGGAGGCCACATCGGGTGCAGAGAATGCAATAGATGATATGTGTGGAGGTGCAGGTGAATCTGTGGCGGATATGGAAGTTTCCTTTGGGGCCTTGGAGGGAGGTGAGGGGGGAGGTGTGGGCGCTCCCCCTCCCACTCCACCAAGGACAACATTTCAATTCCCCCACCCACTCCACCAAGGATATGCAGGTCTTTGGACTCCTCCATCGTCAGACCACAACAAAACGACGGTTGGAGGAAGAACGCCTCATCTTCCGGCTAGGAACCCTCCAACCACAAGGGATGAACTCGGATTTCACCAGTTTCCTCATTTCCCCTCCCCCCACCCTGTCTCAGTCAAATCCATCAAATTCAGCACCGCCTTCCTAACCTGAGATCTTCTTCCCGACCTCTCCGCCCCCACCCCAGTCTGACCTATCACCCTCACCTTGACCTCTTTCCACCTATCACATTTCCGACGCCCCTCCCCCAAGTCCCTCCTCCCTACCTTTTATCTTAGCCTGCTGGACAAACTTTCCCCATTCCTGAAGAAGGGCTTATGCCCGAAACGTCGATTCTCCTGTTCCCTGGATGCTGCCTGACCTGCTGCGCTTTTCCAGCAACACATTTCCAGCTCTGATCTCCAGCATCTGCAGACCTCACTTTCTCCATCAGTCTTGCTAACTTACTCCAGTTAATTTTCGGTATACATTTACCAAAA
This sequence comes from Chiloscyllium plagiosum, assembly GCF_037043375.1. NCBI lineage: Eukaryota > Metazoa > Chordata > Chondrichthyes > Orectolobiformes > Hemiscylliidae > Chiloscyllium > Chiloscyllium plagiosum. Next base: position 20,691,209 of record NW_028270155.1, on the reverse strand, counting down.
CAAATTGCAAAGTTATGATTAGATTCCCTACAGCATGGAAACAGGCTCGGCCTGACAAGTCCACACAGACCCTCCGAAGAGTAACCCACCCAGACCCAATTCCCTCTGACTAATGCACCTAACACTATGGACAATTTAGAATGCCAATTCACCTAACCTGCACATCTTTGGACTGTGGGAGGAAACCAACTTAGACATGGGGAGAATGTGCAAACTCCAGACAGACAGTCACCCAAGGCTGGAATCAAACCTGGGACCCTAGTGCTGTGAGGCAGCAGTGCTAAACACTGAGCCACCATACCACTCCTAATGGCCTGGGCTGCCTGTTTAAGAATGTTTTGAGTGGTATGTCTTCGTCCACAACAGTAGCAAGGGTGTGGAACACCTTACCAACTTTAAGGGCATTTAAATGGTCATTGGATAAACATATGGATGATAATGGATTAGTTTAGGTTAGGTGGGCTTTAGATTAGTTTCACAGGTGGCACAACTTCGAGGGCTGAAGGGTCTGGACTGCGCTGTAATGTGCTATGTTCTATATTCTATCTAAAGGAGGCTCAGTGAGCTGGAATTGATTGGTATAGATCTATCCCATTCTTTTGTAGGTAATCTACAATCTCGCACATTCTGACCTGGAGGGTTTAGGGTCAGTCACCATAGATTCACAGAGTCAGAAAGCACAGAAACAGGCCCTTTAGTCCAACTCATCCACCCTGACCAGACATCTCAACATCCTTTCTCTGGAAAAAGACCTTCAATCTTTTCTGCACCCTCTCAAGGTTACAACATCCTTTCTCTGGAAAAGCGACCAGGACTATATGCAATATTTCAAAAGTGGCCTCATCAGATCTCAATCTGGCCTAGTTCCATTTGCCAGCAATTGGCCCATACCCTCTAAACCCTCCCTATTTACCCATCCAAATGCCTTTTAAATGTTTAATTGTACCAGCCTCCATCACTTCCTCTGACAGCTTATTTCATACATACAAAGCACTCTGCATGAAAAGATTACCCCTCAGGTCATTTTTAAATCTTTCACCTCTCACCTTTAACATCTTTCCTCAGGAAAAAGACCTTCAATCTTTTCTGCACCCTCTCAAGGTTACAACATCCTTTCTCTGGAAAAAGACTTTCAATCTTTTCGGCATCCTCTCAAGATTACAGCATCCTTTCTCTGGAAAAGTGACCAGAACTATATGAAATATTTCAAAAGTGGCCTCATCAATGTCCTGTACAGCCGCAATATGACATCCCAACGCCTATGCTCAATGTTTTGACCAATGAAGGCAAACGTGCCAAACACCTTCACCACCCTGTCTTCCTGCAATTTCACTTTCAAGGAATTATGCACCTGCACCACAAGGTCTCTATGTTTGGCCACAATCCCCAGGGCTCTACCATTAATTGTGCCCTGGTTTGCCCTACCAAAATGCAACATCTCACATTTATCTAAATTAAACTCCATCTGCCACATCTCGGCCCATTGACCCATCTGATCAAGGTACCGTTGTACCCTGAGGGAACCTTCTTCAGAGTCCACTACACCACCTATTTTGGTGTCACCTGCAAACGTACGAAACATACCTCCTATATTCACATCCAATTCTTTTATACAAATGATGAAAAGCAGTGGACCCAGCACCAATCCTTGTGGCACATGACTGGCCACAGGCCTCTAGTCGGAAAAACATCCCTCCCCCACCACCCTCTGTCTTCTATGTTCAAGCCAATTTTGAATCCAATTGGCTAGCTCCCCCTGGATCTGATGTAGTTTAATCTTACTAAGCGCCAGTCAGTTTGATTGAGTTAGCTGATCTGAGCTGAGGAGAGGTAACTGACATTAAATGATGTGACTATTGCTCATGGCAACAAACAAGTTTATTTGCATGTTGGGTTTTTGAATGCTCTACCCTTAGTGCCACTTGCTTATGAAAACTTCACCTGGGTTAGAGATTGCATTTCCCTTAATAATCTTCTCTTGAGTTATAAATATTAACAGTGCAGTTGTTCAACACGACCTTAAAATATTGGCACTGATATCCAGTAAAGTACTTTTCCTTGTTGTCCTATTTCCTTTAAAGAAGTTACAGCACCAGGCTTTATTGGCAAAACTCAAAGAGTGCACAACTGATTTATAATTGTTTTATAAACATGCATACTACTTTAATCATTCAAAATTAAAGATGTAACATTGCAGAACTCATATTATGCAAACATAGGTATTGTGCAAACTTGTTTAACTGTTAAGTGCTCTATGTAGATAATATAAAGTGATATCAGTTATGTGCTTACAAAACAAAGAATAAAAAAAACACAATTTAGTAACCAATAAGCACACACACCTAGATTCCACAAACAGTAACATGATAATAATCAAATAATCTGTTTCAATAGCAATGGATAGCACATTGTGAAAAATTCCCTGCTCTTTTCCCTACAGTTGTTTGAGATCTTTTACACTTACCTTTGCAAGTCAATGAGGCACCAGTTTTATGGACCCATCTGAAATACAGTACCCTTAACAGTGCAGTCCTCCTTAAATTTGACATCGGTACAACAAACTAGATTTGTACTCAAGTCTCTAAATACAGAATTTTCTGAGGCAAGAGTGCTATATCCAAATTACACCTCACAAGCTAACAAAAATGATCCACTTCTGCAGTGTTATAGATCGTATAAAAAGCATAAACAATCCCTTTTAATATGAATTTGCTTTCAGTTTCATTTAAGAGACTACAAGATTCAATTGGGATAATCAACCTTTTCTATTAATATGACAACAGTAACACACATTTCCACTGTACTTTAGTGGAATAAAAATCCTGAGGCAGTTCACATGACTATAATCAGATAGAAATTTATGTTGCTTCAAAAATGGGGAATTCTGGAGGGGTGACAAAATCCTTGGCTAAATGATGGGTTTTAAGGAGTAATGGGAGATGAAGAGACAAAGTGCAGAAAGGGAATTTTACAGAATACAGGACTGGAACAGCTGAAGGCATCACTGCCAATTACAAGTTGTCTAAAGGGAATGGGAATTCATACAAGAAAGCAAAATTGGAATAATGCAGAGGTCTCGAAGGATTATTGGACTGGAAAAGTTTCAGAGATAGGAATGGAAAAGGTCATGATGAGAATTAAACATGAGGATAGGAATATTTATTTTGAGCTGTGTCTTCAGCTTAGTTCAGGTGAGCTGGTCAGTGTAGAAATGAAATCTTCCATTTGGTGTGTTTCTGCATGTAGTGGGACATTCTCATGCCTTGCTGTCTAGATTGTAGTCCGGCTTGACATGGTCACAAACAATAATCAAGTGATATATGTGAAATGTAAGTGATGTAAATGTAACAGAAAAAAATGAATGGGAAGTGGAAGGGAAAGTGAGCAGATGTCCCTACCCTTGATGATAAAATTATTGACATGAATATTGGGTGAACAAAGGACCAAAAACCATGCCCTTCACAATTGAAAAGCTTTTCAATACTCACTCTTTTATGTCATGCATGGAGAATGGTCACTTGAGAGAAGTACCAGAAAGGAGCAGAAATTCTGAGAAGATGCTGTCTGAGCCTCCAATAACACTTCCTCAATAACTTCTACCATTGTGAAGGACAGTAACACCATAGGGGCACAATTCTTCCAACTCCAAATTCCCCTTCAAAATAATATCCCAACATGACTTGGGTATATTTCTTTATTTGCTACTGTGCCAAAATCCTGACATTCTCTATCTAACAATATTTTGGAAATGCCAGTCTCGTGTTCAAAGGGAAAAAAAAGCCCATCATTAGCTTTCTCGGTCAGCAGAGGCTGCCAGCTTTATACCAATAAAATAATAAAAGAAACAAAAATAAGAGCACAGACAGGTAGAAATAACCAAAAGGCTACTCAGTTCATATACTCCGTCATGCATCCCTTTGCGAGATCTGGTAATCTACTTTCCTTTGCATCAGGCCTCAGTCCAAGCTTATATCTTTCCATTTCCTATGTATCTACATCTCTCAGTTGTACAACATTAGGAATTCATGAGGCTTTGCAGATAAATATTAAATGTTGTTGGAGAGCTGCAGTTTTGTGTGCAATCAATTCTGAAATATGTTCACAGATTCTTCAATGGTATTTAACCATTTAGAGTAAATACAATGCGAAAAAACAAATGTAAAACTTTCTGTGAGGGCAGTGAATGCCAATTGTGATCGAGCGCAGTGCTTTTTTTTTCTTGCTGCTTTATTACTAGGCCAAGACCTTTTTGTAAAGAACACTACCAATCATTTTTGTGGTAGCAGTTGTGATGTAAGTCTCATGTTAAGAAAACATGCCCTAAGTCAAGGATTTTGCTGGAGCAATTTGTCTGGTTTCAATCAGCAATAGTAGCCCATTTTGTAAATGGTTTAGATTTCTGAGATATAATCAAGGAATTAACCAGATTGTCTAATTAAGTCTCATTGCGTCCCTTTCTGTGCAGACTGTTGGTCCCACACCAGATCGATTGATAGTGGAGTTTTGTTTTAGCCCCAAAGCACACAGTAACTCATGCAGAAAGGATAGGGATAGTGCAAGAAAAATGCCTGACGGAAAGGTATCACAGAAAGATGGAGAGCTCTGACTCAGGGCTGCCCCTGACCTAGCCTCATTAACTAGTTAAAGTCAAGCAAATAAATTGTCCTCAGTGAAATCTAACCTGTAATTGCAGTCAAGTGGGCTGTAAACAGTTTCTAAATAGTGATTAGGCAGCCAACGGCTTTAAGTCTGTCAGCAGATTTTTTGCACCTCTTTTGTGTGGCCTTATCGTTTTCAAAAAGATCAGAGGTCCACGTGCTCAGGACAACCCAGATTGTCCTCGGTGAGGATAACGACCCCTTCCACAAGCCCAAAGCCTCTGTCTGGGCTAAACTTGGCTTTTCCCAAGAGCAGCATAACGATGTTAATGGAAGAGAGAGAGAGAGAGGAAATGTTCTGCTAATGTGGAGAATTTCTGGACTGCTTTCTTTCTGAAGGCTGTTTGTCAGGGAAAGGAAATTGGTGGCTCGATGAAATATGAGCATCTGCAGCTGTGGTACTTTAAATACAGACCTTCTAAGCACATTGGAACTTCAATTTGAGTAGCCAGATGCAGAAAGCCTTCCCCACTTCACACAGGTTGCGTGCTGTGGTTTCAGGTCTGGCTTTCAGGTGATTATAAAAATCTATGAAATGTCATTTTTAAGGACCAAAATTCATGCTCTTGGCATGTAAATAATAGAAGCCTTTTTGTCCAGATACTGCTGTTGCAGTGTCAGGCTGAATTACTTTCAAAAAGAGTACTGTAACACTATCTAACCAAGTTTTGTGCTGCAGTAAATGGTCTGCAAGCAAAGCTTGCACCACAGTCCTTAGGAAACGCAACTGGAGGAAAATAACTAAAATCTATCGTGTTACTGTGCCTCATGCTCTGGAAATACATAGGCAGACAGACCAAAGAGGGTGTCAGCTTTTCCAGCACATGCCTAATTTCATTTGTAATTCTGAGATCAAACACCTCAATGATCAAAAGTCTTTTTTTTTATTGCATGTTTCCATTCAACTGAAAGCAGTATGTTTTAAAATTGATCTAAAATGATGAAGGCCATATGCGACAATTACTCCATGTGTGACCAGTTATGCAATCTGTTATGAAATAACAATTTTTTTTCAGAAATGTGGGAGCTACACCGGTATTCTTTTTGATTTTAGGTTGAACCTGATGCTGCACGGTTAACTGTTCATTTGACTGAATGCTGGCATTCCTGATGAATACCAACTTTCTTTTTTAGCTCCATGTGCAATTATAATTGATCCTACTTAAATACCTGATGAATACATAAACACTTCAAACCCTGAAGGCAGTGTCACCCTGCTAACGGAGAGCGAGAAACTGTGAAGTCATGGCAACATTTGAACCTGCTACTTATAGTGACCACTTTATTCAACATGGCAATGCTCATCAGCCATAAACTTGTTGATGCTACTTTTAAAGAGGTTAAACAGTGTAAATTTTCCACAGAAAATTACCCCATGGTCTACATTTAGAAACTATACACATCAAGAGAATATAGCCCTGAATAAATACCATGGTGCATAGCTTCAATCAAATTGATGGTAAGATAATTAGGTGTAGCCTCAGTAACTTAGAATTAGAGTAGCATAAAACAATAACTAGGCTAAACAATGATAGAGGAAGATTTTTTTTAATGCATTGTCTTCTTTGGTCTGGAAGACACTGTTTCAAAGGGTAATGGATTCAGATTCAGTAGCAGCATTTGAATGTGTATTGGATGAGAAAATTAATATTATCTACTGTGTTGTAGAGAGATTAGGACTAAACAGATATCTTGGTCAAAGAACCAGAACCAACATAATGGACGAAGTGGCCTTTTTCTGTACTGTATCATTCTATGAGTCCTGACCTGGTGATACTCTGCTGGAAAATGAGTAAAAATGAACCTTGGGTGGCAACAGATCTCATTTCACACTCCTTTATAAGGCCATACTTCAGGTACAAACTGAAAAAAGTGCGCCAAAACTAAATAACAACTGAATTATTAAGATTCTCAAAATGGGCAGTACTTTCTGAATCATGAATCGGCACATTGCTGTTTCTGCTACAGCAAAAATCACTGTGATCCAGTCTCAGTTAACATTAAGCAGAAAGTACCCAAGAACTGTCTAATTGTGAAATTAAGTTGATGGAGAGCATTTACATTGTTCCATTACAAGTGTAGTTAACAATATGTGAAGTGAGACGTGGGGAGGGGTGGGGATTATAGAATAGGCACCTATAATTTGTTAATAATTTGCTGTTCCTGGAGAGAAGTGACATTTTGCTCATTACTAATATTGAAAAGAAAAGCACAGAGGCTTGGCCATTCTGTTCATGCAAGTATGGTTTATTCATATTTTTTAAAAAGCTTACTGTGGTATTTTATGTTCAGTGAATATGCATTTCGCAACAAAATATTTTACTTTTTTTAACATCAGTTAATTATGGATATAAAATTAAGGCAGTTGGTGAGAAATTAAGATGACTGTTGGAGGGTGTGAGGGAGATTAACTCCAGAGAGGGGAATAAAACTGAGTAATTCAAAGACCAGGTTTAATTTTAGAAGAAAGGCTGAAATTTCACCTCTTTATTAATTTGTAGCTTTCAGACATAGACAAAGTCTTATGGTCTGCAACATTTTTGCAATGGCTGTAAGCATGAGTGATGTAAAAAAAGCCAACAGTACAAATATTGCCTAGCTCCACACAAGCAATGTCTAATATATCCATATCAATTTTTATTTTCATTTGAAAGAACCTTTTTTAAATGTCTCTGTGAATAATAAGGTAAGAGGCAGAATCGTGGTCATAGAAAGCTACAACACAGTAAAAGGCCCTTCCTTCGATCCATCACCTCTGCACCAGTCCAAAACAACCACCTCACTATTCTCAGAAATTGCTTGAAAAGCTCAGCAGGGCTGGCAGCATTTGTGAAGAGAAATCAGGATTAATGTGTCCGGTCCAATGACCCTTTCTCAGAACTGACCTGTTACATTAACTCTGATTTCTTTTCACAGACACTGCCAGACCTACTGAGCTTTTCCAGCAATTTCTGTTTTTGTTTCTTATTTATAGCATCTGTAGTTCTTTCAGTTTTCACCTAACTATTCTAATCCATTCACCTTTCAAGACTCTTTAGCGCCGCATAACTATATAAACTGTTTTTTATGGGGAAAAGATAGATCCTATGAGTAAAACAAACATTTCTCTTAGCATGTTCTATGATTAAAGGCACCTTAGGAACATTTTGCCAACAAATTAAAAATATTGTAAACATTTTGGAATGCCCAATGTGAGAGTTATTTTCTCTCTCTCAGTTTCAAAAAATAATGAAGCCATGGCTCAGTCCCTCAATTCATATCCTTGAAAAAGCTTTGCTATGTATATTTTTAAATACCTCTCTAACAATACAAATAGCCTTTACTTGGTAGGGTGTATTGAAGTCACAGGGGTGTATGATATAAGTGACATTTTCCAGTTCTCTGCCTTGCAATATTGCAGAGAACATGCAAAATGAGCAAAAGGATTTAAATGACATGTCGCTAACAGCATTAACAAACATTTGCAAATAAAATATTGTTCAAATAGAATGAAATATTGTGGAGACAATATTAAAGTTACACTTTCTGACAGTTACACTTTCTGACAGTTACACTGTGTCCATGTTCTGCTGCTTCAAGTTATCTTATCAGTTTGTAGCATGACAATCAACGGCATTATAAATGCATCATTGTTAAATATATACCTCTGTTTAACTTGGCACATGCGTTGTATGAGTTATAGGAACACACAGTCCAATGAGGATGTTTTTAAAAGTAATGAACCACTGGCTTTTTTTTCCTTAAGTAAAAGAATAGCTCTTTCTATCCAATCCACTTTTGAACAGATTTTTCCATCTGCAGGTTTAATAAATGTTAAAATTATAATCTGTTAAAAAAAAAGATGATCAGAATTTGCTATAAATGCCTGGAGTCATTCCTCTTTTTACTATTCTCTGCTCAATTAGATAACCACATGGAGCAGACACTATGCTTTTTTTTCTGTGCAGTTGCTCCTGAGAGAGACAGCAGCCGCCTCAAGGCCCAAAGCACTGGGATGTTCTCAAGTGTCTGAGCAGCAAAGTTTTGGTTCATCCCTTCAGTTGCACTTTTGCCTCCCTCTCAGGGACTCCTCTGCAAGGGCAAGGGTTAGATTTCCTCTATTGAGTGAGAGTTAGACTGATGTCAACAAGGTGGCCACAAAGATAGACTGACGAGGGAAGCTTCCATGGTCCAGCAGACAATAGTCACTAAATCTAAACATCAGATGATTCCTGTTGGTGCTTAAATAGAAACTAACTCCTGTCAAAAAAAATGGTATTGTTTTTTCCAATTAACCCTTTGCTTTCATTTGGTTAATTTAACTGCATTTATTTGACTGCTAGGTTATGATCCTGTCAATGTTTCAAAAGATCAGAATTAATTATCCTCCCTTTAAAGAACAGATCTTACAGATGGCAAATATATTTGGAGCTGTTTCATAAAATCTTAAATCCACTTGAATTGAATGAGGACAGAATTTTCCTTTAGTGTGCAGTTGATACAGTATGCAAGCAAAATATATTTTTTAAATCACTGTGCTAAGAATAAATGCACTGCTTTTCTTTTCTCGTGTTGCCCAAATGCTAATTATTTACTGTAGGAATATGCTAAGTTGTGGGAGCCAACAGGAGTCAGAGATAGAAAATAGAAGTTCCGAATGGTAACATTTTTCTTTACCTGATAGAAGTTGTTCTGGACAGTCGTGGTTCAGTGGCAACAGTCCTGGCTCTGATTCAGAAAGTTCAGGTCACACTCCAGAGATTTCAGTACAGAATTTAAGCTGATACTTCAGTGTTGTACTATGGGAGGCTGCACTGCCAGAGGTGCTGCCTTTCAGATGCAATGTCAAAGTGTTATCTCTCAGATAATAATAAAAAGTCCAGTACCATTATTCAAGGAGGAACAGAAAAGTATAAATAACTAGTTCTGACCAGTGTCTAGCCTTCATCTGAAAACAGGTGAACTCGTTGTGTATTTCATTGCTGTTTGAACAAGCTTGCGATGTGCAAATTGGTTCCTGTGTTTCCTTCATTACCACATTGACTATAATTTGACACTATTTTATTTGCAATAAAGCACTTTGACACAGCTTGTGAAATGTACGTAAGTCCAAGTTTATTATTTCTTTTGTTTACATACACTTTGGTTTTGCAAAGTCCTTGTCAGTTTTTAGACAATATTGCAAAAAACCTTTGGTTCTTAATTTACGATGAATGGTAAAACCAATTACAAAAGTAGCAACTGACATTATTTTGAGTTTTATATTCCTCTGTATGGCATTTTCAGATATGGAGGCATTTTGTTTATCATATTAATAGGAAAAAACATTTTTTTCTAGCCCTTAAGATAGAATTTATCATTAGCATACAATCAGAAAATATTGTATGAATGCAAAAAATAAGCCCTTTGAAGGCTGCATGGTTATGATGTTAAGGAAGAGGAAAATTGGAACATTTCAGAAAATGAAGAGATTGTCAAATAATATCTTTATTTTTCTTGAGCGGTGAGCTTTTCTGAGTTTTGTTGGCTTTGCTGGGATGACTGCATTTGGTTTCCACATGGCTCCTAAGCACTTTTTTCAAGTTGTTCCATATGTAACCCATTGGTTCTTATTTCTGGTCATTGGCCTATTAATAGTTGCCCATTTTGCCCCATGACCAAAGTCAGGTCAGACTTCTGAAAAAAGCATTTGTTACTTTTCAAGATTACTAGGAAGAGAGAGAAGGAGAGAGAGAGGGAGGGAGGGAGGGGAGGGGAAAAGTTTAAAAAAAAACCCTCTGGAAACTGGCAAAGTTCAAGACCCAGGCATATGCTGTGCCGCGGTCAGGCTGGAACCTGATCTGACTGTTCTTGGCAATTTTTTTTGTAAGCGTGAAATGTCATAAAGCTATACAGTGATGCCTGCATGAATAGTCCATTTGTTTTTTACCCTGACAGCCTTTTCAACCCTTGACTTGCACAGGAGCCTGAAGCAGTTTACCAGACACTGCAGTGCGCTGTTTCTGCACACGTTAACTATAAAAGTTTGTGTGCAAGCTGCCCCACAGAGCTAAGGTTTTGTCCGCATTTATGAATGTGGCTAAGGTTAACGCTCACTTTATTGACAGCACCTGCTTAGGTTTTACATTTAGGAACTCATAAAGTGCAGCTGAAAAACTCTAGTAACTTGCAAGAAAAAATTAATACTTTTAAAGATTTGAACGGATGACTTTACAGGCAACAATTTGCTGATGTGAAACTTGAATCATGAAGCCTGCCTAAAACATCAACTGATTAGTTAAAGGTTAGTGGATGACATGTTAACTTTTACATCTTTTCATTTGTTTTGGATTGACGTGTGACATATTTATTGGAGCACTAGTATTTGACTGGAGATAATGAAAAGATAAGCATCTGCACCAGCAGTTTCAAATAGCCTCTAATGCCACCAGCAATGGTACTGACACTGAAAGACTTTCAAATGTGAAGGGTTTTAAAACATTTGAACAAGTTTCTCATACTGGACTCTTCAGTGAATGAAGAAATTGTGGTGCATTGCTACATTGGGTACTGCCAAATACATGCTTCTTTTATGCTCGGGGAAAATGATAATGATAAGTTTTGGTGATAAAAATTCCTTTTGGACAGCAGTAATAGGCGTACGGATCCAGTTTCAGTCTGTACTAGATGCCAATTAACATGTAATATTCTTCTTGCTTGGACATTTGTAATTGACAATGCTGAGTCTCTGGCAGCCAAAAATTAACCAGCTATTTTCTTTCTTTTTTATATTCATGCCCTCCTTCACTCCTGAAGGCAGCAAGTCGTGCAGCATGGTTCAATAGACACTGGCAGTCATCCAATATCTCCCACAAGTGACCATTCTTCCTATGTAAGCCTAGACAGTGTGTGTTGGCAGGCTAGTCAACCACAAGGAGGAGGTGGGTATCACAGCAGAGCTCAACCTTCTGACATCTACACATCTGGCTTACAGGAATTAGCACTGGATAGACCATACTGCAATTCAGTTCTGGTTGCCACATTGTAAAAAGGATATTGAGGCACTGAAGATGGTGCAGAAAAGATTTCCAAAGATTATACCAGAAGTGCATGGGTTTGTATATCAGTGAAGGATTGATAGTCTAGGCTCTCTTCTCCTTGGGGAAACAATGTCTGAGGGGGTGATGTGATATAGGTCTTTAAAATAGTGAAAGATTTTGATGGATGGATTCAGGAGGATCCACTTGTGGGGAACAGCATAAGAAGCTAAAAATATAAAATAGGCACCAAAAATCATGTTGAGAATTCAGAAGAAACCTTCCTGAAAGAATGTGAGAATATGAAACACCTTCTCACAAGGAGTGTTTGAAGCAAATAGTGGGGTTGCACTTAAGGGAAAGCTAGACAAGGATTTGAAGGAGAAGGAAACAGATGGTTACGCTGGTAAGTTTAGATGAGAAAAGATGGATGGAGGCTTGAGTGAAGCACAAGTACCATCATGGACTGTTTGAGTCAAGTTACCTGTTTCTATCCCACATCTCCTATGTTCTCCAGCATTGAGGCAAAGACCTTAGCTGTGTTATCTCCATCCTTCACCACAGCTTTACTTTAGGTTGGCAACAGGACTTCTAAAGAAAATGAGATCTTCCCAAAACAAACGTGACTCAACCATTGATCCATCGGCACATTCATGACATTGAAACTGAATATTTAAGAACATAAGAACCACAACATTTCAAAAATCACTTTTTAAAAATGAAAGAAGTAATAGTTTTGATGAAATTGAAGCATGTCTATTTTTCATGACTCGAGTTGCCATGATGTCTATTGACAAACTCTCAATCCCAAGTACATTGTCAGGTAAAGGGGAGAATTCATCACTATTGGAGAGATCTCATGTTCAGTGACCAGAATCAGATACACTGTTAGGTTTTGAACTGCATTTTGAGATGCTCATGTCTTATGGAATCGACGGAAATTTTAGCTGAGGTGACACCTTAACTGGGAAATATGGAATTGAATAAATATTGTTTAAACTTCCTCTAATAATCACAAATTCAACATCAACAAATAGTTGATTGGGTAAAAGCAGTGGTATGAAGTGAAGCAGATTAGGGTTGATCCTCACAAGGGCAAGAATTGTGCTGTTGCAAGTTGCTTTGCTTGAAGGTATCACTAGAAGGCAATAAGTTTCTTCTCTGTCATTTCAGGATTGTAAATGCTACTTACCAGTACATCCAGTAGCCCAAGCGAAGACACAACCTTGAATTTCTCTTGGTTGAAAGCATCAATATAGCTCTCTGTCCATGAAGAATGCAGTTAAGATGTGATTGAAATGGTTGTAGTGTTCACATAACGAGGAACAAATGTTGCCAATTACACTGCACGAATTGGAGGCATCGAGGCTACATTTCACTGACTGTGGCATCAAGGAGCCCTAGCAAAAATTGAATCAATGGTTATCAGGGGCAAACACTCTACTGGCAAGTAGGAAGATGGTTATGGTTGTTGGAGGTCAGCCATTTCACCTCCAGAGCATCTCTGCAGGAATTTTTCAGGGTCATGTCATAGGTCCAACCAACTTCATGATCTTCCCTCCATCATAAGGTCAGAAGTGGGGATGTTCACCAATGATTGCACAACGTTTAGCACTATTTGTGACTCTTCAGATACTGAAGTAGTCCATGTCCAATTGAAGCAAGGCCTGGACAATATCCAGGCTTGGGCTAAAAAGTGGCAGGTTAGATTCACACCACAAACATGCCATGCAATTACCATCTCCTCTCAGAGACGAAATAATTATTGTTCCTTAACATTTAATGTCATTCCATCACTGAATCTCATATTATCAAAATTCAGGGAATACTATTGACCAGAAACTCAACTGAATCAACCATATAAATATGAGGCTTTGGATTTTGAGTGAATAACTCATGTGCTGACTCCTCAAAGCCTCTCCACCATTTATAAAGCACGAGTGAGGAGTGTGATAGAATGCATCTGGATGAATGCAGCTCCAAAAACACTCAAGAAGCTTGACACCAACCAGAACAAAGCAGTCCACTTGACTGGCACGACTTCCATAAACATCGACACCGTCCACCACCAACACTCCGCAGCAGCACTGTGTACCATCTACAAGATGAATTGCAGAATTTCATCAAATCTCCTAAACCCACCACTATTTCCATTTCAAAGGAACATTACCAACTGCAGACTTCCCTCAAGCTACTCACCATCCTGACTTGGAAATATATCACTGCCTTTTCTGTGTCATTAGTCAAAACCTTCCCTAATGACTTTGTGGGGCTATCTCTATGACATGAAAAGCGGTAGTTCAAGAAGGCAGCTCACCATCACCTTCTCAAGGACAAAAGGAAGGACAATAAATGCTAGGTCAGTCAGTGATACCTACATCCCATGAGTGAATAAAGCAAAGCAAATAAAAATGTGTTGCTTTGGATAAAGTATGTGGGTGATACAATTGAATACAACAAAACTGTGTAGCCATTCCATATTCCTCTCATTATGCAGTGGAAGGTGAGGGTGGAACTGCAGACCATACAAATACACAATAACAAAGCTGTGATTCATAGTGAACACACTGCATAAATTACCTGCTTGAGGTATCTGTAGGGAGCGCCATGGAATGATTCAGGAACAGCAGGAGATGTAACAGCTGTGTGACTGCTTTCATGCTAATCAAGAATCTGCAGAGGATTTCCTTATAAGTGTGCTAGATGTGCAGATATGATCAATGATTTAAAGGAGGGTACAGAGCATCAACTCAGGGGCAAACTGATCTTTCTTTCATTGTTCACTGCAAATACTGTGACATCGATGCCTAGAAAGTCTTTTCAATGACATTAGACACATCTGTCTTTGAGATAGATTGAAGGTCTGCCTTAAAGATCTGAGCTGTAAATTTTCCCTTGGCTACATTGGTTTCTTAGTGTTATTCATCCAATAATAAAAAGCATGAAATTTAAAAGACAAATTATTATGATCATGGTGAGTTTCCATGATCTTTTGAGCAAGTTTAAAACTCACCACATTAGAACTAACTTATAAAAATGTCTCACTCCCAGTTAAATTATTCACCATTGAGAGTTGCACTTAATTCCACTTATTTGCAGAAATGTTTAGACCCAAAAATCAAATAGACACCTTTTAAAAGGTTATGAATTTCTAATTTACTCAAAAATAGATTCTTGTATTCCAGTATAACTTTCAAATGATTCTGTGTATTTTTGATGTCAGTTTCATTTATTTCAAATCAGGCTAGTTACAGACAGTGAACAAGATACTGAACAGCAAACTAATTATTTTGATAAATCCATTTTCAGTCATAGCAATCAAACTGCTATGAACTACCAATCTTAGAATATATTTTTAAGCATATTTGCTTCACAAAAAAATTCCATGATATTTTTAAGATTGGTAGTTCATAGCAGTTTGATTGCTATGACTGAAAATGGATTTATCAAAATAATTAGTTTGCTGCCTGATTCATGGCAATTTCTACATTTGGCTATAAGCAAAAACAATTTGTGCAGAAATTGGAGAAAGAAAAAAAATTTTTTAAAAATTCAATTTGGGGAGCAATGTTCACCCGGATCAACAGTTAGAGCCAAAATTTACTAAAGACCTGCTTGTTCTGCTAAACGGTTTGAAATTCTTTATTTCAAACATTTTTCCAGTGATTTTGCAATGATTTGGCTGATTTCCACTAAAACACACATTTTAAATATGTTCTGATTAAAAAATTACAGTATTCTTTCTCCCAAACAAAAACAGTAAGTCTTCTGTTCCTTTAAGAGCATTTTGCTGCATACAACTTATCTTCAACATCCTTTGAAAATTGGCAGAAGTAAACTGGGTGCGACTTCCAGTAAAGACCAACAAATCTTTCAATTCAGCTCCAAATCCTCTGTTGCCTGCAGGACACACATACTTCATTGAGTTCTGCCATATTGTGTGCAAGACTGAGGCATTAAGTCTGATCAGAAAATCGCGTCTGGGAAGCTGGGACTGGGTGGGATTGCTAGGCATCCAATATCCCACTTCCCATGGAACTGAATCATGCCAGCAGGAGCAGTTCCAAAAATCAGAAATTCTAGCCCTTGGAGTTCTACATCTTTCCATAAATGATAGCTGCAAAAATTTGTACCTGTTCCAACAATTCATGACATATCCTCTTTAGGGATGTGTATAAGCCAGGTACCCACCTAGCCCTTGTATTTCCAGTGTAGCTCTGTGAGTCAACCTGTTCACCTGTAACTTGCATAGCCTTGGATGCAAGAGCATAAGGGGAATGGGGGCCAGCACATGAACAAAGGACACAGTTCCCATGTCCTGATTCTTCTTGAGACCTGGAATGTGGTCATGTGAAGTAAGTAAGATTGGGGAACTAACTAACTTAATAATTAGAATCCAGCTATGACAATGAGTGTACAGAAATGCACCACCTTTACTGGATAACCATGTTTTCGACTTATGCTTGAACCACATGAATTAATCACAAAAATGGAGTCTTGCATCATAATCTGATCCACCACCAATTTTAATTTGATGAAAGCAATGTTCAGCATAGCAGACCACCCTGGATATGCAGAGGCCATTTTAGCTTTTGAAAGTCATCAGGAGATTTTATGTCTTCGGCCCTCCAAAGCATTTTTAACTGGAAAGTTGAGGGGCCCTCAGGACCCAAAGGCTGCAGTTGAAACCTGGCAGGAGTCAACAAGAGCTTCTAAAATAGGGCAAGTTCTGGCTTTTTCTCAAGTTTCTGCCAGAATTCCTGGCTAGCTGTGGGAGCAGGAACTAGACTTCCACAGACACTGCTGTCCCAGACACCTGCCAGTGCTAATTTTATGCCAGGCAACATTCCCGCATATTTACACCTGCCATCCCTTTCCACAAGTTGGTGTTGACATCATCACTGTGGGCTTCAGGAAAAGACCAGTTTGTATAATTAAAATGGAATCCAGGAGCCAAACGCACTGAACACCATGTTCAAGTTTCCGATTATCCCCCATGCCCAAAACCTGTGTTAAAATTGAGCCTGTCCTTTTTTATCAAGGTTTCCCCAATATATTCACTCCAGGAATAATACTGTTATCAAGCCTCTTCAGTTTTGTATTTGTTCATGTCATGTGGGTGTCACTGACAAGGCCAGCTTTTATTGTTCAGCCCTAATTGCCCAGAGGGCGTTTACGGGTCAAACACATTGCTATGGCTCTACATTCACATTTAGATCAGACCATGTAAGGATGGCAGATTTCCTTCCCTAAAGGACATTAGGAACCAAACTTTACTCTTGTGCCTTAGCTGGGGAGAGAACAAACGTGTTGTTATAATCGAGTTAGGAAAGGTGAATTGATTCCTTGGTTTGTACCACTTCTGCATTGGTCACAACAAAGTCTAAATTTAAATAGGAAGGTCATATTGCCAATTAATATTCATATATCAGACTGTATTTTGCTCAGTATCATAAATGAATCAGCAAAGCAATAAATAAGGAGCTAGCTCATTGCAAACAAAAAGCATAGATGAAGATGTAAAGAATATTTATTAAAGTTTTTAAACTGAGCAAATATCCATCATAATATATGAAACACACACAAGCAAACAGATCCACTCCCTCCAACTCTGGAAAAAAATATAAAACTCTGCTGAGTGTTAACTTAAAAATAGTTTAGTCAAGTTAAATTCAAGAAAATGATTATTCCCAGGTTGTCTCAAATGTTGATCTGTTGCCAAAGTCATTTTGCACACAAGCTGTTGGCACTGGACTATCTTCCTGGATCAGTTATGGCTGACTGAGTTGATCTTTCGGGAGACAGTGATGTAGATTATGAATTCTCATGAGGGATCTCTCTACTTATTTAGATGAGGTTTTCCAGTGCAATTGCAACTCACAAACATTGATGAGTAGACTTTAAGTGAGGGAAAAAAAGAAGCAAGACAAAGGTTGTTGCCCCAGGAAGTTATCTGCCTGAACATGTTCAAATCCAATAGCTTTATTCCATAATCTAGACCATGTGATCTCTCTCCAAAAGCCTGACCCCAGCCAAACAGATTGTGTGCTTTGCTAATATAACATTTCTCCCTGCTGCAGCCAATCTCCTTTATTTGTGAAGTATTCTTCCCCAAAACTCCAAGATACAGATTGTTTAAAAATTCATTTACAAGATGTGGGCATTTAGGTCAGCATTTATTGCCTGTCCCTAAAGGTAGTTAAGAGTCAACCACATAATTGGGTGTCTGCAGTCACATGATAGCAGATTCCTTCCCTGAAGGCTATTAGCAAACCAAATTGGCTTTCCCTGACAATCATCAATGGTTTCATGGGCATCATTAGGCTCTTAATTCCAGATTTTTTTTATGTTGAATTCAATCTGTAGTATGGCAGAATATTTCCTCAATCTCTGACTTAACAGTTTAGTACTAATGCCACAAAGACATTATCTCCCATGGAATATCAATGATATTGTGGATTATTATTTCAGATAATACATAATTATAAATATATACATGCAAACAAATTGAAATAATCAATTTTGTTCACATGCATGCATTAAATTTCAATCAAGTGTTAAATGAGGTCTTGCAATTTTACACACGTACAATAGAACTTTGATATCAGCGCTGTTTTAAAATATGTTTTAAGTTTAATTTAATAAATTATCTCATTTATTTTTCTGTCCATTTATATTCACTACTTCTGCATATTTATGTTTAAATATTTCAGTTCAACATACTGATAGCTGATGGCGTCAACAGTGAGTGGGTTGTTTGAATTCCAGGCCTATCGTGTATGGGAGCTTACTTGGTTTCAGGTTTTAATCTGTTTTACAAATTCTGATTGGAGGTGAATTGTTGTATTTTAGGTGACGTTAAATACTGAAATGGAGTGGCAAGTTTTGCACTCACTTATAAATTGACTGATCTGACTTCATTTTACTAAGAGCAAATTTTCAACATTGAGTGAATTTCCGGCCAAGCCTGGCCTGGGCTGGGCCTATCTGCAGATACTCACTGTACTTTGAAAACTTAGCCTCAGTAGATTTTGAGACTGCAGCAACTCATAGGGGAATATAAGCTCTAACTGGACCGAAAAATTAAGACAAATGGCTGCCCAACGAAACAAATTTCCTCCATTTTTGGAAGAGTTAGAAAAATGACAGGCTGCCATCGTTGACATGGCAGGGCTCTCTCCTCTCAGAAGAAATGTGCCGGCTTCCTGGCAGGAGGTAGCTGTCAGGGTAAATACAGACTCCAATATCCAGGGGAGCTGGGAGACAAAAGAGAGAAAAAAAAGATTAGTGGCCTCAGGAAGTTTGCCAAGGTAAACCCAGTCAGCACTGCAGTAGATGAAGTAGATGGGTGAGGTATGCAGGCCACCAACAGTTCCTGGCGCTCTGCTATAACCTGAGTGAGGCTGTGTTTTAGGCCTTCAGAAAACTGCTCTCTTTAAGCTTTGCATGCATTGCCATACTGTAGCCAGGCACAGCCTGATTTATATTTTGCCTCTTACTGTAGATATTTATCTTGGGTTCAACATCACTGACCACAACTCATTAGGTACAGCATCTGTGAACAGTTGTGGTCTCCATACTACTAAAAGGATATAGAAGCGCTGAAGAAGGTGCAAAAAAGATTTATTATTATGATACTGGAACTGAGAGGTTATGCCTATCAAGAAATACATATTGAGGCTGATCTTTGCTAGGAGAGAAGACTGAGTGTGAAAACGAACAGAGCTGTCAAGTTTATTAAAAGGTTTAATTAGGTAGGTAAAAAAAATGCTTTCACTTGTGGATAATATTGTCAATAGTCACTAACAAATGCAACAGAAAATTCTTTATCCAGAAAGCGGTTAGAATACAAAATGTTATATAGTGTGATTGTAGATGTCAGCATAACGATTAATCTTTAAAGCCTCGAAAAATCCCTCCAAAACGAGGGGATATCTTATACAACATAAAAAATGTGGAGAACCAGTGTCAGTGTAGGTGATGAAAAATGTGTTGCTGGAAAAGCGCAGCAGGTCAGGCAGCACCTAAGGAGCAGGAGAATCGACGTTTCGGGCTTAAGCCCTTCCTGACCTGCTGCGCTTTTCCAGCAACATATTTTTCAGCTCTGATCTCTAGCATCTGCAGTCCTCACTTTTTCCTCAGTGTAAGTGATGACAATTTTGAAATATCTTTGGTATCTGACCCAAAATATGGATGCATAAAATTCCCGTGTCCTTGCAATGTACTTAACACTGCCTGTTTGATCCCTTGTTGTTATAAGCTACTAGTAAATAAAACATGCCTCCGTGATGTGAAAGGTTGAGGCTGATCATTAATGAGAGTTTGACATGTCCCAGCAGTAAAGGACAGTGTTTTCTTCATTTGCTTGTAGAATATATTACTTGGGCTGGTCAGCATTTATTGCTCGTTCCCAGTTGCCCTTGAGAAGGTGGTGGTGAAATGCCTATTTGAACCATTGCAGTCCACATGCTGTAGTTAGCCCAAAATGCCCTTAGAGAGGGAATTTCAGGAATTTGACACAGCAATAGTGAAGGAATGGCAAAATATATCCAAGTCAGGATGGTAAGTGCCTTGGAGGCGAACTTGCAGGTGCTGTTGTTCCCATGTATCCACTACCCTTGTCCTTCTAGACGGAAATGGTCATGGAGTTTGAAAGTGCTATCTAAGGAACTTTGGGGAATTTCTGCAGAACACCTTGCAGATAGTGCACATTGCTGCTACTGAGCATCAGTGGGGGAGGAAGTAAATGCATATGAATATGGTTCTAATCAAATGGGCTGCTTTGTCCTGGATGATGTCAAGCTTCTTAAGTGTTGTTGGAGCTGCACCCATCCAGGTAACTGAGGAGTATTCCATCACATTCCTGACTTGTACTTTGTAAATGGTGGATAGGCTTTGGGAAGTCAAGAGGTGAGTCATTCACTGCAGTATTCTCAACCTTTGATCTGTTGTTTTAGCCACTGTGTTTATGTAGCCGCTCCAGTTGAATTTCTGATCAATGATAACCCCAGGATGTTAATAGTGGGGATTCAGTGATGGCAACACCATTGAAAGTGAAGAGGCAGTGGTCAGTGAGCAAGTTATTTCTAAAGTGGTGCTGCTTGATAAGACTGTTGATGATCATTACAGAAATGATGGAAAGTGTTTAGTGTAAACGGATAGGGGAGTAACTGGCCTGGTTGAATCTGCCTTTTTTATGTAGAGGACATTTCTGGGCAATTTTTCACATTGTTGGGTAGATGTCTGTGTTGTAGCTGTACTGAAGCAGCTGCCTAGAGGCATGGCAAGTTCTGCAGCATAAGTCTTTTCAGTACTACTGCGGAAATGACATCAGGACCCACAGCCTTTGCAGTGTCTAGTGCCTCTTGCCATTTTTGATAGCAACTGGAGTAAATCAAGTTGGCTGAAGACTGGCATCTGTGATGCTGGAGATCTCAGAAAGAGGCATGAAGTAAGAATATGCCATCGTCCGAAATGTTCTCAGTAATGTCAGAGGCACCAGGCAGTATGCAGCTGACCCCAGGGTGTGGAGGACTGTCTCCTCATCATGTATGTGACACAGGAAGCTCTGCACCCAGCGAATATTGCTCTGCTCCCTAATATTGTGCTTGAGCTTGTCCAGCGAGAGAAGGAAGAATGCCAGTGATTGTGTTGCCTTGTGTTGGTGATGTGCCTGCAGAGATGCATATCGAGAAGAACATGGAGCCAGAAAGAGGCGTAAGTGAGACAAGCTTTATTAAACGCAGTGCGAGAGTATGGTGGAGTATCTGCACGTTAGGACTAACTCCTGGTGACCAGGAATTGTTAATGAATTAATGGTTATGTGTGATATTTTGAGAAGCATCTGAGATTAGAGGGTTTTTTTTATTCATTCATGGGGTGAGGACAGCGATGGCTGGGCAAACATTTATTGCCCATCCCGAATTGCCCAGAGGGCAGTTAAGAGTCAACCACATTGCTGTGGGTCTGGAGTCAAATGTAGGCCAGACTGGGTAAGGATGGTAGTTTCCTTCCCTGAAGGACATTAGTGAACCAGATGGGTTTGCCCAACAATTGACAATGGATTCAAGGTCATCATAGAGTATTAGAGATGCACAGCACGGAAACAGACCCTTCAGTCCAACTCGTCCATGCCGACCAGTTATCCTAACCTAATCTAGTCCCATTTGCCAGCACTTGGCCCATATCCCTCTAAACCTTTCCTATTCATAAACCCATCCAGATGCCTTTTAAATGCAATAATTGTACCAGCCTCCACCACTTCCTCCAGCAGCTCATTCCATACACGCACCACCCTCTGCATGAAAAATTGCCCTTAAGTCTCTTTTATATCTTTCCCCTCTCACCCCAAACCTATGCCCTCTAGCTCTGGACTCCCCACCTCAAAGAAAAGACTTCTGTCTATTTATCCTATCCATGCCCCTCATGATTTTATAAACCTCTATAAGGTCACCCCTCAGTGTCTGATGCTCCAGGGAAAACAGCCCCAGCCTATTCAGCTTCTCCCTATAACTCAAATCTTGCAACCCTGGCAACATCCTTGTAAACATTTTCTGAACCCTTTCAAATTTCTCAATATCCTTCTGATAGGAAGGAGATCATAATTGAACGCAATATTCCAACAGTGGCCTAACCAATGTCCTGTACAGCCGCAACATGACCTCCCAACTCCTGTACTCAATACTCTGACCAATCAAGGAAAGCATATCTTCAATATCCTACCTACCTGCGACTCTACTTTCAAGGAGCTATGAACCTGTACTCCAAGGTCTCTTTGTTCAGCAACACTCCCTTGGACCTTACCATTACCATTCTGATTTGTTTTTCCAAAATGCAGCACCTCCATTTATCTGAATTAAACTCCATCTTCAAAGTTTGTGAGAAGATTTGTAGCTCGGGTGCTCGTTGTTGAGGTTCCATTCTCCGAGCTGGGAATTTGTGTTGCAGATGTTTCGGCCCCTGTCTAGGTGACATCCTCAGTGCTTGGGAGCCTCCTGTGAAGCGCTTCTGTGATCTTTCCTCCGGCATTTGTAGTGGTTTGAATCTGCCGCTTCCGGTTGTCAGTTCCAGCTGTCCGTTGCAGTGGTCGGTATATTGGGTCCAGGTCGATGTGCTTATTCATTGAATCTGTGGTTGAGTGCCATGCCTCTAGGAATTCCCTGGCTGTTCTCTGTTTGGCTTGTCCTATAATAGTAGTGTTGTCCCAGTCGAATTCATGTTGCTTGTTATCTGTGTATGTGGCTACTAAGGATAGCTGGTCGTGTCGTTTCGTGGCTAGTTGGTGTTCATGGATACGGATCGTTAGCTGTCTTCCTGTTTGTCCTATGTCGTGTTTTGTGCAGTCTTTGCATGGAATTTTGTACACTACATTGGTTTTGCTCATGCTGGGTATTGGGTCCTTCATTCTGGTGAGTTGTTGTCTGAGAGTGGCACTAGGACTCATAACAGCACACAAACCAACAGCCACTCTCAGACAACAACTCACCAGAACGAAGGACCCGATACCCAGCATGAGCAAAACTAATGTAGTGGACAAAATCCCATGCACGGACTGCACAAAACACTGCATAGGACAAACAGGAAGACAGCTAACGATCCACATCCATGAACACCAACTAGCCACAAAACGACACGACCAGCTATCCTTAGTAGCCACATACACAGATAACAAGCAACATGAATTCGACTGGGACAACACTACTATTATAGGACAAGCCAAACAGTGAACAGCCAGGGAATTCCTAGAGGCATGGCACTCATCCACAGATTCAATCAATAAGCAATCGACCTGGACCCAATATACCGACCACTACAACGGACAGCTGGAACTGACAACCGGAAGCGGCAGATACAAATCACTATAAATGCCAGAGGAAACATCACAGAAGCGCTTTACAGGAGGCTCCCAAGCACTGACGATGTCACCTAGACAGGGGACGAAACGTCTGCACACAAATTTCCAGCTCGGTTAAACTCCATCTGCCACTCCTCAGCCCATTGACCCTTCTAATCAAGATCCTGCTGTACTCTGAGGTAACCTTCTTTGCTGTCCATTACACCTCAAATTTCGTGTCATCTACAAACTTACTAACTATACCTCCTATGCTCACATCCAAATCATTATATAAATGACAAAAGATGGTGGACCCAGCACTAATCCTTGTGGCACTCCACTGGTCACAGGCCTCTAGTCTGAAAAGCAACTCTCCACCACCACCCTCTGCATTCCATGAAATCTAACTTTGTTAACCAGTCTTGCATGGGGAACCTTGTCGAAATCCATATAAATCACCTCCACTGCTCTGCCCTCATCAATTCTCTTTGTTACTTCTTCAAAAAATTCAATCAAGTTTGTGACACATGATCTCCCATGAACAAAGCCATGCTGACTATCCCTAATCAGTCCTTGCCTTTTCAAATACATGTAAATCCTGTCCCTCAGGATTCCCTCCAACAATTTGTCAACCACCAATATCATACTCACCAGTCTATAGATCCCTGGCTTTTCCTAACCGCCTTTCTTAAACAGTGGCACCACATTAGCCAGCCTCTAGTCTTGCAGCACCTCACCTGTGACAATCGATGATACAAATATCTCCACAAGGGGCCCAGCAATCACGTCCCCAGCTTTCTACAGAGTTCTAGGGTACACTTGATCAAGTCTTCGGGATTTATCCACTTTTATCTGTTTCAAGACATCCAGCTCCTCCTCCTTTGTAATATGGACATCATTAGGCTCTTAATTGCAGATTTTTACTGAGTTCAAATTACACCTTCTACCATGGTGGGATTCAAACCCAGGTCCCCAGCACATTACTGGGGTCTCTGATTAACCATCTCGCAATAATACTGCTAGGCCATTGCCTTCCCTTAATAGGACACCTCATGTGGATTTGGATTGACTGACTTTGACTACTCATATGAAGTCATTCTAAAGTTCTGTATCCTCAGGACAAAATTCCTTGCAATGAATTCCCTTGCTCACATTTCTTTTGCAATGTCTTCCTTCTCAAGTTTTCCTGCTCCTCTGTGAAGTCATAGCCTCCTTGTTCCACCAGTATTACTTCCCTAAGCCTAGTAGACTTCTCTCTTCCCTGGTGCTCCATTCATTTTCTCCCTTCTTGAGTCAAATACAGTCCTGGCTGTTCTCAGCAGTTTCCCTTCTGTCAGTGCAGTTCCCATTTAAGAAGATTAATTCTGTCATTAAGTGCTGGAGGCTAGTTGGAACAGAACTCACTTTGGATGCCATTAGGCCCACTCTTTAATATTTAGTCACTGCTTAGTGTGGGTCATAATTGGGAGGATGTTGCAATCATGGAAGTGAGGAGAGAGTTATTTTCATGTTGCCTTATTCAATAGGGCCAGATATGGGCTAATGAATTGAAAGTCCATGCCAAAAAATGAATGTAGATCCAAGTTTAATCTAAAAAGCAATGAGATGAATAACAAATCACTTTGTTTTTGCTAGGGATGGATGACAAATCGAAGTTTCTTCAGAAACCACAGCAGTTATTTATTCTTCTTTGAATCATACCACCTAGGCCTTTGACAAACTGCCCCTCATGAGGCTGCTAATTAAGATAAGAAGTTATGGGTAAGCTACTGGCATGGATAGAGGATTGGTTAACTGGCAGAGGGCAGATAGTAGAGATAAAGGGGCCTTTTTCAGGATGGCAGCCAGTGACTAGTGGGGTACTGCAGGAGGTCAGTGTTGCGTCCATAACTATTCACGTTATACATTAAAGACCTGGACAAAGGAACAGAGAACACTGTTGTGAAATTGCAAATGACACAAAGATAGGCAGAGGAAGAGGTAACGTTGAGGAAGTGGGGAAGCTGCAGAAGGTCTTGGACAGGCTAGGAGAGTGGGCAAAAAACTGATAGATGGAATACAATTTTGGAAAGAGTGAGGTTATGCATTTGGTAAAACATATAGAGGCATAACATATTTTCTAAATGGGGAAAGGCTTCAGAAATCTGAAGCATAAATGGACTTAGGAGTTCTAGTTCAGTATTCTCTAAAGGTTGACATGCAAGTTGAGTTGGCAGTTAGGAAAGCAAATGTAATGTTAGCATTCATCTCTACTCTAGTAGACTACTAGAGTAGGGATGCAATGCTGAGGCTATATAGGCTCTGCTCAAACCATATTTGGAATATTGTGAGCAGTTTTGGGCCTGTATCTAAGAAAGGATGTGCTCGCATTGTAGGGGGTCCAGAGGTTTTTTACAAGAATGTTCCCAGGAATGAAGGTCTTGTCATGTGAGGAGCAGTTCAGGACTTTGGGTCTGTCCTCGATGAAATTTAGAAGGATGTGGGGGGAGTCTGATTGAAACTTGCAGAATACTGAGAGGCCTGCATAGCGTGGACATGGGGAAGATGTTTCAGCTAGTAGAAGAGACTAGAACTGAAGGGCACAGCCTCAGACTAAAGGGACGACCCTTTAGAACTAAGGTGAGGAATTTCTTCAGCCAGTGGGTGGTGAACCTCTGGAACTCAATGTTATGGAGGGCAGTGAAGGTCAAATCATTAAGTGCATTTAAGACAGAGATCGACAGTTTCTAAATTTATTAGGGAATTAAGGATTATGCGGAGAAGGCAGGAGAATGGGGTTGAGAAACATATCAACCATGATGAAATGGTCGAGAAGATTTGATGAGCTGAAAGGCCTAATTCTGATCCTATGTTTTATCGTCCTAAATCATTATGTTGACAAGACTTTGGTTTGACAGTTCCTGTGGAAGACAAGATCTGCAATAATCATTCCCCTGTACTATACTGGAGCGTCAGAGTAGCCTCTGTCTTTGAGGCCTAGTCTAGGATTGTAATTTGGCCCAGGAATACAGGAAAGGATGGTGGGAAAAGGAATGTAACATGCAGGCATAAATGTGTAGGTGACAGAGCAAACAGCACCAGCTCTTGCTTCCTCATTTGACAACTGCAGAAACACAAGCAGGTTCACAGTTGGTTGCTGAGTGACAGGAAAATCCCTAGGTTATTAAGTGGGAAACAAAATCTAAATTAGTCTTCCCTGGCTTTTCATTGTTTGAAATGAATCAAGATCATTGACCACATTGGTCACGAATACAATCACTCTAAACTCCCTCGTATTTTCATAATGCTCTTTTGTGTATTCATAGCTGCCAAAAATTAAAAAAATTCTCAGGTGTTAAATTAATCAGGGATCCACTGTGGTTTTCTGTATTAGTATCACAATAACATGTAGGTTGGCTTGATCTGGCTCCTTATTGTTATTGTTGCTCCTTACAGGGAACATCAGATTCCACAATCATTCCTCTACTGTAATCATTAGATCCAAAGAATCACCTTACACAGGAACTTAACTACTGAAGGTTGCCATTTACCTACCAAATACCATTATCAATGTGATATGGATAACGGGGATTGTACAAAACCTCCTCATTTAATTAAAGGGACACTCCTGACTAAATTTCGAAGGATCTGAAATAAGGAAAAGTCCGAGGAGTTACAAATTAACCAGAAATGCCCCAAATTGTTCAGCTTATTTCATTTATTCTTACAACATGATTGCCAAAACAGCAAAAAGTTTGGCCAATGGTGCCCCATTTAAATCTTACTCATTTTATTTGACACTTGTAAATGAAAAGACAGGAAAGAGCAATCCAGGGTGCTGATGTCATGGTACAGGCTTCCGATTACACCCAGCAGTGTGTGATAGGGATGTTAATGGATACTACGGATTGTCTTGGACTCTTCCAGACATTGGTTATCTGCCCAAAATGGCTGGTGGGTTGATTCTGGGTCAACGCTGGAAAAATATTTTTGAAATGAGTAGTCACATGGAAAGTGGATCATTTACTGACGAAGACGAGATTAACTATTTTGTGTCCCTATTTAGGAAATATTATCATTTGCTGAACAAAGGAAAGAAAATTACTTATAAATGAAAAAAGTCAAAGTATTTTGATTTACTACATTGTAGAAACCAACTGGAATTCTTTCAGGAGGTAAAGAATTTAGTGAGTGAGTGTATTCCAGTAGATGTATTTCATTTGGGTTTTCAAAAAGCATTCAACTAAATTCCTTCTGTAAGATAAGGAGTTAACAAACTGTCTGGATGAATTGAGAATTGGCTCAGCGACACAGGTCAGAGAGTGGTAATAAATGAAAAACTGCTTTGGATGGGAAAAACTAAGGAGGGATGTTCCATATGAGGATTTGTTCCGTGGCCCCTGCTGTTCACAATGAAACAAGGGGCTTGATCTTAATCCCCGCTGGAGCCAGGATCGGAGGCAGGCAAGAGCAAGAAATAGCCCGAACTCCAATCTGCCTGCAGGCTATTTTCGCAGAGCTGGGATAGGGGTCGACAGGGCCATCCACTCCCCCCAACTTTGCTGTTAGACTCCAACTTCCAGCAGGTGGTGGGGGCCTTTGAGGTGTCCCCTGAAGGCAGCCTCTCAGCGGCAGATCGACAGAAGGACGAACATGGAGGCCTTCTCTGCCTGTCCGAGTGTGACATCAGCCACAAGCTGACAGAGGCTCCCCCGCATTCTGACAAAGTAGTTGCAGCCTCAAGATTGAAATCAAAACTTTTGGAAGATTTGAGAGGAGGGGCCAGCATTTACTTGCTCCCGCAGCCTACTACCCTTTTCTCCCTGTTCAGACATGATCGCAGAACATTTATTTCAGAAGCTTGAGTAAATTAAAAGATACTCAGCTTTTGGTCAGTCACAAAGAGGCACCTTTTGACTTTTGTTTCTCGAGTCTATAAGGTATCTCTGCTGTCATTTCAGATTCTGACAGCTGTAGCTAGAAGGATTAATAGTTGTATTCTAATAGCTAGAGTGCATCATCAATGATGCCTAGCATTGACACATAGGGACAGCACATGGCTCAGTGGGTAGCATTGCTGCCTCACAGCATCAAGGACCTGAGTTCAATTCCAGCCTTGGGCAACTGTGTGGAGTTTGCATGTTCTTCCCTCCGGGTACTTCAGTTTTCTCCCACAGTCCAAAGATGTGCAGGTTAGGTGGATCGGTCATGCTAATTTGGCTGTAGTGTGCAGGAATGTCTGGGTTAGCCAGGGTATATGCAGGGTTATAGGATAGGTCGGGGTGGGATGCTCTTCAGAGGGATGGTACAGACTTGATGGATCAATGGCCTCTATCTGCACTATTGGGATTCTATGAACATTTATGACATATCACAAGAGGGAGAAAAAGCAAAGAACATACCTACACTAGAGGCCAAAAACCAGTTTACTAAGTATGCCCTCACATCATGTAATCAAATGTCTGGAATGTTGAGTACTTGAGATTAGTTAGGGAGGTGAAATTAATTCCAGGGATTTGTGTAATTTTTGAGATGCAAATACATGCACGTGAGATTCAGAACGTAAGATGCTAAGGAAGTTAAGTCACCTTTAAAAAAGGAATATTCAATTGTTAATGTTTACCTTGATGGCTGATTTTGAATCTGATATCTTGATTCCTGCCTGATTAAGTTCTCACATCCATCATTCACCTCACTTCATCTAGAAGCAGAAACTTGCACCATTGTTTCTTATGGTATCGACAAGGAGGAGTTTAATGGGACAGAAAAGACAGTGAAGTACTCACCTAAATTATTAAATTTGAGAAATAATAACTGCAAATATGAGGTAGTTAAATAATTATAATTCAAAGGATTAACTTATTTTGGTTTCTTATTTCTCAGTCACCAAATCCTGTAAGTTGTCAAATAAGGCTAATCAGTGATCGATATTGAGATGTAGAGTGAACCTGGTCAATGGGAAGTGATCCAACAAAAATACTGCCCCATTAATCTGTCACATGTTAGAATGTCTTGATATATCCCATAGTTTTCCTTATATGATGATTTAAATTTCTTCTTCATCTGAAGGCACATTCACAATCCACTTTGACAAAAGTTACAACAGACTTTTGCGCTCAAGTTCATGCTCTCAGTTTACACCTTAGCAGAGGGCTAGTCAGGTAATTGTGTAGAGAAATCCTCTATGTATCTGATTCATTGATATTTGTCAGTAGCAGGTTGGAGAAATGAGAGGGTAGATTGACTGAAAGTGGAGTTGTCAGTGACAGGCTTCTGAAGCATGATGTTCATATTGTTTTTTTTTAAAAAAGTATCCTCTCTCCAAATAGTAGCTCACAAGCTCAGTTGGCCAGAGCAATGCATTTCCAACTTTCCATTGATCATACTTTGCTTGAGTGCATCTTTGAGACATTTGTGTTGGCCAGCTCCCTTATGTTTTCCCTCCTTGAGCTCCCCATGAAACATCTGTTTAGGAAGCTGATTCTCCTCATAAGACCAGGACAGTACAGCTGTGCCTGCATCCACATTGCCAATGGCCCTCAGAGATAAACTCTCAATTGAAAGGTATGAGATTTCTGACAGGAGAGGGGAAGGTAAATGAGAATCAGTGTTAGCTTTGGCTGTACCCTTGTACTTGTTTGCAACAAGATCAAACAATGAAATGTAGATGCCTGAGACAAAGACAGCTATTTACATCTGAAGCACAGGATGGTATGTTGAACAAGAGGAACTGTAAAATTATGGAAAATTATTTTAATGATGAATAAAACTGAAAAAAAAGTTTTTTGCCATTTCTTACGTGCTCATATTTTATGGTGCCCTGCAGAAAACTATAATATTTGCAAAATTACAGTGACCAGTATTTTAATCAGATAAGGTGATGACATTCCAGATCACCCTGCTAACGGAATGAGGGATGGCTACATGTGGAATGCTGGTATAAGGTTTCCCTCAGGGACGAGACACAGTTGTTATGTTTCGCTGAATGAATAGGGAGCATTGTGGCCACACAGATAAATTTATTGTCCTTAGGGTAGATTTGATGGGTCTCTGGTGTGAGGTATTAAGGGAGGGTTACTGTCTGAACTCAAGATGATGGACAGGGAGAGAAAAATCAGTTTTCACATGCAAAATTAGCAATACTGCGCAGATGCAATAATTTCTCCAATTACACTCCTTTTCCATGAAGCAGAATAAAAGGATTCCTGTTTTTCTTTCATATTGTCAAGGTCTGAAAATAGTGATGGAGTTATCCAAATTGTTTGGCTACAGGCAAATATGGAGAACACTGGGTCAACATGATAATAATGTTTGCTATACTTGTATTACTCAGAGGATGGATTCCAGAACATTTCTGGGCAAGTCTTTATGCAGTAGTAATTCTATTTTAACTTTGGATTTGAATGGACCATCGATGACTTGGTGGGTAAAATGCATTGGATGGTGGGCTGCTCTGCCAGATGGATTTGGCAGTCCTGAATCAAACCCTGTGTGTTCTAAAGCTCCCCAGAGACAAAAGAGGAGCCAGAAGAAGTGATCTTGATGCTTCTGGGTGAGGGCGGGATGATTATCTTGGGTTTCTGCTGTTGATTCCTAACTGGTGCACTCTGCTGAACAATGCAAGTGTAATGATGCTGGCCAAGAGGACATTGCAGTAACAAGACAGCCAGTATCCCTGGAGCCACAGTTAGAAAAACAGTCACTAACTTAAGGAAAGGAGGAGAAACATCCAAAAATTTCCACTTTGGCTGATGTATCAAGTGAAAAATTGAATATTCTTACCTTGCTTCGCAGGCTGTGCATTTAACATAGACATAGAACAGTACAGCACAGAACCTTCAGCCGTCAATGTTGTGCCAGCCTTTTATCCTATTCTAAGATCAGACTAACCTACATACCCTTTACTGTACTATCATCCATATGCCTATCCAGGAGTCACTTAAATGTCCCTAATGTATCTGACTCTACTACCACTGGTGGCAATGCATTCCACGCACCCACTACACTCTGTGTAAAAACCTACCTCTGACATCTCCCATATGGGCGGCATGTTGGTACAGTGGTTAGCACTGCTGCCTCACAGCGCCAGACACCTGGGTTCAATTCCAGCCTCAGGCAACATTCTGTGTGGAGTTTGCACATTCTCCCCGTGTCTGCGTGGGTTTCCTCCGGGTGCTCCAGTTTCCTCCCACAGTCCAAAAATGTGCAGGTTAGGTGAATTGGCCATGCTAAATTGCCTGTAGTTTTAGGTGAAGGGGTAAATGTAGGGGAATGAGTCTGGATGGGTTGCTCTTCGGAGGGTCGGTGTGGACTTGTTGGGCCGAAGGGCCTGTTTCCACACTGTAAGTAATCTAATCTAAGCCTCCCTCCAGTCACCTTAAAATTATGCCCCCTCATGATAGCCATTTCTGCCTTGGGAAAACGTCTCTGGCTATCCACTCTATCTATGCCTTTTCTCATCTTGTACACCTCTATCAAGTCACCTCTCATCCTTCATTGCTCCAATGTAAAAAGCCCAAGCTCCCTCAATCTTTCTTCATAAGACATCAACCTTTCTTCATAAGACTCAGGTCTGCATGTAAGATAATCTGCTTGCCATAATGCATGCGTTTTTGTGAGTTCTCACTAAGGCCGTTAAATTGAACTCCCCACACATGCGAAGTTTTCATTTGAAGACAGTGACTGATGTTATCACATCCCCTCTAAAGTAACCTTCAGGCTCTCAGAATCTTGGAGTTTTGTTACGGACTAGAGTATCAAACAGCTTGGTTGAGAATACTCAAGAAGCTCACAAGGTATGAGAACTAGGACAGAATAGGAAGAACATTGCAATTTATTTTTAATCTTTACTTTACATTGATTTCAATTTTTTGAATTGTCTGTTGCATATGTTAGTTCCAATGGAGATTTAGTTTAGGAATAACTTTAATTTAAAAAGTGCATATTTACTATTAAACTTATAATGTTCTGGAAAATAAATGTCGACCAAAGGGTTAAACTGGTGTGTAATCAGTTACTAAGAAGCAGAGAATCGCAGCTAAGTGGGCCCCAACATGTTCCTTAATAGGAGCTTGTAAACTACATTATTACCGAGATCTATAAGTCTGTCTTTGTAAAAATCAGCTTATTTTTGCTCACTGATATATTTTAATATTTTGGCCAGTGAATTGGAGTCTAGGTGCATTACTGTTTTGTGCTGTTATTGTTGTGATGTAAAATAATATACAAATGTGAGTATTATTATAGACATAAAATGATTCGCATGTGCTTCAGTGATGAGAAAAGTGGGAGTCCATAGACACTTGACAATTTCTGCATTCCTCCAGTCTAGTGGAAAGCTTTGTAGGCATCGAGATGAAGAACAGCTTTTTATTTTGTGACTGAAACAATAAGAGGGAGGAGATAGAAAGTAAAAGAAGGCGGTGAGAGAGGAAGGCATTTGATGCAATCAGCCAGTTTCAGGACTCTGATATGGCAATGTAGCAGGATCCTAGATTTCTTCTCACAAATTGTGAAGGTGCTGGATTCTAACAGTGGCTCTAACAAATGGATAGAATGATAAAGACACACAGCAGGGAGTAATCTGCCTCCAAATATACTACCACAACAGATGGTAATGCTAACTCCTAGTTAACAACATTGCCCATTTTCTTCAGTCAATCTGCAGGCTTTGTCGATGCAGCCGAGCCGATTAGATTACTTGGAATGCTAATATTTTTTGAACGTAGTTGAGTGATGAACTATCAGCAAGACAAAGTTTGACTCAGAAAAGGTTTACCTTGCTGTTTATGTTTTTTTAAAACTCTTTGCAATATGGCCACAGGCATTAAGAAACAGTTCAGTTTGCAAATGTGCTTTTCAACCTATTTAGTGAAATTATTACAAATAACAAAGGCAGTTGGAGAACACAAATAACCAACTTTATGCAAATCAATCATCTTAATTGGTGTTATTACTGGTTGACTATTTAAATTCTACCAGATGATAGAATGTGTTGTATAACAATCATTAAGCTGCTTTTGTTGTCAGTGTGTTATCCTATGTACAGTAGTTATGTGCACTCTCTTCGATTTCCTGAGAGTCACTGGCAAAGGTCAATTTGATTTGAGGATGACACTAACTGCACCACCCCAGTTCGATTCCACACAGAAATGCAGTGTCATTAACTTCATGCATAATGACTCGAGGTCACGACTGCAGAGAAAGAAAGAAAACTTTATTCTGATTTGCTACATCGTCCTCCAGTGTCATTTTTCAGTGCGGTTCTCTTTGCAGTGAGCTGTCAGCATTCCCTCCAACTGCTATTAATCTTTTCCCTGAGCATTTTGGAGCCTGTATATCTCTGAAGGGCCCTTAAATGGTGAACTTTGATTTTCCTCAGGTTCCAGTGCTGTTTCCCATCTTTATGCCAGAAAAGAACTTTTATTTTTTTCCACAAAACAGATGGAGATTTAGATAGTGACAATTCATCTGTTAGACACAAGATAGCTAGCTCTAGTTTTCCATATTGAGTCATGATGTGTTTTGCATAAGTTTCTTGCTCTCTAAAGACAACCTTTTTCCCTGAGCATTAAATATGAGCAGCATTTCTCAAATTCTTCACACAATGCATTTAACATAGCAGAAGTGCCTGGAAAGATTTATTTCTAGCTTTTATTTTCATTCATACAATTGTCACTGTAACTTTTTTTTCCCATTCCTGATAGTTTTCCCAAGTATAGCCTGAATGCCTCCCGTATCGTGAGAAAAATTCAACAAAAAAATGTAACCTTCACTGTGAACCAAATTTCCTTCGCAACTTGCGTCAAAGGGGTATTTTACTTTCCCAGAATTTAATTTTGGCAAAAGCAAGTTCTCATTTTTTTAAAAAGATATTGCTAATTCAGTGCCAGCCTCAATAAAAGACCTGGGTGTAAGTTGGACCTTGAAATTGGTCCTTACAAAGATTAATCAGCTCTTGATGAATACAGTATAGAGGAGCAATTTGAGACTTAAAGATTTCAAACATTAAGACCAGTTTTGCTTTAATCTCTGAAACTGTCGCATTAACAAATGGTGAACAGGTGCAAAAATATTCTCTTTTCTTTTCTCCTCCCAAAAAAAATCCTATATTCTTATCTCTCCTGAAGGCATTGATGTTAAAAAAATTTCAACTTGCTTCATCTTGCATTCCAGATTGCCTGCTTGTTATAGATGCTACTCATTTATAATTTCTAATCAAGCTATTCGACTACGACTGGCTTCACAACCAAGCTTCACTCCTATTTAGCTGGGCTATCCATGAATGTGCAACATGGGAGACAGGAAAAGGGAAATTTTACCTACATACCACAAATTAAACACCTCAATAAGAACTGATTTTATATTCGTTTTTGTTATGTGAACATTGTTGCGATATTGAATTCATTGCCCATCCCCAATTGCTTGAGGAAATAGTGGGCTTCCTTCATTTCAGTCAATATGTTCTTAATAATAGCAAGTCCTTAAAGCACCCATAAAGAGATCTCATGGAAGTCACCAGCTAGTGCCCAACTAAAGTGGAAAAGATACATTTGACACAGCATTGGACATATCGAGAGAGTCCATCTGAAGGCATCAAAGAGCACATAACCTTTCAATATCTCATCAATCCAATCCTCCAAGCACCACACATAAGAAGGATCACTGGACCCGAAATGTTAACTCTGCTTTTCCTCCACAGATGCTGCCCGACCTGCTGAATTTAGCCAGCAATTTCTGTTTTTGTAACACACATATTCCTGTGTGAGACAAAGTCTGTAGATCACACAATTGACTCAACAGTCACGTGAGACCCTATGAGGCAAGGGAGAAGCAAGTAATCCTCAAGTCCAAAGGACACTCCCATGGTCCAAAGATGTGCAGGTTAGCGTAGATTGGGCATGCTTAGTGGCCCAGAGTGTCTAGGGACATGCTGACTGGGTGGATTAACCATGGGAAATGCAGGGTTACAGGGATTAGGTTGGGGAGATGCATATGTGTGGGTTGATCTGCAGAGAGTTGGTATGGACTCAATGGGCCGAATCGCCTGCTTCCAAACTGTAGGGATTCTATAGATACTATGATTCTAAGAAGAAATAAGGGCAAGATTTGAGACTATTCACCCAGTGCTATGAAGGACCAACAACATAACTCTAAATCCATCTGTATGTTACTTCAAAAAACACTCACTTTCGATAGCTAACCATATTCTGGAGTCAAGGCTTCACTGTTCACATCTGTTCTTCCCTTTGAAAAGCTGCATGATTTTATTCTGCCCAGTCATTCAACAGTTTTGACAAACTCCGAGCAAATACACTTGTCTGTTTGTTTCTGATTTCGAGCATTTGTGGTTCTTTGTTTCTTTTTAAGTTCCTTATTCTGTTGCCTTCTTTAAATTCATTAAAAAGAGTGTGTGAATGAGAATTGTTGAAAGAGAGATCAGTTACTGCTTTTCTTCATCAGTTTACCTCTGTCTGCTTTTTTATAGTATTTTTATTGTCAGGACATTTGAGGGTTTTGTATCCTAAGTCAATCATCTGAAAAAAGTGAACTGCCGATGCAGGAAAGGCTGGGCACAGTTTAAAAACAGTCTTGCATTAAGCTGAGACATGAATAATTACTCTTGGGTGAGATGTTAGGCTGAGGCCCTGCCAGTCCTTGCAAGGATACATAAAAATCCCAGAGCCATTATTTAAAGAAGAGTTGTCTCTGGTTTGCTAGCCAATGTTTAATCTTAACCATCATGACTGAAAAACAGATTATCTGGTCATTGTCACAGTGCCATTTCTAAGAGCTTCCTATGCACAATATAGGAAAAGATACAAAAGGACTATACGATATCAGCTGAAAACTTCTTGTTCACCCATTCACATTCTCAGGAAATCATAAAATACACAAAAGTAATTTTGAAATGGAGCCACTGTGATAATGTAAAGCACTTTACAATTTTAATTTCTAACTCGATCAATAGGTCTCACACAGTAGAAGTCGCAAATATGATTGTTATTTGTATCAATGATACTGAATGGGACCATTCAGAATTGAAGGGAACAAGTCCCATCTCAGATAGGAAATTTTCCACTGAGCTCTTCCCAGTTCTGCAATTGCTAGGAACTTGCTCTTAAAATTGCTTCCTTATTGGAACAAGATATTAAAATAATCTTCTCCCCAGTGCCGATAAACAGAAAATTGCTTGTCAATTTTAACTCTTTTTAATTCTCTTTTCTCCATAAAGCCCTGTGAATTGTAGACTGCAGTTTGGGAATGTGAAGGGGACAGGAGCTGAAATGTTTTCAGCTGTTCCACACAACTGGGGTCCATTTGCAAGTCTTAAACACCAACTGGGCCACGTTTGCCCTTGGCAGATTGTTTTTGACACTTGGCTCTGATTGCTATTTAACACTTGTAGGAGGTATGTTGCAGAAGACAATTTCGCACAGGAGTTGAAATACATCTTTCCATTCCTAGAGAGATGTGAGTCCTCACGCTTGGCTGTACAGGCTTCCACCACCAGCCTTATCCTTCATGGACATTGTTGCAATGTATCTATTTTACAAATATTGTCTGGAATAGGAAATTTACATGGCTTGATGAATGAAGAGCATTAACACTGACAAACTGTAAATAAACAAATTCTCTGTACTAGGAACAAGGAGCACAGAAACAGGAGAAGGCCATTCAGCCCTTGATATTGTTTCACCACTAGACTAGCTCAAAATCTATGACTTAACTCCATGCACCTTCCTTAACGTCATGGCTTTCTTGAACAAATCTATTCATCTTAGTATGGAAATATTCAACATTTCTCGATTCAATAAATTTTTGGGGAGGAAGTTTCACGTTTTGATTCTCCTTTGTGTGAACATTATCTCTGAACAACCTAGCTCTAATTTTTAAGATTATTCTTTCTCTGTTCTGGGCTCTCCCAACAAACAAAATTGTTTTTCTCTATCTTATGAGCTCCTTTAATTATCTGAATCACCTGAATCAAGCTTAATGACCTTTTAATCCTTGAACTTCAACTGAATGTATTCTTGTTTTATGGAATTGTTGGCTTTCATGTTGCCATTTCAACCTAATTCAACCTAGTCACAAATGGCTAAAAATGTATACCTGAACAAAAGCTCAGAAGCACACTGCTCTCAAATACCAAATTGGACAGTGGCAAGAGGATGCCTCTATTAAATAGAAATAGGCTTCGCTTCACATATAATATTCATTTTTATCTCATATTTGTTGGATTTTACATGTCATTCTCGCTCATTTCTAAATTTGAAAAAAAATCCTAGTAAGCCTTTTTTGTTGCAACAAAATATAAATTATTATGCAGCATAAATTAAACTCCTATCTACCTTTGTACTTTTCATTAGCACTTTGTTTTTATTTCAGATCTTCCAAGAACACAGGATTTTTAAAAATCTTTCCTGAAAGGATTTCACTCAACTTTATGTAGGCTCACTCTAGAATTCAATAGAGTCATGGACACCTGCATAGACTCAGGTTGACTCTCCAAAAGTTTATTTTACCTGTCCACTCAAATATACAACTGTCTTTTGGGCAAAATATTCCCTTTATGGCTTTGATAGGATTTTAAACACCAATTCTGCTCAAGTTTGGTTCTGAGAAAGTTTTTATGTATGAACTGGGTCCCACCAATGGATTTATATGTATTGAAATGCAATCCTGAGTTTGAGGGAAGAAAGAAAATGGCAAGAAGAATGTCTGTATTTACGAAACATTTGATATAAAAACAGAACATGTTAGTTGAAGCTGATAAGGAGGGTGAAGGAAAAAAGCAGTTGAATGTATCAATAGATATTATGATTAAACACAATATTATGTATTGACCTTTATTATAATGCAGACAAATGCCACAGTCAGTTTGAAAATCACACACACCAGGTTATCACACAGTAGCTACTGCTTCCAAAAAAACCTGATGGACTATAACCTGGTGTTGTGTGAGTTTATTTTCTCCACCCCAGACCAACACTGGCACCTCCACATTACAGTCAATTTGCACACTGCAAGGTTCCACAAGCAGCAGACGAAATGAGTGAGTCGCTGAATCGTTTCTTGTGAAGCTGGTTGTGATAAAGCTTTATTGGTCTGCATATCAAGAAAATGCCTTGTTCTTCTGAGCAAGGGAGCATTCCAGTTCTCTTCGGTGTCTAAGTCTAGAAGGCGAAATAGATGTGATGGGAACCGGGAAATCCATCACCGCTGCCAGTCTTGATTAACACACTCAAGATAATCATCATTGATTACTAGGCAGGAAAAAAATGGAGTTGAGGCCAAGGTGAAGTTAGTCATGGTTGTGTAAAATGGTGGAATAGACTTGAGGAGCTGAATTGCCTACTCCTAGTTCCTATGTCCTATAATGTGCGAACACTAGATGAGAACTTATCTCAGTCACACTAACTGTCCAGTTTCATACACCAAGGATGGTTGGATGAGATAACAGATGGCTGCCCTTTCCCATAAAGCATTGGCTAAGTATAAGACACCTCAAAAAGAACAGAGAGGAAATGACAATAATTAAAGGAAGTGATTTAAAAAACACCTGTGCACCTGCATGGATTCTCTGTGGCCTGTTTCTTACCCTATAAACAAACACCAAGAAACATTTACATTGTGATTTGGAGACCTTTCACTGTACACCTTTATTCCTGTACTCGAGTACACACAACAATAAAATCTAATAAATAAATAATTTAAGTTTCATGTAACAATCATTGACAATGACAATGCAACCTTTATGGATAACTTTGAAGTATAAAAGGTAACCACATCAGGAAATAAAAATAGCGGGATTAGAATACATAGGAAGTTATTTTTGACTGGCACAGACCTGATGAGCCAAAAGGTGTGCTGTAGGCCTGTATGACTCTCAAACTTCAGAGCCCTGCTAAAAGGCATTGAATAGTCTAGAATCAGGAAGGAGTTAAAAAAACCTCCATTAGTAATTCACAGATAAGTTTCTATTTATGAGAAAATACAGACTGTGCTTTGCAAAAATTAAATCAATACATCATTCTGCACCAGGCTTGGGCACACAATATATTTGAAATATTTCCCATTAAATAATATCTGCAACATGCGTACTTGGCTTGCTGCCTGTCAGTTAAGGGTCGTCTTCAATGGAGGTATGTAAAGCTTTAAGTACTTGCAGTGAGATGGTTCAGGCTTGAACTATGCACAAACTAGCTCTCCTACTATTATGCAGAATGTTTGTGTGTGTGTGTCGGGGGTAATGGAGAACCCCTATGGAGCACCCACTATAACAAAAACTGGCCAAACACCAAACACCATTTTAACTCCCTTCCTGGAGAACCTCTCCATCAAATCCGGAACAAATGCCCTGGAGACCTAAGACATTTGTGTCTGGCAAATGATTGGAAATGCTCAAACTCTGCATTCCTACCCAAACAGCAAGAAAGAGCTCAAATGTTTACACCCGCTACATAATAAAAATTGCCCGAAATTTTGACCTACCCGATCTGTCAAAAAAGCAATGAGAATTTCTAATGCAGCTGTATGAATCTTATTATATTCCTGTTTGTATCAATGAATACTGTATGATCTGTTTTATGTGACCAGTTATCTAGATAGATAAATGTTGAAAATTGCAGGAACAATATTATTAAATAACATTGTACCTGCCAAAATATGAGTTCCTGCAGGATGCTTAGTTTATTTTTCTTCTGTTTAATCTCAGTTCAAAGAGCACACTGACCTCCACAAATGTTATCAATGAAGCTCCCCAAGATGACAAGCCAGGGAGGAAGCCGCATGTAAACTGAGCTCTTCTCCGCCCAGGCTCAGCTGTGGCCAGTGAGATGCATCCTCTAGAATATTCTAGTGGCTATGTTACTGGATTAGCAATTCAGACAGCATCATGGAATTCACAATTCCATGAGAGCCATTTGAGCACTTAAAGTTCAATTTCTCAAAAAGTGTCAAGTTGTTTTTGAAAACAAA
Source organism: Chiloscyllium plagiosum (assembly GCF_037043375.1). Taxonomy (NCBI): domain Eukaryota; kingdom Metazoa; phylum Chordata; class Chondrichthyes; order Orectolobiformes; family Hemiscylliidae; genus Chiloscyllium; species Chiloscyllium plagiosum. The sequence continues at coordinate 20,650,764 of NW_028270155.1, read as the reverse complement.
AACAGAAATTGCTAGAAATATTCAACAGGTCTGGCAGTATCTGTGGAGATAAACCAGAGTTATCGTTTCCAGTCTAGTGACCCTTCTTCAGAATTAATGGCAGCAAGGAAAAATATGGGTTTTTTTATGCAGACGATAAGGTGGAGGTGGGGTAAGGAGTAAACGACAGGTGGAGGTAGAGCCCAAAGAGAGAGAAGAGCAGTTGGACAGAAAGGAGTGGAAAACGGTCAGTCTAGAAGAACCTAACGACCATAAGTTCTAAAGAAGCGTCACTGGGCCTGAAATGTTAACTGTGATTTATTTCCACAAATGCTGCCTGGACCTACTGAGTTTTTTTCTATAAATTTCTGTTTTAGTTTCTCATTTCCAGCATCCATAGTTCTTTTGGTATTTGCCAGGTTTCTTGAAAAACCTAACTAGTTTAGAGAAGGAACCTCTAATGTCTGGTCAAAATGTGATTCTGATATGCCACATTAAAAATGGTTGCCGTTTAATTATCCTGAAACAGGATAGCATGGCCATTCAGTTTTATCAAACTACTAAAGAGGAGAGATCATTATCACTTAGTCAAGACCATTTGGTATTGGACAATAAATGCAGGATTTTCATAAAATAAATGAGTTTGATTGTGGGATAGCATAGATATGAAGCCACCCCTTTTTTCAAATCTCTGCCTTCAAAGATGTGTCAAATCACATCATTTTAAAATATTTTCTTGAAAAATACATATATCTATGTCTTTTAACACATCTGCTAACTGACATTTTTTTAGCCTTACATCTTCTCCTGTCCTTCCAAAGCCATTACCTCTTGCCCTTTTTTGATGCTTTATTCTGATGGTATTCCTTCAGGTGTGTGTTTCCTCAGTATTTTACTAAGGTGACCATCACAGCTAATCCCAATACTTCATTCAAGCTTACTTTGTGTAAGGTCTCTTGTGGTGCAGTGGTAGTGTACCTGCCCCTGTCCCTGGACCAGGAGGCCCAGATTCAAGTCTTGCCTGCTCCAGAAGCATGTAATAACATCTCTGAAAAGGTTGATTAGAAAAAAGGTTAATAAAAAGAAAATTGCCTTATGAAGGGCCTCTTGTGGTACAGTGGTAATGGCACTGCCTCTGAGCCAGGAGTCTCAAGTCCACCTGTGATAGAGGACTGAAGTAACATCCCTCAGCAGCCTGATTAGAAAATTTCATCAAACATACTTCTTATCAAGGCTACTTGATATTTTTCTTTCCCTATCTGGCATTAAGAATCCCATTTGTACACAATCTACAAATTTCTTCTGGAGATGAAATTAACTAAGTTACCATCTGCCTGTCAGGTAAAGATAAAAGATCTCTTAATAATAAGATCTCTTAATAATATTCATAAATGAATAGGAGAGCGCTGCCCTGGCCTAATAGTAATCCCTCAAGCAATGACTGTGAGGAAAAAAATCTGGTAATTGCCGTACTCTTCATGGTGAAAGCTTGCTTTAAGCAAATCAGTCACCAAGTTTATGACAGTAGAACAGTGGCTACAGTTCAAAATGGCTCATTGTCTGTAATGTGCATTTGAGATATCCTGTGGCTATGAAATATAAAATGGAAGCTCTTTCTTTACAATTGATTGACGTGAGGATTGTATTGCTGTCCTGATTAATTTTGTACTTACCTGGGCTAAGAATTAGAAAGGAAACTAAATGAGGGCAAGAAAAGGATTGAAAAATAAGAAAATAAAACTTTTTAAAAAGCATTCACTTCAGTTATTGACCTTCACGAACGAAACTTGTCAAAGCAGATGTTAGACATCCATGGAAATATTTTCAGATCGAAAATGGCAGTAGGTACAAAATACAGAAAGAGAACCTTTCACTCCCATTTCAAATTATAATCAACTCAGAGGAATTCATAAGCCCTGAATGGTTCAGCACATGTGCACTGTACATTTGTGCAGCATAAACCCCTCTATTTTGTCTGAAGACATTTTTTTTTCCTCAATGGACTCTTTTACTCTTAATTGTAGCATGGAAAAAGAAACCTGTCCAAAGCATTTTTGATTCATTCCTATTTATAAATCGCAAAGTATATTTTCACTTAGAGAACTAAAATGTGCTTTGCTGGAGCCAAATGGACAATTTTACCAAAATATGTTGAACAATTTGCAATATTTTAATTTAAGTGCTCGATTACCGGCATGAGCCATCCGTCAGCTTAATCATGCAGTGTTCATTGAAGCAAAAAATAAAGAAACTTACGGGGGCAATGAAAATAACATTTTGTAGTGTGATTTGGTTCCATTATATAACAATTTACAGGGCACATGTTGTAAAGATCAGAATGTGTATTGTGAATTTGATAGTTTATAAAGTTTCAGTAATATAGTTAAGGTAGACCAGTCAAAACAACTCTTCCAATGAAGTACCACGGAATATTCATTGCAGTTATCAAACAGCATTATACACATCTGTATTTTTCACTGAGAATCTGAATATTGGTGACAGTAAGAGCTTTGCAAAATGTACGATCAATGCATTGATGTCACAATCTTGTCTCACTCAAGCTTTTAATTTTCCCTGCTCAAAGCTGAAAAAGTAAACCTCGCTTGATAGTGGATGGATGTAACAGTGATCTGATTTTGCATGGACTCTGTACAGTGGCCTGAACAGTAAAACGTAACTCAAGGGCTTCAAGCATTTCAGGACAGTGAGTGAGTTGGCCAGGAGGGTGTAAGGGCAAAAGATAGTCTTTGTGGATCATGGATTGATATGAACTGATACTAAAATAGAACCCAAGCTATAAACAAATGTAGGGTTTATTGGGGGACAGGGGTGGTGTTAGTCATGGGTTAGCTTGAGTTCATATTAAATTGGCATGATAGTATTAGGAACATAAAACCATGAGACATAGTAGCAGATAGGGCGGCACAGTGGTTAGCACTGCTGCCTCACAGCTCCAGAGACCTGGGTTCAATTCCCGCCTCAGGCGACTGACTGCGTGGAGTTTGCACGTTCTCCCCGTGTCTGCGTGGGTTTCCTCCGGGTGCTCTGGTTTCGTCCCACAGTCCAAAGATGTGCAGGTCAGGTGAATTGGCCATGCTAAATTGCCCGTAGTGTTAGGTAAAGGGGGAATGGGTGGGTTGTGCTTCGGCGGGGCGGTGTGGACTTGTTGGGCCGAAGGGCCTGTTTCCACACTGTAAGTAATCTAATCTAATCTAATCTAATCTAATCTAGACCATTAATCCCAATGTGTTTACTCCATCATTCAATGAGATCATGGCTGATCTGATAATGTGAACTGCATTTCCCTGCCTTGTCCTATTTGCCTCAATTCCCTCAATGATCAAAAACCTAACTTATTAAGCATTGAATATGCTTAATAACCTCTGTGGTAAAGAATTCTGCAGAATAACTACCCTCAAATAGAAAAGAATCTCTTTATCTATGTTATAAATGGGTGTCCACTTACTCTGTGAATGCAAAAGTGACAAGGTCTATGAGGCGCGTAGAAGGACAATAGAAAATAGACAATAGACAATAGGTGCAGGAGTAGGCCATTCTGCCCTTTGAGCCTGCACCACCATTCATTATGATCATGGCTGATCATCCTCAATCAGTATCCTGTTCCTGCCTTATCTCCATAATCCTTGATTCCACAATCCTTGAGAGCTCTATCCAACTCTTTCTTAAACGAATCCAGAGACTGGGCCTCCACTGCCTTCTGAGGCAGAGCATTCCATACACCCACCACTCTCTGGGTGAAGAAGTTTCTCCTCATCTCTGTCCTAAATGGCCGACCCCTTATTTTTAAGCTGTGCCCTCTGGTTCGGGACTCACCCATCAGCGGAAACATGTTTCCTGCCTCCAGAGTGTCCAATCCTTTAATAATCTTATATGCCTCAATCAGATCCTCTCTCGTCTTCTAAGCTCAAGGGTATACAAGCCCAGTCGCTCCAATCTTTTAACATAAGATAGTCCCGCCATTCCAGGAATTGACCTCGTGAACCTACGCTGCACTCCCTCAATAGCCAGAACGTCTTTCCTCAAATTTGGAGACCAGAACTGCACACAATATTCCAGGTGTGGTCTCACCAGGGCCCTGTACAGCTGCAGAAGAACCTCTTTGCTTCTATACTCAATTCCTCTTGTTATGAAGATCAGCAAGCTATTAGCTTTCTTCATTACCTGCTGTACCTGCATGCTTGCCTTCATTGACTGGTGTACAAGAACACCCTGATCTCTTTGTACTGCCTCTTTTCCTAACTTGACTCCATTTAGGTAGTAATCTGCCTTCCTGTTCTTGCCACCAAAGTGATAACCATACATTTATCCACATTAAACTGCATCTGCCATGCATCTGTCCACTCACCTAACCTGTCCAGGTCACCCTGTAATCTCCTAACATCCTCCTCACATTTCACCCTGCCACTCAGCTTTGTATCATCAGCAAATTTGCTAATGTTACTATTAATACCATCTTCTATATCATTATGAAACTATCACTGTATTCTAACAGATGAAAGGCTTAACAGACAATCAATTCTTCAATGTATAATTTCAGTTACATGACACTGCAAATTTTTGCTATAAATTCTGTGTTACGATCGAGCCCTCCACAATCACCTGATGAAGGAGCGTCGCTCCGAAAGCTAGTATGCTTCCAATTAAACCTGTTGGACTATAACCTGGTGTTGTGTGATTTTTAACATCATTAATATATATTGTAAAAAGCTGCAGTCCCTGCACTGATCCGTGCGGTACTCCACTGGTCACCGCCTGTCATTCCAAAAGGGAGCCATTTATCACTAATCTTTGTTTCCTGTCAGCCAACCAATTTTTCAATCCAAGTCAGTACTTTGCCACCAATACCATGCACCCTAATTTTGCTCACTAACCTCCTATGTGGGACTTTATCAAAGGCTTTCTGAAAGTCCAGGTACACTACATCCACTGGATCTCCCTTGTCCATCTTCAGAGTTACATCCTCAAAAAATTCCAGAAGATTAGTCAAGCATGATTTCCTCTTCATAAATCCATGCTGACTCTGACCTATCCTGTTACTGCTGTCCAGATGTGTCGTAATTTCAACCTTTATAATTGACTCCAGCATCTTTCCCACCACTGAGGTCAGACTAACTGGTCTATAATTTCCTGCTTTCTCCCTCGCTCCTTTCTTAAAAAGTGGTACAACATTAGCCACCCTCCAATCTGCAGGAACTGATCGTGAATCTATCGAACTCTGTAAAATAATCACCAACGTATCCACGATTTCTAGAGCCACCTCCTTCAGTACCCTGGGATGTAGACCATCAGGCCCCGGGGGCTTATCAGCCTTTAGACCTAACAGTCTCTCCAACACCAATTCCTGGCAAATATAAATTCCCTTCAGTTCAGGTCCTTCAGCCACTGTTACCTCTGGGAGATTGCTTGTGTCTTCCCCAGTGTCTTCCCCAGATCTGAAGTACCAATTCAACTCTTGGACATATGGAGTCATAGAGTCATAGAGATGCCCAACCCGTCCATGCCGACCAGATATCCCAACTCAATCTAGTCTCACCTGCCAGCACCTGGCCCATATCCTTCCAAACCTTTCCTATTCATATACCCATCCAGATGCCTTTTAAATGTTGCAATTGTACCAGCCTCCACCACTTCCTCTGGCAGCACATTCCATAAACGTACCAACCTCTGCGTGAAAAAGTTGCCCCTTATGTCTCTTTTATATCTTTTCCCTCTCAACCTAAACCTATGCCCTCTAGTTCTGGACTCCCCCACCCCAGGGAAAAGTGTTTGTCAATTTATCCTATCCATGCCCCTCATGATTTTGTCCCCTTACCATGCAGACACGTGGAGAATTTGCAAACTTCACACACACTGTCACACAAGGCTGGAATTGAATCTGGGATCCTGGCACTGTGAGGCAGCAGTGTTAACCACTGAGCCACCATGCTGCCCCACCATGGGAGGTTAAATTAATACTTATGGCTTGTATTTTAAGTTTAATCAAGAGACATAGCTCAATAAAACTTATAATCAAAAAAGAACCCACTCTACTCACTACTGCAGACTTATTTTAAGGCCCATGCTTAATACATCTGCTTCTGTGCTGTAACCTTTCCCAAACGGGTTCCTCCAAGATTAGTTGTGGATTTCACTGTTTTTTTAATTTTCCCAGACGCACTCCGATGCCCAGCGATACATGAGTTCAACAGCAAAGGCAGTAACTGCTAATTCTGTCAGTTAGCAATATGGATTTCTTTCTCTCTCTTTCTCCTGCACTGACCTCACCATGTGCTTCCTTTGTCTGTTCTTCTCCCTTTTAAAACTGCTGTTGTTTTGACTTTTTTTCTCCAAAGTTCCAAAACAGCAGATGAAACAGTAATTGCTGCTCTTGGAATTCGAGGAAATCACTTCCGCCACCTAAAACATCTCAAAAAAGGAGCAGCTGTTACAGCCAGAAATTTTTCCCATTCACCATCTTGGATTACCCAGAATCCTGGCATGGAGTACATGAGAGGCAACAAAGGAGAAATGAGAGGCATAAGGTGACATGAATTGCATGGATGGATCATGAAGGATGGATGGGGGCATGAGATCGTGGTTGTTTTAGATTTTATTGCTTATTTTATGACTTTGTCCTGAGTACTGAATAGCCTCTGTGACTGTCTCTGAACCATTTCCAGAGGCAATGGACCTGTCTTCAGTAAATATCTCATCCCCAACTCCTACCCTGGAATGAAGCCAAGACCATTTTGTTCTCCTAGTATATTGTCATGTCTTATCTTATAAGAGTATGCCAATAATCATGCCCCATAGTTCTACAAACTATCACAAAATCCAAAATAAACCACCAATCAACATCCCCTTTAAGCTGTGCAGTTCCACCCACAGTTGAACACGCACCCCCAATCCCTCTCCCCAAACCCTACCCCCTTGCTCCCATCCCACCCCACACACTTAATTTCTGTGAACAGACCTGACGGACTCACAATGGCCCACCTCCCGAATGTGCTAAATACTCCCAGACCCTTGACTTATGCCCATACATCTCTCCAATCGTGTTAGCCCTACACCTTGGACTGGCTGCTATGGAGCCAAAACACTGACCATGATCCACTCCCTAGACAGCAGAGGCATAGAACTCCCGAACAATGAAACTCTGACCAATGTCTAATTGTGGCTAATGTCCTTGAATAGTATGGAAGGTACTCTTCACTTTCTGTGCCAGAATCCCCTGAACCCCATTGAGAATTACTGACCTGAGAATTGGATATAAAGCTGCCTGCTTCCTTGCACATGCATCTATTTGCTGCGTTAGCTGATGGCATATGGAACTGGTAGTACATTGTCATTCTACAAGATGTGTGCCTCCTAGGCTGAGGACTGCTTCGCAACAACATAAGCTGCCTGTTTGTGAGACTGTGCTAATTGACACAGCAAGGTAAGGCAGGGATGCAGTGACCATACAGGGTAGATGCTAAGCATGTGAGTGCTAAGAGAACAAACAAGTATCCCTGAGGTGCAGTCTGGTCTCGAGTGCAAGCTGGATGCCAGAGCCTGTATGTAAAATGTCCCTGCTGCAGCCTTTCAATGCCAATGGTTGGTACACTTGCATTGCCAGTGCATCAGAAAAGTCCCAGAATAGTTGCGAGGAGTTGATAGATGCTAGATGCCAATGCTCATGGATGAGGGTTGTGTGTATCCATTATCTGTGCTCTGGGCTGAGTTTGGGCATCAGAGGCATGTCTGTTGTTCAAACAAAGTGGCCAGCTGAATTCCAGCTATGAACTCTCACTTCCTTGTCGAGATTTCAGATGTTGAATTTTTTTGGTGAGTCAAATAAAATGGGGGCTCAATATTAAAGAGGCAAGTTGTGTTACTAGCAAGACATTTAACAAGCAATAATCACCATCAATTGGCATCTCTTTGCTGCCTGGTGAGAATCTCACTTTACCATTCATGAAAAGCACAAAAGATGGGAAGAGTTGCTCCTGACATTGGCATCATACTTGTTGCCAGTTCTGCCACACAGCTTGCCATAGCTCACGTCCTTCAGACCCCCATAAGATTCTACCCTCAGCATATCTTTCACATGGTCATTTGTTTGAACAGCAGCATGGTAACTTTATTGAGAAGAGAAACAATAACTTTTTCTGTTATTGAACTGTGTTGTGTCATGTTTGTCAAATGACCAGCTCATTATTAATATAAATCAATGTAAAAGTTACACAGAAATATGAGTTTATTGCAAGTTCCTAATATCTACATGCTGAGTATTTTCTGCTTGCATAGTTGTTACTAAAATGATAATATTATCAAGTCTACTTGCTTAACATCTGGAGAAGCTCATATATATTTGCCAGTTGTCAACATCTTCCGATAATTTATACTGTCACTTACTCCCCCTTCTCCTCATCTATTCCGTTCAAAGTTAGCTTTTGCCCTACTCACCATCCATAAGCATCAGGAATCTGAAAGAAGTATGATTCCTGGTAAAGGTTTGCTTCTAATAGGCCAATTAGGCTTTGTTCAACAATTATGTACAACTTGTCACTAATAAGTTGCTTTTACACATTGCTGGTTTTTAGTTGTCTCTTGGAGAGGGTATGTGGTGAATGTCTCCAGTCACCTCATTAATGCCCATGGTATAATATATTGGTGCCTGTGGGAGATTCTGTGGAATCTATGGAGACTAACATATCTATACATTTACTGTCAGGAAGTCAATACCTCAGCAAATTCTTGTCTTGTCTTTTTTCATTAACACCATTCCACTCAAACCAAGCTATATTGATTCCATCTGGTGTTGTCAGAAGATGCTCTTTATCAAAGCCTAAGAATAATTCACACCAGGATAATATTTGTTGGTAAATTATCATAGATCTAACTAAGCAACAATCTGATGTTAACAATTGAGCATTGTTAATAAGCTTGAAAAGTATATCTATTTGATCATTTAATGACAATGATCACTGTTTTTTTCAATAGGAGGCACTTTAAAAATTGTCTGCAATGTTTAATGAAACACTTTCTTTTCACATAGAGCTTTCAGTTTCAGTTACCTGTTTGATTCACTACAAGAGGATCTGGCGAGGATCTTTGACTCCTCACTCTCCACGGGAGTCATACTGGATGATTGGAAGGAGGCGAATGTTGTTCCTCTTTTCAAGAAACGTAATAGGGAAATCCCTGGAAACTACAGACCAGTCAGTATCATGTTTGTGGTCAGCAAAGTTGTGGAAAGAATTCTGAGGAATAGGATTTATGACTATTTGGCAAAGCATAGTGTGATTAAAGACAGTCAGCATGGCTTTATGAGGGGAAGGTCATGCCTCACACATCTTAATGAGTTCTTTGAGGAGGTGTCAAGACAGGTCGACGACGGTCGAGCAGTGGATGTGGTGTATATGGACTTCAGCAAGGCATTTCATAGGGTTCCCCATGGTAGGCTCATTCATAAAGTCAGGAAGTATGGGTACAGGGAGATTTGGCTACCTGGATTCAGAATTGGCTGGCTGACAGAAGGCAGAGAGTGGTTGTAGATGGAAAGTATTCTGCCTAGAAGACAGTGTTGAGTGGGGTCCTGCAGGGCTATGTTCTGGGGCCTCTGCTCTTTGTAGTTTTTATAAATGACTTGGATGAGGAGGTTGAGGGGTGGGTTAGTAAATTTGCAGATGACACAAAGGTTGGAGGTGGCGTCGATAGTATAGAGGGCTACTGCAGGCTGCAGCGTGACATAGACAGGATGCAGAGCTGGGCTGAGAAATGGCAGATGGAGTTTAACCTGTATAAATGCGAAGTGATGTATTTTGGAAGGTCAAACTCGAATGCTGAATATAGGATTAAAGACAGGATTCTTGGCAGTGTGGAGGAACAGAGGGATCTGGGTGTGCAAGTACATAGATCCCTCAAAATTGCCATCCAAGTGGATAATGTTGTTAAAAAAGCATATGGTGTTTTGGCTTTCATTAACAGGGGATCGAGTTTAAGAGCCGCAAGGTTTTGCTGCAGCTCTACAAGTCCCTGGTGAGACCACACTTGGAATATTGTGTCCAGTTCTGGTCGCCCTACTATAGGAAAGATACAGGGGCTTTGAAGAGGGTGCAAAGAAGGTTTACCAGAATGCTGCCTGGACTGGAGGGCTTGCCTTATGAAGAAAGGTTGAATAAGCTCAGACTTTTCTCTCTGGAGAAAAGGAAGACGAGAGGAGACCTGATCGAGGTGTACAAAATAATGAGAGAAATGGATAGAGTCAATAGCCAGAGACTTTTTCCCAGGGCAGGATTGACTGGTACGAGAAGTCATAGTTTGAAGATATTAGGAGGAAGGTATAAAGGAGACATCAGAGGTAGGTTCTTTCGGCAGACAGTTGTGAATGCATAGAATGCATTGCCAGCTGATGTGGTGTAAGTGAAGTCATTGGGGACATTTAACCAACTGCTGGACATGCACATGGATAGCAGTGAGTTGAGGGGCACGTAGGTTAAGTTAATATATTTGACATTAGGATTAAGTCTCAGCACAACATCGTGGGCCTAAGGGCCTGTTCTGTGCTGTACTTTTCTATGTTCTCTATGTTCTAAGAGCATATGAGATTATTAAAACTGAGGAGTCCCAGTGGGTTGAGATTGCTAACTTCTATTTTTTTTTATCCTGAGTAAGATGATCCATCATAAGTGGCAGAAAGTGAGGACTGCAGATGTTGGAGATCAGAGCCGAGACTGTGATGCTGGAAAAGCACAGCAGGTCAGGCAGCATCCAAAGAGCAGGAGAATCGATGTTTTGGGCATAAACCATTACTGAAGAAGGACTTATGCCCGAAACGTCGATTCTCCTGCTCTTCAGATGCTGCCCAACCTGCTGTGCTTTTCCAGCACCACACTCTCGATCCGTCGTAAGTTCCAGCCAACAGGCAGGTTTGACGTAATCAGGTAGAAATGAGTTTCAACCCACTTTCAGGCCCAAATTTGGTTTCAAATGTGAAGTGGAATCCAAAGGTGCAAGAGTCACCTGAAATTAATTCTAAGAATAATATAATATAAATTGGACTTGATGATTGTATGGTTTGTGACCATTCAAGGATGAGTGGTCAGTTGCCCTGGAGTCAGTTCACACAAAGTCAGAGTTTAACTTTAGTCTGCCAGTGGATCACAGATATGGTTTGGAGGAAAGGGTAAGAGAAAGAAAAGCACGAGTAGAATAATATTGAACCAGCCACTGCTGGTTGCAGAATTGGGAATTACGCCCATTAATGTAATATCTCTTTAAACTGGCACTCAGCTTCTTATTGACAAATGTGTGGGACTTAATGACTGCCTTCAGATGAGAAGCTTATAAAAGTGTCTGAAGTAAACATAGTGTCAGAAGTATTTCTCCCTTATGTAGGCAACTCTAGGAATTAATCATTTTATCATCATTTTCTACCTTGTAATTGAGCATAATGAAAACCAAAATTTATCCCAAAGCAGTTTTGCATGACTCAACAGCTAAAGCAGGATTCAGCTGGAGTCTAATTTGCTATAACTTTCTCTGATTTTTATTCTATTTGTTTGGCTGTTTTGTTCAACTGTTGGATTTGTTGACAGATGTTCTGTAATGTCTGGAGTTGGTATGCCTTGTGTCTGCTCAGACATTTAGGTCATTTTTCACTTCATTCTTAGCTCCTCAGAACCAACCATCGATATGTACTTATTTTCCCATCTGCATTGCATCTGTCAATGTTAACTTTACCTGTCATTGATCTACTCACTTACTTTGTCCAATTTTTTTTTAGAATTTTGGAGTATTCTCCTTCAACTCCATTATCCCCTCAGTCTTGCGTTAACTGTAAATTTGATCACTTTGCATTGGCCCATATTCTTCTGTTAAGATAATGGTGAGGTTAACAATATTCACAATTACTTGGGCATAAAGGGCTCAACAACTTCATGTACCACCCAGATGCACATTAAATCCAAATATAAAAAGGTTTCTGTCAGAATTACAGTTATTCCACTGTTGGCTTAGAAACAGCATTCCTGTCCAGATCATCACTAAAATTCTTCAAAGTCACTGTATTTCCACGGGAGATGCCCAGCACAAAGAAAGGTAGTTGTGGCTGCAGGAAGCCAGTTATAATGACTCAGATGTAATATGAGACTTTAACAAGTAGATAGACCAAGGACATGAAGCAAGATTCTGGCATCAGGTCATGACAAATATGAACAGAAATTAAGATTGAATATAGAAAGTGAGAAATTTTCATGGAATTAAGCCTGTGGTTTACATCTAATTGAGGAAATCCTTTGTCTATCTGACCCTTCTCTCAAAGATACCCTTCCTCATACAGGGTCTGCTTGCCTGCTCCAACTGCCCCAGGTCAATGCTCTCCATACCAGTTACCACCTGGTAAAGAGCGTGACCACTGAAGAGGCTGCATCTGGGAAATAGCCTGTTTTCATGCTGGTAAGTGTGGGTTCAAGACTCTCAGTACACCAGTGATGTGGTCACAAAGACCATGGTAAAATCATTCCCAGTGTTTATGTCACAGCTGAACATGTATTTAGCAGCACGAGACCATGTGCATGACCATTTCCTGTCCTCCTAATTCATTATTTAAAGGGCTCGACCAAATTTTATGTGAGGCACTTCTGACTTTTGTTTGAGTTTGTCGGAGTACTTTTGTGTTGCATGTTTGAAGGTGTTTCACAGAGCTGTTGCTGATAATCAGGGAGCAGGATTTTTTAACCAAGGTGTAGGGACTGTGGCTGCAGTATCTCTTGGTCCGTAGCATATGCATGAAATAGAGCAAAAGTAGCATACAGGACAAGCTCAGAGAGGGGGTGCAGAGGGGAGGAGGACAGCACCCCACCAGAATATCTTACCCACAAGGGTTTATTTTTTGGGACCACATCACCTGCTTCCATCTAGCCTAGGGTCACAGTAACATCACTGAAATAGTAAATTAGAGCCCTAAGTGACTGTTAGAGGTTAAAGGTTTAAATCTCACTCTGGCAAATAGTGAAATGTGTATTCATATTTTTAAAATCCATTATAAAGGGGAATAAAAAGCTGGTCTATTGGTAACCATGTAACTTCTTTCAATTGTTTTAACAATCTATCTGATTCACTAGTATGCTTTGGGAAAGGATACTTGCTATCCTTACCTAGTCTGGAATACATGTGACCCCAGACCCACAGCAATATTATTGACTCTTAACTGCCCTTAGGGCAAAAGAGATGGTCAATAAATGCTGACTTAGCCAGTGATGCCCTCATCTCATGAATTATTGCGTTTTAAAATCCTGAGTTGATCCAGTTCTATAAGGAGATGGTTTGGCAAGGAGAATCAGGATGTTGAGGTTTCCATACAACTGCTGCTCTTGTTCTTCTAGGTGGTAGAAGGTAGAGGTTTGGAAAATGTTGTTCAAGAGGCTTATCCAGTTTCAAAAATACATCTCCAACATGGCACATACTGCTGCCATTATGCAATAGTGGTGGAAAATGCTTAAGATAGTAGATGGGGTGCTGATCAAATTGGGTCTTTTGTCCTCAATTGTGTTGAGCTTCTTGAGTGCTGTCAAAGCTGTACTTATCCAGGTACATAGAGATTATTCCAATACATTCTTGATTTATACCTTGCAGAGGGTGAAGAATCTTTGGAGGGTCAGAAATTGAACTACTTACTGCACAGTTCCTCGCCTCTGATCTTCTCTTGGAACCACAGCAGTTACATTACCAACCTGGTTAAGTTTCTGATCAAAGTTAGCCTGAGGATGTTGATGGTTATTCAATTATGGTAACATGACTGAATTGGAAACACAATTTTGATTTGCTAGATCCATGCTGAATCGGTCCCACTTAACATGCCAGTAGCTCCATAATAAAAAGGCAGGGTATTCTCAGTGTGAAGATAGGTCTTTATGATGGCCATTCCTTCCAATACTGGCAAGGACAGATGTGTTTGTAACAGGTAAATTGGTGAAGGTGAGTTTAAGTAGTTTATTTTTCCCATTTGTTGTTTCGCTTACCATTGTTCACAACCCCTGTCTGGCAGATATGAACTTCTGTACTTGGGATTATCACGTTATCATTATGGATTCTTCTTTATGTTGGCTGTCAATTGTTCCTCATAATGCCCTTTTGTTTATCCAATATGCCTTTTTCATCTCCCTTCCTGTCTTCTTGAATTTTCTGTATTCCTCTTTGCACTCGTTTGTTTTTCTACCTGATACCAATCACTAGCAAATTATTTTCTTCTTTATTTTAATTCCTATTTTTGTTTTAATACAGGGAGCTTTGGATTTGTTCCTTTTCTTTAGGGGGAATATGTTTTGACTTTGACTTTGTTTGCCTGCAGATATTCTTGCCAACCTTTTGATCCTGAAGAAGGGCTTATGTCCGAAACGTCGATTCTCCTGCTCCTCGGATGCTGCCTGGCCTGCTGTGTTTTTCCAGCACCACATTTTTCAACCTTTTGATCCAGTCAATCTGACCCAGCCCTGTTCTGGCTCCAGTGATATTAATTCTCCCCTAGATATCTATTCTTACTTCAGATTGCTTATTGTCCTTTTCTATCATTGAAGGTTTAGGCAAACTTACAATGCGATAATCACTGAATCTACTTGACCTATCTCATTTTTCAGAACCTAGAGTGCAAACAAAGACAGAAATTGTTGGAGAAACTCAGCAGGTCTGGAAACATCTGTGGAGAGAGAAACAGAGTTAATGTTTCAAGTCCAGAGACCCTTCTTCACTGATTTTTTGTTTCAGATTTCCAGCATCCACAATTCTTCGATTTTAAATAAAAATGCATTCTTTCATGTTGGATTAGATACCTACGACTGTAGAAAATGAGAAACAAAATCAAAAGTTGCTGGAAAAGCTCAGCAGGTCTGGCGGCATCTGTGAAGAGAAATTAGAGTTAACATTTCGGGTCTGGTGACCCTGCCTCAGAACTGAGGACCCAAAATGTTAACTCTAATTTCTCTTCACAGATGCTGCCAGGCCTCTGAACTTTTCCAGCAACTCCTGTTCTTGTTTCTGATTTACAACATCCGTAATTCTTTTGGTTTTAGTGCTGTAGGAAGTGTTCATCAACACAACCTTGGAGTGTGTACCCTTCTCCATCATCCCATTAGGCTTCCATTCGGGTATTTGAAACAGCAGTAAATTCTCCAAAATTGAAAAGATTTTGAGGAATATGTTCAAAGATTCAACCTACAATGGAAGAAATCTAAAGAACAAATTCATTGCTCTGGTCCTTTTTTGAAGAGGTCTATTCAATAATATTTATTGTTTTATTATGAAATTCTCTCTTTCCACCACCTCCCGCTGTTTGATGATTGGGTAACTCCCAACCAGCTTCTTCCTGTTTTCCAATATGAAAACAAAGACAACCTGTTCCCTTTGTGGGCTGACTCTGTGGAGATCCCTGTAGTAATGGGTTTCCTTCAGCCTTGGGAAGCAGGTTTGGTTGCAGCATGATGGACTTCTAATTCCTTCAATTTTTATATATAAATATTCATCACATCTTCCTTAAAGTCTTTAGATATGGCATTTAGTTTTTTGAATCATGTTGTTTAGTTGCACATTGTTTTATTGCGTTTTATTGAGGTGTCCAAGGACTGCACTTTCACAATTAGCAACTGTGCGCAGTTATTATAAATTCGTCACCAAATAACAGTAATGGACAGGACTTTTTATCAGTTACAAAAATACATGCACATCAGAGAAATGCACAAAAAGCAACTGTACTAATGTTCTGAATAAGCTCTCCAGAAAATCATTAGTATTTTTATAGAAAAACAGATTAATCACAAAAAGGTTAAACATTGATTTTTTTTCCCCTTTAAGAATTGTTGTGTCTGGATTGTCAATAATTCAAAAAAAGCATGCATTCTTCACTCATGGTCCAGCATTAAAGTCCTGCCTAAAATTGATGGCTAATCTTAAAAACAAATACTATCATAGAACATAGAACATAGAAGAATACAGCGCAGTACAGGCCCTTGGGCCCTCGATGTTGCGCCGACCAAGCCCACCTAAACTACACTAACCCACTATCCTCCATATACCTATCCAATGCCCTCTTAAATGCCCATAAAGAGGGAGAGTCCACCACTGTTACTGGCAGGGCATTCCATGAACTAACGACTCGCTGAGTGAAGAACCTACCCCTAACATCAGTCCTATATCTACCCCCCCTTAATTTAAAGCTATGCCCCCTTGTAATACCCGACTCAATACGCGGGAAAAGGTTCATACTGTCGACCCTATCTAACCCCCTAATCATCTTGTACACCTCAATCAAGTCACCCCTAAACCTTCTTTTCTCTAGTGAAAACAGCCCCAAGTGCCTCAGTCTTTCCTCATACGATTTTCCTTCCATACCAGGCAACATCCTGGTAAACCTCCTCTGCACACGTTCCAATGCCTCCACATCCTTCCTATAGTATGGCGACCAAAACTGCACACAATATTCCAGATGCGGCCGTACCAGAGTCTTATACAACTGCATCATGACCTCAGGACTCCGGAACTCAATTCCTCTACCAATAAAAGCCAGTACGCCATATGCCTTCCTCACCGCACTATTTACCTGGGTGGCAACTTTCAGAGATCTGTGTACATGGACACCAAGATCCCTCTGCTCATCCACACTACCAAGTATCCGACCATTAGCCCAGTACCCCATCTTTTTGTTATTCTTCCCAAAGTGAATCACCTCGCACTTAGCTACATTGAATTCCATCTGCCACCTTTCTGCCCAGCTCTGCAGCTTCTCTATATCCTGCTGTAACCTGCCACATCCTTCCTCACTGTCAACAACTCCTCCGACTTTCGTGTCATCCGCAAACTTGCTCACCCAACCTTCTAACCCCTCTTCCAGGTCATTTATAAAAATGACAAACAGCAATGGTCCCAAAACAGATCCTTGCGGAACACCGCTAGTGACGGCACTCCATGAAGAAACTTTGCCATCAACTACTACCCTCTGTCTTCTTCCATCCAGCCAATTCCTAATCCAAATCTCCAACTCACCCTCAATGCCATATCTCCGTATTTTCTGCAGTAGCCTACCATGGGGAACCTTATCAAACGCCTTACTAAAATCCATATATACCACATCTACCGCTTTCCCCTCATCAACCTCCTTCGTCACCTTTTCAAAGAATTCAATAAGGTTTGTGAGGCACGACTTGCCCTTCACAAAACCATGCTGACTATCTTGATACAATAAGGATACATTTTGCCCCCAGAGGTTTGAGCTGAAATGCCATTGCTGAGTAAACTCTGCCTTTGTCATGCTCTAGCCTGTGAATTCTTGATGCCATCACAGTTTTCCAAAAATGAAAATTATTACAACCCTCAAGTAAACAACATTGCTTATTTTGATTGATGGAAAGCAAGTATGAAAATTGTTTTATGTTGTCAAGTAGCTTTTAAAGGTTTATACTGCCAAATGTGATCCGATATTTACTGAATCCTTCATTGTGTCGTGATTGACAATACCATTATAACCGTAATATTTCTTTTTTAAAAAAAATCACTCCTGGGATGTGGGCATTGTTGGCCAGGGTAGCATTTATTGTCTAACCTTAGCTGCCCTTCAATGATGACAGTGAGCTGACTTCTTGAATTGCCACAGTCCATAGGCTCACCCATAATGCCATCAGGTGAGGGAGTTCCAGGACTCTGATCCAGTGACTCAGAAGTAATAGAAATATATTTTCAAGTCTGGATGCTAAGTGGTTTGGAGAGAAACTTGCAAGTGGTGATGTTTCTTCCAGGTGGTGATGGTTGTGGATTTGGAAGGTGCTGTCGAAGGAGGTTTGGTGAATTTCTGCAGTGCATTGGTGTGTGGACTTTAAATTTTTTACTCTTCAGAAAATGGTGGGAGAAGACTTGTATGAACAATAATCCAACACTAGTCGATTGTTTATTACTGTGCAGTAAATCCTAGATGACTTGTACTGAGATTGCAGTATCCATGCATTATTAACAACATCAAGGCAACGTATCAGGTGTTATACACAAAAAATGGAGGAAGAATTTAAACAAGATTCATGGGATTGCTGCAAGGATAGTATCAGATACATTTCAGAGAAAATTAGACAAACAGAAAATAAAACATCAGGAATTTGAAGAAAGAACAGAAAGATTAGAGTAAATCATTCTCATGAGGAGTTAGCATGGATTTAATGGGCTGAATAGTCTTCCGCAGGGTTGAAATTTCTATGACTCAGTAATACAAAAACAGAAGCAAAAATATATAATTTAAAACAGCGGAACAGAACAAATTATTAAATCAATATATTACGCACCTAAGAGAAATTTTCCTCTATTTGTAATCCTGGTGGGTAAAATTGAACAAACAGAGGTTTAACTCTCAGTGAAATGTTGTTTTAAAATA
Organism: Chiloscyllium plagiosum; assembly: GCF_037043375.1. Classification (NCBI taxonomy): domain Eukaryota; kingdom Metazoa; phylum Chordata; class Chondrichthyes; order Orectolobiformes; family Hemiscylliidae; genus Chiloscyllium; species Chiloscyllium plagiosum. Next base: position 20,632,394 of record NW_028270155.1, on the reverse strand, counting down.
CTAAGTCATTACAATAATACATATAAATTTAAAACACTTTCTCAGGAAATCAGGACACCTGTCAGTTTCAGAGATATACAGCCGGCACAGTCTCCCATATTAATCTCTTCAGTCCTGTCTATTCTTGTGGTCTTTATCAGTTCCTCACACAGTGGATATAAACAATGTTTGAGCACTACCTGGAGGTCACTGGGGATGAGGGACAGTGTAGTAGAGGAAGTTCCCAGCATTTTGTTATGTTTCCTTTTCAACAGATTTTTGAAATCTGGGACTGGCATGTTCTAGAGAAAGTGCTAGAACATCCCATGAGACTGTTTTTTTTTGTGATCCTAAAGCTTCAAAAATAATAGCAGGGTCATAAATCTCCAGCAGTAATAAGCTGTCTGAATGATCAAAAAATAGTCACGGTGCTGTGAAATATATGCAGCTTATAGCTGTCATGGGTACTGGTAGATTTATACATCTTTCTGAGTCATCAACGTAATCCCAAGAAGTTGCTGTTAAAACACGATGGAAATTTTGGGAAAGATACAATTTAAAATAGAAACGAATTTTGGTGGCTGCAAGAGTTGTTTCCACCGGGATCGTTTACTAGCAACCCACATTCTAGGTCACCCCAGATTTAGGATCAGAACAGAACTCATGATTAAGACGTAAACATTGTTAAATGAAAACCATTAAATAAAGTTATGGTTGGTTAAGAGTCGAATGTAAAACTGTGCAAATTACACAAAAGAAGATGTTGTCATATCGCAGTAAGTATAAAATGTACATTGTAACACAAGAATGTTCAGAAAGGTTTGTTAAGAAGATTTTGTGTATTATGCCTTCCAATTCATTGCACCTGAAGAAAGCTACACTTATATTTTTAAACGTAAGTAATTTAATCTGTGATTAACAAGACATCATATTCCATTGATGAACATCAGAAGATAACATTGAGGTTACTGCTTGCACTGTGAACAAGGTACAACTCTCATATGCTTTTTTTGGCAGGAATGGTTTGAGGCATGAAAGCAATGAGATGGTTTTACAAAAAGACTCATTATGTTGAGCTGCATCTGAAGTTTTACCAAAAGCACAGTGAAAAGTTCAAAGGTTCTGAGGGAATGAGACATAACTACTTTTATTTTTCAGTTCTGCTGATCCATAGTTCTTTTTGATGAAGGTTCTCAGTAGTACTTCTGTGATATCGCCAAAGATAATATAGCAATGGATTTTTAAAAATTATTTTCTCAGCACCCACTGAGAAAAGGCATTCCATGTTTGGAACACTAGAATGTTGATAAGTTGGCGAATGTAGCCATTTTGCAGAAGCTGAGCACCATTTTGGACCTTAATGGGTTAAGCTTTACCATTCTAATTGTTACCAGCCACAGGACCAGATTCTAATCAGCATGTCACCGCTCAAAATGGATGCATCTCATTAAATGTGGCACAGTACAAATTACCTTCACTTAATAAGTGGTTCAATTCACAGCGTGTTTCAATGTGCATCTCATGCAGTTACACGAGAAAACAGCCAGTACAAATGTAGATAAACTACTGCAGCTGCTGCAGGCTGATTAGAATCAGGCTCCAAAACAATTTACTTGACCGAGTGAGATGGAGAGATTCATGAACGGAGCCTTGTTATTGGACAATAACTTAAATTTGGATAATACAGAACCAATAAAACTTTCCCATATACATATCCTCGATTGTGTGCAGGTTATTATACATGACATGATGGGCCCTGCATTGGTCGGAACGGTGAGGAAGAATCGATTGTTGAACCAAGCACAGCTGAGCTAATAGTCCAATTGGAAATGAATGAGTATTCTGATTATTTTTAGACTTTTCAGAACTGAGGCAGACTTTTCCACACAAGATTCAATGGGTTTTGGTTCCACGTGGTCAATGGAAAGAGGAGCTCAATAGCAATAGTTTGATCTACATGTCAATGAGCATAGACCTTATGATCTCAGGCTGAGCTTCCTCTACAGCATTGAATGGGTTATGTTTGTGCTGCTGTAGAAGCTCAGACACTGGCTACCAGTCACTGCATAAATCCTCTGACCTCAACCACTTATAAGGACAAGGCAGCAGATACAATGTTACAGTCACTCACTACCCTGACTTGGAAATATATCACCATTCCTTCACTATTGCTGAGTCAAAATCCTGGAAATCCCTCCCTCACGAAGTGTGAGTGTCCCTATATCAATTAGACTGAAGGATATAGCTTAACATCATCTTCACAAGAGCAATGAAGGATCAATACTAAATGCTGGCCCATTTATCCAACAAAGCCCATGGAAGAATACATGTTTTAAAAGTGCTACTATGGAATTGGCAATCACTTCCACACCAGAAAGAAGGGCCCCAAAACTCTGCATCAAACGTACCCCATGTCTCAATGGAGACAGACACTTTTGTATTCCGTCCCATGGTGAAATGCTCTCTGGTAGGCCTGTCATTGTACTAAATATCTTGGTGGGTATAACCAGCAGCATTGTCCTCTAGAAAGCAACATCAGAGCTCATCTGAGCTCCAGTAGCTGAGGTTGTCTTGTGAGCTGTTATCCAATCAATTCATTTCCACTGCTTGACTGTTTGAAGACTCAACACATGCCAATCCCCATTCTACACTACCCCGAGCCAATTACTTTGCTGGAGAGAATGAATGTCAGATTACGTTCTGGTGCTTCTTCAACAAGGGTCACCCTTCATCATGCGGTAGCAGTAACTAACCAGTCAGCAATTTCTTGGTGCTTGAAAGCATACTGAAAGTGTTTTGATATGATTGGGTGCAGTACCTGCTGTGTTTAGTAGGCAGATTTGCCTGAATGTAGTGGGAGATGGATGTGTGGATAATGTTGAGTTTCTGGGCCAGAATTACAAAACAGGGTTAAGAACCTGCAGCAGAGATGAATTTTGGGTAATGACACCGTACTCAATAGCATTGGTCATGCAATCCTGTTTATAAATGTTAATGTCCCAATCAGCAAGGTTGGCGCCCACATCTAGGTGGTGGGCACTGCCAGACTAGCATCACAACAAAGGCAGTGTACACATTGGGGGTTTGTCACTTCCTTGCTGGATAGAGCAGCTAGCTCCTCAGAAGGTCAGAAGAACTTGACATGGCGGAAATTGAGAACAACAGCAATGTAAAGTTATAGCCCTCAAACTAGTGCAAGCTGGCTCAAGAAATATCAGCATTAACAAAATTAAATTTTCTGATGCTTCTAAGTGAACCAGTCAGCTTGGTCATTTGACAAAATGCCTCATCACCAGAACTTTCCAACAAGCACCAAAACATGGCTTGGCTGATGGTGAGAAGGGCTCTGCCTGTGAGATCCTTTATGCACACCCAGACTCTCTCCCGCACCACACACTACCTTCAAAGCGGCTGGCGAGGGGACGAGACTGTCACACACCTCCTTCTGGAATGTGTCTATGCAGAAGAAGTCTGGAGAGGAATGCAGTGGTGGTTGTCCAGGTTCGTCCCGAGCAGCGCCGTGATGCGGGACTCAGTGCTCTACGGTCTGTTCCCCGGGATGCACACCGAGACGAACATCAACTGTGCCTGGGGGATCATCAGCTTGGTGAAGGACACTCTCTGGGCGGTCCGAAACCTGTTGATCTTCCAGCTGAAGGAGTTGACCCCAACTGGCACATTCCAAAGTCCAGGACTACGTGTTGAGGGACACGCTGAAGCTTGGGGCAGCTGCTGCCAAGGCGCGGTGGGGAAAGACCACTGTGTAATATCTGCCTGCCTAAGAATAACAGGGGGCCACCCAGTCATTTGGGCTCCACTGACGCCTCAGCAGAAGAGCTGGATAGTAAACGTACAGATTTGTATATAGGAAAAATAAATTTCGATGTCTGTATGTGAAGCAATGTAATGTGTGCACAAGAATGGCATAATCAATTGTATAGACATCCAAATAATTTTATGAATAAAGTATATTTTTGAAATTTAAAAAAAGTCAGCTTGGCACTAATGACCTTGAGTTTGGCAAAATTAAGTTTTAAAAATTGCATTCCTGACCACTCTAACCCCTTAACAAGTTTCTCAAAGAGTTTAAGGGTGAAAGCAAGTTGGTTCCCCTTCCTTCTCCATCCCTGCTATCCCTCTCCCAGCTTTGTGTCATGCTCTAAGTTCCTGTGAATAGATAACAGAATCAGAATTCCTTCCAGGTGACTAAACATAGCTGCTGTTTTATCATTGAAACATTTCTTTTGTGTTGACATTAATTTGTCCATAAATTTCTAAATTACAATTCATTCTGAGGTGAGATGACATATAAAGCAGCCAATATATCTGACACCCTCTGCCTGTACAAATAACTCTGGCCTGCACATTACTGAACATTCGTACCATTTCAGACCAAAATTGGAAGTCAAACCAACCATTAAAGAAAAATACAGAGCACTGGAAATACACCACATTGGGAAGATTGAGATCTTTTCCTTTGGCTCCCACCACAAATTCTTTCTGTTTCAATTCCCTTTTTAGTTTCTCCTCACAATAAATTTAACCTCCTTCAGTCCCACAACCTTCCAGCTATCTGTGTTCATCTAATTCTGGGCTCTTGTTCACTCCTAATTTTAATTGCTTCACCATTGGTACCTGTGCCTTCAACTTTCATAAAGGTTTCCACACCAACACCTTCCCTTCCTTATTTAAGATACTCCTTGATTCCTCCCTGTCTTTCAAAGCATTTGGTCAACTGTCCTATGATGCTTCATAAATGCAATTGATTGTTGTTGTTTGCAGTACGTAAAATAGTGGTAGTAATCATTTGTATGAACTAATCATGGAAGACAAAAGCAAATTGTTTCTTGAAAACAGAAATTGCTGAAGAAACTCTGTTGGAAGACAGCAGAATTACCTGTATCAGCACTGCTTTGTTTTATTTGAGGAACTGCTAAGTGGCTGACCAAACTTTGGAGTTTGCTGATGTGCTCAAGGAATGTTCTTTCTTTCGAAATGAAGATACTGAGGTTATGACCTGAAAGGGAGGTTTCACCAGAAAATGTATTTTATGTTTATAGACAATGGGCAGAATCTTATGCAATTTTGGCAAAGAGTCAGTTTTATCAAATTTAATGAATGGTTCTCTCCACAAGGCCGACTCAGTTCTGGTGCCTCAAAAATTACCCACTCCGACTCTATGATTCCCTCCCACCCATCTACCACTCGGGTACTGGAACAACTCGCCACTAATGTTCCCTCTAAACAGCTTAGCATCTGCATGGGTCTCTGAGGCCCATAAGTGACTTCTGAAGCCAGAAGTCAATGCTGTGATTGGCATGCTGACACCAATTGCTGGGAAACATTGGAGCAACTGTGTGTGCAATTAACTACACAGCTTTGAGGGAACATAGCTCCCCACTGCCAGGATATCCCAGAACTGACTGGGATCCCTGGTACCAGCACCATCTTGTGGTGCACCTGGACAATCACCATTCATCCAGGGCTCCCTGCACAGCTCCTGAGATTTTTCCTGAACAGGGTAGAGAAGGGAAATTACATTCTTGTCATTGTGGGAGGTCCTGCAGGACAATGTGGCGCAAAGGTGGCACATCTCCTTCCCCAGCAGTGGAAGCTACAGCATCCAACTGGTCCAACGTTGCCACCAGGACTGTGCAGTCTCAGCCATATGGTGGAATGTGCAGCGTTGTAGGAAGAAGTTCAATGATACTCTCCACTCTGCCATCATCATCTTTTCTCCAATACTTTACACTCACTCCATCTCTGCTACTGTACCCTTCTCCCACCAAGACCGCATGTTTAACACTCTCAGTATTGCATGAAACAGCTTTCCTCATTCACTGTCACACGCCCCCAACCTCTGTCACCACCAACCCTGACTGGCCTTTGCATTGGTTACTTATTCAGGTGGGCACCTCACTACTTGCACCAAGCATAACAGCTATGCCACCCATTTTTATCTCCTGTAACACTTATTTCTTTCTCAATCCAGGAGCAAAACAGCCCAGAAAGGGCAGAAAATAGTGAAGCTAGATGGTGGGCTGCCTGACCTTTGGCTCATTATCCCTTATGAGGAGAGGAACCTGACTCTAACCATCCTGAATGGGTGGCTGAACATGTTAAAGCTCCTGGACTGGATTGGAGTCAGACATTGATTTAATGTGCCAGGACTTTGTGACTAAAGGTTACCATCTTTGACTAGACTGAGAACTGCCTACAACCATGACAAGCTTCCTATCTTTGTGTCTTTGTTAAATTTACAGTGTGAACCTGGTACTTCTGGCTAAGGGGCAAGGTACAAAAAGACAATGCATGGCAGATATTCCACGAGCATCCCAGTAGGTGCAAAGCAAGTGAGTATTTGAACAGCTCAGAGATTAGATTAGATTCCCTGCAATATGGAAACAGGCCTTTTGGTCTAACAAGTCCACACCGACCCTCTGAAGAGTAACCCACCCAAACCCATTCCCCTATCCTATGTTTACCCCTGACTAATGCAGCTAACACTATGGGCAATTTAGCATGGTCAATTCACCTGACCTGAACATCTTTTGGATTGTGGGAGGAAACCGGGGCACCCGGAGGAAACCCATGCAGACACGGGGAGAATGTGCAAACTCCACACAGACAGTCACTCGAGATGGGAATCAAACCTGGGTCCCTGGGCAGCAGTGCAAACCACTGAAACACCGTGCCACCCCGGATACAGATACAGCCTGGTCTGTTCCTTGAGCTGGGTGTGTGTCCCTAGTAGAATGCCCTTGTAGCAATATTACAATGATAGTTGCCATCACTCCTGAAGCATTCTGTAAGTTTATCAGAATGAGAATTTTTAGAGGCTAAAACATGTCAGATGCTAATGTGCAAAGGATGCATAGGCCAGTGTTCATGTTGGATGTCAATGCCTAGTGTCCTTTGAAGGTCCTTTAGATCAAACAGTGAAGTGACGTGGCCAGGTACCGGCACTGACTTCCATGTCGAGAATTCTCAATGATAGTTTGCTCGTGGTGGGTGGTCAGACAGAAAGCTGAATATCAGTGAGGCAAGATCAGCAGTTAAGAAGGTCATAAAGAAGCAATAACCCCTCTTAATAGGTAACTCACTGGTGTCTATCGAGAATCTTGCCTCAACACCCAGAACTTAGTTGATGCAAGTGTGTTGTTCTTGACATGACTATAGACCTTCTTATGGACTCTGCCACCTTTCTCACAATAGTTCACATTATTCGGGCCCCTATAAGATTCCACTCAATGTATTGTTGCGTGTAATCTTCAATGTTCCAGAGAGATCTTCTCCTTTATCAGTTTTCCCAGCACTGAGTTAAACCAATTCCTCTTTCCTTCTATTCAACATTTCTACAAAGGTTTCAATTGGAAAAGCTATCAATGAAGTTCTTACCCTTTGCTATCAGTCTAATTTTAAAAAGGGAAAAGGATTTGATTTTGGCAGCAGTGTCACCAATATTCATAATATAACCATGACTTTGTTCAAGTATATTTCTCCTCTTTGCCCCTCACCTTTAGTGTGGTCAACCTACAAGGCATCTGCAAGGTCATTGTCATCAATGCCCCATCTTTGACAATTAGATACCACAATTCAACAAGGAAGCTTTACTCCTATCTCAATTTAACACCTTCAGAAATGGAAGGGTACTATCAGCTGAACAGTCATCAAGGGCTCACAAACCACATCCAGCTGAAACAAATATTCATCTATTATAAAGCAAAGATAAACAACAATTATAGAATCTTTCAGCAAACACTTGATTAATGGAAATTAATTGCTAATATTTGTATTTTTTTTACTTTCTGCTGCAGAAAAACTTGCTTAATCCTTGTAGTAACATTTTCAGAAACTAATGAACAAATGCATTGTCTGTGTGCTGCTAAGTGAAGTGTTATTTACGTAAACGCAAGGGATTTATAGCAGAACTTTTCACAGTAGGTCCTTCTAGCTTGGCAGAAGTCACATATTGTCACAGCTCTGACTGGGCAGAGGGTGAGAAGGCATTTGTTCAGTTAACAGTGTCAAAGGTTTGGAAGTGTCAGACACTTATGGCATGTGATCAGACACATTTTTCAAACACAAGCTGAGCATGTCTTGTTTAGATGTGTGTGTGGCGGAACCCTGTTGCTTTCTGGTCACTATGTAACCTGTTCAACTCCGATTTAGTGCTGAGCTTAATAGCCAAATGTTATAAGCCAAATGTTCATCTCAAGTCTCAAGTGTTAAACCTTTCACCTGTAAGGGAATCCTCCCTCCTCCCACAACACATGGTTTTCAAAACATAGCTTGCTGGACTATGAAAATCTACATTTAGTTTTGCTAGACTTATTTTTGTTTTCTTTATGGAGAAGGAGCTGTCAGATCATGACAATGTTTCAATTAAAGTGCATTTCAGACCAAAGAGCAGAGGAATGGATTGAGTTCAGCAAATACTTAAGTTACTGTTACTCAGGTTAGATGGGAAACAAGGGATGAACGTCAAGTTGTGCATATTGCATTCAACCATATAGAAATTACAGCATAGAAATGGGCCATGCTGGAGTTTAGTCTGCTGTAGAGTTTCCTTTTATTTCATCTGACTCAATCAACATATCCTGCTCTTCCTTTCCCTCTCAAGTACTTACTAATGCACTTAAAATGCACCTCTGTTAATCGCCTCAATTATGTGTTGGGAAATTTTGCATTTTAACCAAACCTCCTAAAATTCTTACTGAATTCATTAGTGAACATATTTCTGGCCCCGAGTTGTGAGGTCTCCTACAAGTGGAAATATCTTCACTCTGACTACTCAGTCAAATATTTGGATAATTTTAAAAATCTCTCAGATCATCCTCATTCCATAAGAGAAAGAAATTAGCCCCAACAAGTTCTGGGCACAATTGTCCTGTCCCTGAAGATGGTAAGGAAGGTGTCAAGAAGGACAAATAACTGAATGAATTGGCACTGGAGTGATCGCCCCTTCAGCAATGAAATGTTGAGAAGAAAACCCATTGGGCACTTTAAGTATTTACCATGCATCATTTTCAAGAGATGTATGATATATCTCTGGAGCAGATAAGTCTTGAACCTGGGCCTCTTGGCATTGAGCTAGAACACTACCATTACAAGAGCCCCCAATGGAGTTCTTATCGACTTGCCAGCAATTAAGGCTCTTAATTAACAATTAACACCATTGATGGCCTCACCTCCTCAATGCCCTAAAAACACTCTTCCTGGCAAGTGAGAAATGTGACTGATTTTGTAATCTGCTTCCCAGTTTGTGAAGTGACAGGACTTCCTTTTTCCCCAGTCCTGGATGCCGTAGAAAGCCACCCTTGCCTCTGACACCCTCCTCCTCCCTACAACACCCAATCTGTTCAACCTGAATGGAAAAGAGTTTGCCATTGCACCAAGCATTGGCCAGCTGCTCCTGGCAAGATGAGACTTTGACATTCAGGCCTGCAGTTCACTGGGAATCTCACCAGTTGACCCCTAGCAAGCCATTTGGACCTCAATTCCGTGAACTTTCTTATTTGACGGTGAGGAGAATCAGTCACCATTGAACATCCTCAACCCCCAACCCCACACATATGCTGCAAAGTGGAAAATCATTGTCTTTTGTATCAACTATACCTCTCCTGTTCATCCTTGGAAGTCGTGTTTGCATGTTCTCCAATAATTTTGTATCATTTTTGCAATAGAGATCAGCAACTGAATTATCACTTTGCAAGCAAAAAAACAGGATACAGGACTGTTTTTACATCCTGTCTCAGCCCAGGCACAAAGAACCTTTGGGATTTCAATTAGAGAGCACTCTGAATTAACATAAAGCCAGGTTCCTTGTTCAATTTTGAATGGCAAGCAATCCCTTGAAGGTAGAGAGTGAAGGAAGCAATGTGATGCAGTAATGTTTAAGTCAGAGAGGTCTACAGCATCCTTCTGACCATCAAGTCAATGTCAGTCAAAAACAAGCACCTAATTATTCTGAATACTCCTATATTCAAGTCACCAAGCACTTCAGCAGGAAGGTGATGTCTCAAGATTTTTTTTTACAAAAATGAAATTAAAATCAGAAATAATAGCCAGGTTACCTATGAATGGCTGTTAGTGGGGGCAACAATTCTCAGAACAAGAAGGATGGTGCTGTACTATTCCCAGGCAGTGAGGCAGGCACCTCTAGGCCTGGGCTATAGTGGTTGACATCCCCTTCCCTGTTGCTGGATGCCAGCCTTCAGGTGGTTAACTTGTCCCCCAATTCCATTGTGGAACTGAAGGCCAATTGGTAAACCCCAGGCTTGGCCTCCCTTACAACTGGCCTTAATGAGGTTTTTAAAGAGCCAAACTGGCTCTTTTCCTCGTGGGTGTGGCCAGTTCTGCCAGCACCAAAACCGACTCAGCAAAAATTGCCATTGCCAGGAACGGGGGTCAAGCGACTGGCATTCTCTCTAACGTTGACTTTGAGACTCAATCCATGTCCGTTCCAAACTTCAGCAAGTCCCAATTATCTCATCCTATAGCCATGCACAGTACTGTTAAGTGTAGTCTGATTCTGTGACCAAGGATTTAGCTGAGGTGTAATGCATTCCTTTCCACTTGATTTTCCCATATTTCTTGTTTGCATGATATCACATCTTAAGAAAATAAGAGGTCTCCATGTTCTTTTCCTATCTCACCACCTCTTTTCATCTCTCGAGCCCCAGTTTTAACTTGGAGAGGGCATTGGGTTTGTAAAAGCAGTCTCCTGATTGTGGCCACATGAGACTCGGGAGAATTTAATTCCCAGCTTGATCTACATGCCCCTGTTTAATTGCCCTCATGGGAAGTGACTGCTGGCTGGTGGGATGGAGCTAACTTTCAGAAGGCTGCTGGCTAGGCTAAGGAAATAGAATATGGAACAAACTCCTGTCAGCAATAACTAATGTGCTACATGTAGCAGTGTGTAAAGGAATTCAACAACTATCTCAATTGAGAACAGAACTGACTGTTATAACTAAAGCTATTGATGGTTAAACTTTACCCTAATAGTTCCTACGCTATTGGAGCTGTAGCTCTGTCATCTGTGGAATGCATCTGGTACAGATTGAAGTGTGGAGTGTAGCATTGAATTGATACCCTGTAGTTTTGTTTGATTACCCTTGGAGAGAAATTTCACAGAACTTAATCCCCGGAATCTTTTATCTTTAGCTTGATGAGAAGATGAGAGAATTTGGTACAATCTGTGATAAGGCAATTTATGCACAGTCTGAGGAGGGAGTGAGTTTGCTTAGCTCAATCATCCCTTCCTGTTCCAGAACAGGATCACTTTTAAAGTGAGATACTTACTTCACAAACCTGCTTTCATTGTAGACAACATATTCAAACTAAGTATAATTTTGTCATCAGGGTGGGGTGTCTGAAAATGTTTAAACCTGTCCACGTGTTGGATTTAAATCAGGATACAATTGTTAAGAAAGGGCTCTCCATTCATTCTAAATTGACCTGTGGAACTCTCTCCTAAAATTATTTTGTCTTCCCATCTTTCTCCCTTCAACAGGAATTTAAAATATTAACCCTTCAATCAGTTCTTCAGTGATGACCTCTTGTAGGTCTTTTCCTTTTCTCTTTGTGAACTGCTTTGTGCTGTTGTGCTATATGAGCTGTACAACACCAATGAGAGTGATGTTTGCAAAAAAAATAAGCACTTTTTGTGCACAATGAACAGTTTGAAAGGTAATAATTATTGGTTTGAGTCACATAGTTTTCACTTTCAATTTAGACCAGAATTCTTGAGATAGTCTTCAAAGAGTATCCATGTATCTGAGCATTAGCAAAAAGGCAGTGATACTGTAGTTAAGGCTGTACTGGCTCATTGAGCCCCAAGAATGAAATGATAATTAGAATTGTTGAATATATAATAAAGAAATGGTCTGGGAGACCAAAAATGCCTTTTCTGCAGCAGGACTTACAAAACATAAACAAACACATTTATCTAATATTCATTTCTCACAATTATTAGATTTGACAATGAAATATAAATTGCATCAGACACAAGGACATGGAAACGTTAGTACGTAAAAACAGGAGTTTTTCTAGGTATGGCACTCATTTAAAGTCAGAATCCAGAGTACTTAATAAGTTACCCTTAAGTTGTGCAGAAATGGAAAATCAATAAAATTCATTATTTATAACAGTGTTATCGCCACAAATGTATGTATTTTTAGTTATAACTGATATATTTCTGTTTTGATAGTTATCATTCCTTTGTAATGGCTTGAAATAAATATTATCCCAACACTTTAGAGCTTTTGTTGGTGCTGTGGCTATCTTCCATTATGTAAGAACGAATAGTGTAATTAATCTAATTGATACCAAAGAATTTTATTGGTCATGTGAGATGTTGACGCAGTATGTTTCTTTAAAATTAACTTAGGATGTCATGTTGCAGCTGTACAGGACATTGGTTAGGCCACCTTTGGAGTACTATATACAGTTGTGGTTGCTCTGCTATAAGAAAGATATTATTAAATTGGAGAGGGTTCAGAAAAGCTTTACATTATGGAATCATGATGGCATAGATAAGATGAATAACAAAGGTTTTTTCCCGATGATAAGGGAGTTCAAAACTAGGGGACGTATTTTAAAGGTGAGAAGAGAAAAAAATTAAAAAGGACCTGAGGGGCAACGTTTTCACACAGATGGTGGTTCGTATGTGGGATGAACAGCTAGAGGAAGTGGTAGATGCATGTACAGTTACAACATTTGAAAAGCATTTGGACAGTTACATGATTAGGAAAGATTTAGAGGGATATGGGCTATACACAGGCAAGTGGGACAATTTGGAAACTTGGTTAGCATGGACAAGTTGGATCGAAGGCTCTGTTTACACATTGTATGACTCTAAAACTCTATGATTTTACAACTGTAATCGAGCTGTGGCAATGTCCCAGGTATGAAAACGCCTCTGCCACACACTTCATCTCCCTCAGAACTGGATGGAATATAAAAGCTGTTGTATGAAAAATTGTTTGTCAGGAATTTTGAATGCAGATAAATTTTCCAAACACGATGACTAAACCTTGCAAAGAGCTATAATGTTGGCAGCGTGTTATAATAAATCATGGGCACTCTCTGACATTCTAACTGATTTTAATCAGCATGGGTCATGTTTCCCACAAGTGGACCGAGCCTTATAGAATGCATCTCATAATTCCAAGTATTATTTTAAATTGAATCTAATCTAAAATATTTTCCATCAGACAAAAGTTCCCTGTAATTTTTGTCCCTGATTGTTCTGTTTTTCTAATTTTTTTTGTCTCTGTTCTTGTCTCATTGGATCCTATGCTTAGGAAGCGATTGCTGCTTTGTATGCAGCCACTAGGAGGGGAGCGTGAATTAAATTAATCCATGTCGGTATCATCATTGGCTTACTTGGTAGTTCTCTCATTGCTGAATTAGAAGGCTTTGTATAGTTATGCACAACATCATGGCTGACATCCCCATGTTGTGCTGAGGAAGTGGTGCATTGTCAAAAATGCTACCTTTTGAATGATAAGTTAAACCAGACCTTCATTATGCTCTCAGGTGGATGCACTCTGCTACATTTCCTAAGTTACTACGCTTCAAAAGTGCTTCTCTTACTTTAAAGAGTTCTGGGGTGGCCTGAGCTCAGAAAAGGCATTACAGAATGTGTTTTCTCTTTGTAAAGACCACCACCAGCAGCATCAAGACCCAATACAAAACAAAAGGAATGCATTAAAGTAATGATCTTACAGTTTGCAGCTCACTTAAAATACAAACTTGTGTTTTGCCTGTCCAACACCAATATTTCCAGCATTTTGACTTCTGTACTTTTTCACTTAACTGGCAATGCAATGCTGAGGACCAGACAGATTCCAGATCAATGACATTACAGGTATTTTCTATATAACCTGTTCAGAGATGTTATTATACATCCTTAGTGCAAATGGGATTTGAATTGGGGTCTCCTGGCCCACAGGGTAGGGATACAATCACTGTACAACAAGAGCTCCTCAGGGACATTATACACTGTTCAATATTCCCAGGTGTGTACTACTGGCAGGTACTTTGAGCAAACTAATGAAAACTTATGCCTATTGTGAAAATAAGTTATTGGAATTGTACTTCCCAGCAAATGTTAGTGGCAGGACAGATTTAGAATTAGTCTTTGTTTCTTGAAGTTCTTTTCTATCTCAAAACGGGAAAACAAAACATTAGCTCCATTTGAGCAGAACAAATGGCAGCATGTTTAAGGGCCACTCGATCCATTGTGCCTCTGCAGGATGTTTGGAAGAACTGCCCAACTACCCTCTTTCAAGACAATTCCCTGTAACCCTGCAGAATGTTCATTTTCAAATATTTGGCTTATTCCATCTCGAGAGCTACAAATGAATCTGTTTCCACCATCCTTGTAGACAGTGCATTGCAAATTATAATGTCTTGATGCATCAGAATATTTCTCCACATCTTAGCTTTTTTTTGCCACATTGATGACCTAATTATGTCTAGCCTTTCAAACATTGTAAGGGCATTGACCCTTCCACTCCCACCCCACTTGATGACTTCCATAGCTAATTGGATAGTGCTGATTATATTGCCTCAGAAGATTCATTTCTAAATTTCTAACTGTTTAAAACCCACCTCCCCCAGGTTCACTCCATCCTGACCCTGATAACTAAATACTTTGCAATCGTGACCACTGCAAAAAAATGCATTTCATTCTTTCTATCAAATGTCATCAAGAATGTTTGCTGAGATGAACTTTACAGGGTTTATATTATTTTTCATTTCCTGTGCTACTCCCAGATTAACCTGTCAATCCTTATGTGTCATGGCAGGGATTGTAGCTCACATCCACTTCAAAAAAACTGCAGTGATCATACATTCTACACATCTTCTCTGATCTCTACTGCAAGATTCCTTTGCAGGCAGTGGGGGAGGTGTCAGGCCTGGGGAGAGGATGATAATGGAATGATGATAATGGGGGCAAAGGGGGAAGATAAGCCTGGTTGCCTCCAGGCATCTATTTGGAATATTTTTTTCTCTCTCTGTAGAGGAAGTAGTGACATCAGGTTAATAACAGTTCTTCTCTACTTGAAGTTTAATGATAGGGATTGAGGGGGTGGAGGTGGCACAAGTGATAGAGCAACTCCAGAGTGCTGTTTCTCTAAATATTCTGATTGTAAGATCCACCCACTTGGTGATATCAGTTCCCGAAGAACTAAAAGGTCAAACAATGCATTTCCTCTGATAGAAGGCTGTTCTAAATAAAGGCAGACAATTTCACTCATTTTAAGTGGGAAAACTGAAACTTACTGGCACAGGAAAAAATATACTGTGACAGTGGTGGGATTTGCATGTTTTTCTGGGTAAATTATACTGCAATTAATTTATTTCCCAGATATCAGAATGCTTGATATGAGACCACAAAGACTTATTCTCCCCCAGATGAGATGAGGATTTTGTGGTGATTTGTCAAGACGGACAAAGTCAAAGGTTATCTTTTGTTGGGTAGCATGAGATTGCCTGGTGACCTTCTCTCCCCTCACCCGATCCATCTGCAAAAATCATTAGTGGATTTTATTTTCCCCACTAGAATTCCCAGCATCTTTTTAGCACTGTGATCAGATTACCAAACCTCAGCTCTGGTAAAGCCTTGTGGCCCAGAAGAAGTGTTTTGTTTTGAAAAGTCTCATCATGAGGAAAGATAAATAGTTAAACTAAATTAACCTCGGAGAGTTATCCTCTTCATTTAGATATTTTTGTCTTGAAAATGTTCGACCAGACATTGAAAGGCTGCTGAGTTATCTCTTGCTCCAATTAAGAATAAAGCTGAAATGTCATTATGACACATCAGAATCACAGAAAGACCATTTGATTTTACTGTGTATTATTTCACAGCAGAAAATAAATTATTATGATAAGACCTGGCTTGATTCTGTCAGATTATTTGTCCAGGTCAATTCTTGAGAGCAAACTGGAATTTCAATATACAAGCTCTTCACCATGCAAAGTTCTGGAGTCACAATATTAATGAAATTCAGAGAAATGAAAAAAAAGTAAGATTTTTAAAAATAAAGTTACTTTCTCATACTGTGCTGTTAATGTATGTTCTTATTTACAATGGTGCATTTTTTCCTCTGATGGAAGTTAAACCCCAGCCCCATTTCAATCCTATTACTACATTCTCTCTATTTTTAGAATGTTATCCTACTGATCTGTATGTGTCTTGACAGATTGTAGCCTGAGGAGGCCTTTGTGTGCAAGGGTTAGGTTTTTTATAAATGTGGTTTTGCCTTTGGAGGGAAGCTTAACACCCCAAGGACGGGTGAGAGAGGGGCAAAAGGAGTCAAGCTCTAAGAAATACAAAACTCTATCTCATGCAAAATGCCCATGTCCTGTTTAATAATATTTGACAGGAGGGTCAGCTGCTTTAAAGAGCAGATCAAAATTGAAAGACTAATAAGGCTGTGTGTCTCTGATGTTGGCAACATTTTAGAAGGTGGGATGATGTTTCTAAGATTCAGACAGCCCTGTCACTAAAGCGAGACAGGGACAGCTAGATGCAGCAGGTAAGTGTTTTTCTAGTAAAATAAAGCAAAATACTTCAGATGCTGGAGGTTTGAAACACAAACAGAATGTGTTGCTGAAAATGCTTGTCCTGCAATTCTTGTGGACACAAAGTGAGAGAGTGCTTGCCCTTGGCCCTTCCAGGTAACTTCTCTTGCGTAATCTGATGCAGCCACTAGGCCACACATGATCTTTACCCTTGGTGTCACAGTCACATGTCCCTCCATCTCACACCCACCAATTTGCACTGGGCCATCCCCAAAATGGTGGGGCCATCAATTCTCCATTATCTTATCCTTCCAGTTCAATAATGGTGGTGCAAGACTTGAGCAAAAGCAGTTCTGATACACTTCGATTTACCTGCTTTTCAGCAGTGCTCAAGTGGCTCTTTCAGGATCATATATATTTTTCTGCTTGTCCTGTACCCTGCCAAGGCTGATTGTTATAAGATACCCATTTGGCATAATATTTTTTAAGAATTTGGTTATGGTGGGGCACACAACATTCTGCTATGATACAAGATAGACTGGAAACAGACAACTTATAAATCAGCATCATTGACATGATGGAGTTTAATAATCCAGTCAAGGAGAATTCCCAAGGGTGCAATAATGTTTAGCTTTTCTGAGTTTTAAAATATCTAATCAAGCCATATACATTGGATTGGAATGGGAATATCAGTGCAATGGTCATCTGATACTGTATGAGCCAAACTGAATGTGATTTCTTATCTATTTTTGTGTGTGTGCATGTCAAAATCATGCTGAAGAGATTAAATGATGAAATTGTCAGAAGTAATCGGGCAGGTAGACACTTGCCATAGCATAATCACAGGATTATCACAGGTCATCTTTGTTCATCCAACCAGAATTTCTAAAGCTGATTTTACCTCTGCTAATATACCCCAAGAAAACCTCCCTTTATGCAAAGATGTTCTTTGGCAGAACTCCACTGGAGTGATCATTAAGGTGATCATACTATACTTTCCAGAGATTGTGCATTGCAAGCTGTATGAACCTAGAGAAAATATAGGAGCCATATTTTTCCAATTACCTTACATTGCTTCCCATTGCGTTTTTGAGTCTCATTTTCAATTTAAACTTTTATTACAAATTTTAAAACCTTTACTGTTCTGATACAGAGTGCTGCTGTAAAATATTAGAATAATGTTTTTCAAAAACAAACCTCTGCCAAGTCTTCAACCCAGATTATGACCCACAGATCATAACTTCAGATCATCTATGGACATACCAAAGATTGTTACAAGATGTTTTTCATTTTAAAAAATTAAGAAAGTACAGACAAAGATTGATTGCGGATGGAAATTCAGTGCCTGCCTGGAGAGAAAGAGAGAGAGACTCTGGAATGTTGCATCTAATAGGGTGTCAAAGATAATTCAGAGGGAGAATATACATTACGAATTGAACTTGGAGTAACCTGGAATTATCTCAGTCTGCCAGCTCAGAGGATGAGGTTTAAATAAAACAGTTGCCTTAGCTCATTCAGCAGCGTAACAGTTTGAGCTATGCCATCTCAAATTGTAACATGTAGGGGACTCCCACTCAGATATTGACTGCACCACTTTGCTAGTAGGAATAGAATCAACAGGAAGTTGTTAACTCCTTGCATTATTGAAAAAATGTTGTTCGCAACAATTGTTCATGGATTCTGCTTTATTTCTACCTGTGAAAAGAAAGATGGTTTCTCCTCATACAAAGACCCAATTGTCTTGCAGTGCCTTTGAAAGGGAAATGTAAATTGTATTTGTTGTACATTGTGCTTCTGTGGAGATCTTGAAATGTTTTTCAATGTTAAAGATACTATATAAATACAAGTTGTTGTAAATATATTTTCAGCAATGTGAGGTTCTTTAAAAATATGATCACAAATTCGCAGTCTTGTGAACAGAATCAATTGCTTTCACAGGAAGATTTATTTCTTTTGCTTCTGATCACTTCTAATGTTAGCGTTCACCTGGAAATTACAAAAGGTTGATTTTATTTTGTTAGGTAAAGGTACTAAGGAGTCCTACACCTAAGGAAATATTATCTTTTGAAAGAGATGTTAAACTGAGACTTTATTTACCTTCAGAGAACCATCCAATGGTTCTGTTAACAGAAGAGCAGGGAAGTACTGGCTGATATCCTGGCCAATGTTTTTCCCCTCAAGCAATGTAACTAAAGACAGATTGTCTGGTCATTATCGTATTGTCATTTGTGGATCTTGCTGTTTGTATGGTGACCACCACATTTCCATTTTACAACAGTGAGAATTATTCAAAAGCATTTTACTGGCTTTTCATGCAAGTCACTATATAAATGCAAGTCTTTTTGTGGTCTTTTGCATTTCTTTCCTTCCATACCGTAGTTAAATTGTATGTGTATCTTTGAATGGAGCTCAGTCAGGATAGTGGCCACTTTGGGAAAATTAATGTTGTATCGTAATAGATCAGCAAGCTGGGTAAAATATATCCTGCTCACTTAAGTTCTGTGAATTTCATAAATTGTGCATCAAATACCTCTTTCAACTATTTTAATGGAGACATAAACTACTTCATGTTTCAGTCGAAAGAAAAAGGAATGCCACGGGAAAATATCAAGTAATTGTACATGAAAATTATGCAGTATGAGTTCAAGGGCAATAATTTTGTGAAAGAAATTGCATCATTTTATTTGAGCACAATTCTACACACCCCTCCCCCATCTATATTAAATGCATATTTTCTTTTTTTAGAATTCATTTCCTCTAGTTAGACTACAGGTCAGAGTTTCGGTGAGTGAAAAGTTCATGTAGGTGATTTGAAAAGAAAAAATAATTGGGCACAGATGTAAGATCATGAATGACCTTGTATCTCACTTTGGATAGAACAAAAAGAAACTTGTAAGCTAAGGCTGATACTCCAAATATACTTTGTGTCATGACATTTGTGATGATTTGCACTCATGACTTTCACTTTACAACTCTGAATACTAGTTCATGCATACAACTTCTACAATATGGTATTTATATCTCAAATGTCCAATAGTTATCCAAGAAATGATTGTCCTAAGTTTGACTGTGCATCCACAGAATCAAGATGCCTATTGACCTATGGGTGACATATTAATTAGTACCACCCACTTGCGAATCAATGAATCTAATTATAACATTGCAATATAGCATTAGTCAGCTCAGTCAGACCAGTAAATTTGCCCTATGAAAACAATTACTATTGTATGGTTTAGGTACATTAGTGATTTATTGACTATTGGAAGAATATATCAATTTAATGAGAAATGTATGCTCAACTTTATAGAATATCATCTCAGTTTGCAACAAAGATGTTCACCTCCATTATTGTGACCTGATGGACTTACGGTTCCACTGTACTTTTTCAACAATATTTGCAATGGAAGCAAGGCGTAATGTAAATAAACAGCAGAAAATCTGGAAGTATTAACTTCATCTTAGTTTTCATAACTTGCATAAACTAGGCTCGTCTGGCAATAGTGGAACATGTTCCTTCTCCTTTCCTCAGTTCATTATTCTATTTTAGCATTTTATTATTCCACATACATGTTGTGCATTTCAATAATGATGTTTAATGGATTATCGACTTATTTCTGGATTTTACAAAAACCTCCCTATGTCAAAAATTATTTATTGTGTGGAATGTGATAAGATGTTGAATAAATATAGAGTCTATTATGTAATATATGTGTCATGTGCTTGAATCCTTTGGTCGCCATATTACAGATCATACCATGTCTTAAACATAAAAATGAACTTAACTTAATTGTTCTTGAGGTTTTGCAGGTCTGCTACTTGATCTCTTGCTCAAAATGGCTTGGGAATTCTATTGGTCTCCCACTGGAATTAAGCAGGAACCACTGTGGAATTTCAAGGACAATAAACATCAGAAACTTCCTACCTTTACTCAGTTTTCGATTTATTCACAAAAAGAATTATTACAAGTATGTAACTCCTAACTCTATTTGCTGACATCTATTTATTTATCTCTTTTCAATAAATCTTCCAATAAACAACATTCATCTGCATGCTGGCTAGTGCTTCAAGTGTGAAGATATCTGTCTTTGCAGTACACATTCGGCAAGAACCTTTGATTCAATACATTTTGATCCTTGGTCATTCCAATTTAAAACAAATAAATAAAGTCATTGCTTGTAAAGAAAATCAAAGTTCATAGTGAACTTATTATTCATCTGTAGACTATATGCTATGGCACTGGGTGCCGGCTTGAGATAGGGAGATACATCGAGGCCCAATGATCAAAGCCTGAGGCTATTCAGTGTCCGCTCTGTTCAGATCAGAGCCGGGGTTGCTGTGCTTGAATCAGGGATCGGATCCATGATTTCTGTCACTACCTATGGCCATCCAACTGTTAAATTCCTGGCAGCTAATTGGTGGAGGTGGAGAGCAGAAGCCCACCTTTACTCAGTTTTCGATTGATTCACAAAAGAAATATTACAAGTATGTAACCCCTAACTCTATTCACTGACATCAGTGTCAGTAAACGTTTCTTTATCTCTTTTCAATAAATCATCCAATAAACACCATTCATCTGCATATACTTTGATTTAGACAGCTAACACCATCCACTGAGGTTACAATGCAACATCCCATTCTTCAGAGTGTGATTTGTTGCCAGACTGCAATCTTACTTTAGAAGCGCCTGAAGGAGTGCAAATACCATTTTTTGAGTGATTCCCAGTTACTTGTTTTAAAAAGTCTTTTGCACTTCTGAACAGATAAACAATTGCTTTAAATACTTCAAATTTGTATTTGCATTAAAGTGCATTTGCAGAAGTAGATTTTAATTGTCTCCTGTCCTAGTATACTACACAATGAATATAACACTAAACAAGTCTCAATATGGCATTATTAAGATTGCGGGTGGATAGGTTAAAAGCAAAACTTTGAATTCCTAATCATCCTTCTGAATTGGAGCTGAGTACTCACCACTCTCTGCTCCACTAAAATTGCTTACCTACTTCCATTTGAATCTGGAGCACTCTTAATTGAATTTGCTTCCTTTCCCTGCAATACATCAGCATCTGACTTCACCTGTGAAACTCTATGCTGTGAACTACTACGTTATTCTATTACAAACTCGAGATTTATTTGGCTGTGACAAGCCTTCTAGGATTTTATGATGCACATGGCGCCACAACATTCTATTAACCTATTTGTTACATTTACACAACCACTCTTCATCATCCTTGACATGGGTCCATCTGTTACTAGTCATTCATGAGGGGGGCTCCTGTTTCATAGGACAAGGCTTGTTCACTGCCTGACATTATCAGCAAATAAATCCCCTAACGTAGGTGAAAGTCAGATGACAGAAACGCTTGCCTTGCTCCCCAACATGCAGCCTTCTGTAAACACTACCCAAGGAATAGTTTATTGTAATGGTGCAGTTTTGTTATGAGATCCTCATCTTTTCTATGGTTACAGATTTAATTTCCTAGCAAACTCCTAGTTGCCCTCCTAAAAAGATGATGCATGACATGAATGAAAATTAAATTAATCTATAAAAGTCAAAGATTACATATGTGAAAGGTATCAACTAGCTGTCAATACCACACACATAGCTTCCACATCTAGTGTCAAGAGGGCACAATGGGCATTCAGTCAATGAGATAGAGATCTTCTCAGTATATTCTACACGAACTGTGCAAGTACGATTATGCACTATGAAAAAGAATTCAAAAAAGGTCACAGAGATATCATTAGTTATTCTACCTTTAATTTTTAAACACTTACATATGTTGTTAGAATAAATATATCAGGCAATAGCTTAACAAAAAGAAAAATATGATAATTATATTGGTCATACTCAAACTAATGAAACATTTTTGTGCAGGGAAAAATGGAAATACGTATGGCACATGTGCATGCGCTACATATCCAGGAACATGTGGCACTCACATGCACCTTTTCATATCTTGTATTTTCCAAAATGTGTGGCCCAAATAAAGTCTAAGAGCAATTATATTAAAAGCATTGAAAGCAGAAAACTTTATACGTGAAACTTCCTGCCATACATATCCAGTTTAATTTTCCTCGACTATTGCTGAAGAATAGAATAATAGAAACTGCTGTCACTAATAATGAGTTTATAATGAAAATATGCCACACCGTCAATTTTAATATGTATGGATAAATATAGAACTATCAGAAGTAAAATTTGGCGACATGATAGGTACTTCCTGGTTTTTTTTTGGGACCATTTAATGTACCTGTAATTTGTGTTAATGATACTGTGTTAGACATTTTCAATGTTCATGTACAATACTGTATAAGGAACTTCCAGACTGGCATCTTATAGTTGCAAAGTTGAGTCACTAAGTACACACAAAACACTCAAAATGATTGTTTTTCCTCTGCTGCTTTTCCACCAGTACCTTTGTTCAAAGTAAGGACTTAAAAAAATAGAAAACTAAAGTTATGTGCTGTATCACACAATGCTTTGATCAATTTATTCACTGAATTATCAATAGTTCCTTCTGTGGGCTTCCTATAAATGTCTTTGATATATTTATGAATGGAGAGGTGTGATTTTGTGAGTTGCATTTGGATTGTGTGATCTGAACAAGTATAGCATGTCTAAATTCCTAGGAGCTAAGTGTACTGACCAATTAGTAGCACTTATTTTGGTGGTTTCTAACATTTCTTTTGTAATTCTTCAAATAATTTTGAACGGTAAAGAACTGTACACTAAAAGTGGATATGCACATTTCAGAAATGCTGATGTATAATGGTAAGCATTAATGAACAGCAGCCAAAACTCAGGAGAAAAGAACGTGGTATTTGTAAGAAAATTGAATAAGATTTGAATAAGAAAAGGATTTAAGGTATCTAAATGTATATTGCATTCCATGGGGCTCTGTAAGTAATACAGAGCATTTCAGAAAACAAGTTAGTTCAGCAGTGGTGTTCAGTTGTCATTAGCCAATTTTCAAATTTCTCTTCAAGTTGCAATCTATTATGTTTCCATTCTAAAAGCAAAAACTTGTTTGAATATTGTGAAAAAATATTAAACAAGATCTGTGGCTGAATTATCTATAGATTGCAATACGATCTGAGCTACTTAGTGGCTGGAATTTTATAAACTGCATTTCTTAAGATTCAGTATTGTATCAAACTCCCATGAAAGTATATTTCCTTTTAGAGAGAGCCAACTAAAAGTCTTTTGCCCCAGTAGTTCTTTGATTATTCAATTAAGAACTTCTTGATCTGATGCTTTATTCCTGAAATAATTATAACAGCCATTGCTATTAGGTCATATCAAACAACTATGATCTATTGATAAAATACAACTTGTTCAAATCTGAAGCATTTAAATTATGATTACAGCATGCTGAAGAATTTTCCTTTGTTGAAATATTCAGAAAGGGAAATATCTCAAACAAATGTATTTTTTGATAATATTTTCTGATATAGCGCAAATGCTGTTACTGGGGTCAAATAAAGTTGAAAGGGCCAGTTTTTTTCCCAAAATTTAAACAAATCCCAAGTGACTTTTTTTTAGGGAACCGTTTCACTTCCCATGTCTCACTCAATTATGGTTTTCCAAAGCTGAATGGCCCTCCTGTCAACGCTATAAATGAACAATGTCACAATTCTGCCTTTTAAGGCATGTAGCAGCAGGAAAGACTTCATAATTTTGCCCCAAGGCCTACCTGTCCATTGGATGTTATTGTGTCAATAGGGGAAGAGGAGAGTGAAAAGAAATATTGCAAGCTTAACTCCATACATTAAATTTTAAAAGACAGTTCACGTCTTGCCAACTTATTAAAGTATGTGAAGAATGTGAAATGTGATCTGCTGCAGACCTGAGCTGGAAATGTTACTAAAAGGGGCAGTTTCATTTTGCATTCTGCCCTAGGGGAGGTTTTTTTTTATAGTGATGGCATGAACATTTCTAACAGCTCCATTGTGTGTGGCTTGATTTGTTTTAACCAGCTTTAACCCAAGTCAAGTAGGGTACATATCTTTCTCAGCTTCAATCCAGATGTTCTTCTCCAGCCAAGGTTGATTAAAATGATAATATTGTTTATCCTGACATTCTCATATATTTCCAAACAGTTGTATTATAATTAGTTTTCCCTTTGGCTATGCTAATGGCAGAGAAGTGCAGCATCAAGTCATGTGGTATTTATTAGGCCTCCTCTCACACTGTGTCAACTTGGGTGTTCCGGGAGGTGGCTGTTTTTCTGGGGTGTTGGCTTTGCTTTCTTAATGGCAGGATCTGCCCTGCTCAGGCCAGATGTGAAATGGTGGGAACGGAGAAGAAGAAATGTTACCCGTTAAAATATTTCCTTGCGAATGGAAATGGTTATTTTCTGAGTAATCTGAGTTTACCAGCTTTACAAGCAGGTTGAATTTGAAATAAGTCGGTGTCTTTTTTTAAAAATAGGTTGAATTCTACTATCTATTAGAATTTTTTAAAAGTGTCAATGTGTGAGCAACATCGACTGCTTCAGGAAACAACCTGTTTCATTTCCCACATGGTGTATGGAATATAAATCCATACCCTGAAGGCAGGTTTTGGTGGTGGAAGCGCATTTAGTCAGATGGGGGAGGTGAGGGTTAATGGGGAGCATACTCCCTCAGCCCCTGGCATCAGGAAGGAGGGTCCACAATTTGATTGGTTTGGGGGTCCCTGACTGAGTCCCTTATTCAAAAGCACTCAGAGCCTGATCAAGGGAAGCACAGCAGGAAAGGAGGGGCCCATTTACAGTCACACCCCTGCCTTTGCCGCTGACTCACCTACACCTCATCACTCTCGTGATTTCCACTCCACTATCCCCTGCCGCCATCACTTACCTGTGGTGGCTTGGGTTCCTCAGTGACCCTGGTTCTTGTGTTGTTGCAGTACCAGCAGCAGCCACCATACCTCCAGTGGTGCTGCTGAGCAATACACCACTGGATTCCCACCCTCTGGGACCTTGACCATGAGAAAGGCTGCCCAGTCATTTTGTCTGATTGGCACTAAATTCAGTGGACCTTACTCAGAGGAGGCAAGGCGAGGCTCTTGCTGGTGGATGAGAATCCCATCGCTTGAATTAAATAACCCCTAGCATCTTCCTTTGTTAAAAATTGGGTATTAAGTTTCCAAAACATAAATAACTTGTAAATGTCAAGGTGATCATAAGCCTTTAAAAAAAATGATTGCAATGTACAGGTTGTTGGAATACATCCAGACTTAGATTTGATCCCTAGGGATACTAGTTATGAATATCCTGCTGGCTATGAAAGTTGCCAGCTTCTGATGGGGGAGGGAGGTGCAGAGGGTTCAAGGGCTGACAGCAGTTCCATTGCTGGAAGTGCCAACAGGAGTGGTGGCTCCTGCTAGTATAATCCAGAAGCTCCATCAGAGCTCATTATGGGATGAATAGGTGCAAGTGAATGAGGGTGAGGAGGGTGTACAAGGTAGAATGTCATGGGTGGCAGGAGAATTGAAAGCATGGGGATGGCTTCCCAATGATGGGTCTCTTGATCAAGCATGGAGCCTCTATGCTGAAAGAATGTCACTGCATCCCCTAATGCCACAAACAGTCTGCTGGCTTTTGGGAGAATAGGAAAGCTGTGCCAATATCATTTAATCCCTGAGGTACTATACCTTCCAGTAGGGACAGGGATAATTCATGCTAATTAGTCAATAATGAGTCTAATTGACATATTATTTTGAGTGAACACATTTCCCATATGAATCTGTTCTCATTTCCAACTTAATTGTCAGAATTTCCCCCAGCAAAGGGGGGCTGGTAGACAACCTCACTTTAGATTAAATGATGCCAGCCAACATGTTTCCTGCCACAAAGTTATGATTTGGAGATGCCAGTGCTGGACTTGGGTGGGCAAAGTTAAAAATCACACAACACCAGGTTATAATCCAACAGGTTTAATTGGAATGCAGCTCCTTCATCAGGTACATCAGGTGTGCAATCACCTAAAGAAGGAGCAACGCTCCGAAAGCTAGTGCTTTCAAATAAACCAGTTGGACTATAACCAGGTGTTGTGTAATTTTAAACTTGCTACAAAGGGCTGCATAAAATCCAGCCCAAAATCATTTTTATATGATCAAATAATTCTACAGAGGCTGGTATCTTGATATCAAGTCATCAGTTTTTGTACATGTGCACAGTACACTAGCTGTGGCCAGCCAGCTTGGAGTTAGTCCCTGAAGTGAGGAGATTCCGAATCTCCTATTTATATATTTTTTTGAGGAGATTCCAATGCCCTGGTTGTATATATATTTTTAAAACCCCCGCACTGCTGCCAAATAGCGGTGGTGTTTATTTTGTTCCAGTATTCATGTCGTGTGTGTGCAGGTGTAGGACATAGTGAAAAACACGAGTGCAGAAAATGATATTCATAATGAACTTTATTCATATTCCACCACCAGGAAGTACAGAAACACTCGAGTGGCCAGTATCAAGCAGGGTCAAGAGTGTGGTGCTGGAAAAGCACAGCCAATCAGGCAGCATCTGAGGAGCAGGAGAATTTGGGAGAATTTGGCAAATGGCAAAGCTGTGCCAATATCATTTAATCCCTGAGGTATTATACCTTCCAGTAGGGACAGGGATAATTCATGCCAATTAGTTCAATAATGAGTCTAATTGACATCTCATTTTGAGTGAGCAAATTTCCAATCTTTTCTCATTTCTAACTTAATTGTCGGAATTTCCCCTGCCAAAGTGGGGCTGATGGTCAGCCTATCAGATTCTCCTGCTCCGATTAATGCGGCCTGACCTGCTGTGTTTTTCCAGCACCACTCTCTCTAATCTGATCTCCAGCATCTGCAGTCCTCACTTTCTCCCAGTAACAAGCAGTACCCTGCTCATCGGAGGGCAATGCCTAAGTGATCAAGGAAGTGAAAGGGGGAGTAGGGATTAAATCAAAATAGAACCAAAGGGGGAAATAAAGCACTCCATGTCCCGTTGTGCCCACCGCTCCCTGAAAATCTCAGGGGTGTTGCTAGACACCGTATGCTCTCTCTCCAGGTACGCCCGGGCCTGAACATAAGCACGGAAAAGCCTGAACATAAGCACGGCAGGATCTCTTGTTGAAGGATATCTGTCAGCTACGCCTCCCTGATTGGCCCATGTTAACGACCCCAATCAAGGATCTCATAGTCAATAAGATCCACCTCATTCCAATCACTACATTAAAAGATTGGAACTGTTCACCAAGTATAAAGCAAGATTCTGGCTCCATCATGTCCGTATTAATTGTCCATAATTAATCTAAAAGCAAGAGACTACTTCAATAGTTACTCCAAGTCTTGGCCAGTGTGAATAAGTGACTGCACTTAGAAGTCAGCCAAGGAATCATAATGAGATTTACGTGAACGACTGTGTCAATGAATACTCCTAACAGATTAAAACCTTGAAATTAGTCAGAAGTTTAGCAATCTGTCAAAATCTTAAATCAGCCAAACAGATAGCTGAGCTAAAAAATACAAAGAAGTGTGGATGCTGGAAATCTGAAACAAAATCAGAAATTGCTGGAGAAATTTTGCAGCTCTGGTAGCATCAATGGAAAGAAAGCAGAGTTAACATTTCATGTCCAGTGACCCATCTTCAGAATGGCTGAGTGAAACATCAAAGATAGTAAACATTTAGCCATTATCAATGCTTTGAAACAGCAAAACAGATGGCTGAGCTGAACTCCAAGAAAATAATCAAAGCAACTGATACACTTCACTAATTTTCAATGAGGAATAGCACTTTATCCAGTGAATACTATAATCTAATACTATCTGAAGCCTTTTTCATTTTCACAATGCTAGTGTGACAATCTTTGACCTAGATCAGTTAGCTCATCATAGTTTCAGAGGACCATAGAGCTGCCCTCTCATTAGAGAGAGATGAGTGGGTGGTGGCTTAACCTGAGGGTTAGCACACCTCAGACAAAGGCCAAGATTGAAAAGGTTGGATAATCTCAGCCGGTGTAGAAATATAACATGCACTGGTGGTATTATTCTGCATTACAAACCAGCTATCCAGCTAATGAATTAACCAACCACTACCAACACCCCCAGACTCAGTACAGTAAGTAAAGTTTCCATTGTTCTATAACGTCTGTGGAATGAATAGTCATTTGTAACAGTGCTTCATAAATATTTTGTAAGAGTCTACATCAACTATCATGGAGTTAATTATCTTTCTCTTGGATAAGAAGAAATACTGAATTGTGTGACCTGACAACCGTTGACCTGCAATAAGGACCGACATGAAGACAGAAGCTGTGTGATAAAACACAAAGAAGAGAGTTGCAGATAAAGAGGAGTTGCTTATGAAGAACAAGTGCAGGAGTGGGGAGAATAGAAATGTTACATTTACATGAGTTATGTGTCTATCTAATATAGATAACCTATCAGAAATGCAAAGAGTGGATTAGAGCAAGGATTGTGAATTAGACACATTTACTGCTGTTGTTCCTATTTTGCCAGAGCTGGCCAGATTGCTTATTAAAGGATTTCTATCAAGGATCCTCTGGGGAATCTGTACCATCAAGACTGCCATGAACCTGGCTATGAAAGTCCTGCAGGAGTATACCATTTAGGTAACAAACCTCTCCAGAAACTTCTAATGGTATACAGCTGACACTGAATGCAGCACAAAGCTGAATTGATTAAATAGGAAAGTAAACGATCCCAAGTACCAAAGTTTGGGTTCAAATACTTTGGAATGACATGTAGTGTCACATGTCTGCCAGGAGCACTATGGATACTTGAAGTTTTATGAGCATAGTTTAATATATTGGCTATTCACAGTGCATTTTACTATTTAACTTGAAATATCACTTGCTTGACGATTCACGTTTAGTTTGTAGTGTTTTCAATTGATGACAAAATGCAAGCCACAAAACATGATCTTGATGGTAATTTTCTTATTTGGTGGCTATCTGATCAATTTGTCTATTTTGGTTTTATGTTTCCTCTTGGGGATTCTTCCCTGACCAAATTTCTTGGATGACAGAATTGACAAACTGGCAGCCATATTATTCAATGGTCACTTATATTTTCAAAACAAAGCTACCATTATTTACTGTATTAAAGTATGTATTTAAATCTAGTGCTCCAGTATTTCTTTATGTTATGCGACGTTTGCCCTGACCACAGCCATTCTTTTACCAAGTCAGCTGTTGGACTATTTTAGGATGGTTCTCCAATGCTGTGAGATGCAAAGATATTTGATCCATTGAAGTAAAGTACTGTTACCAAGTGAAATGGAAAGAGGTAGGATATTAGAATGAAAATAGAACTGTTGTGGCAAATAAGATGGTGGAGATAGTTCAAAAGACTAAATGACCGACTTCTGTTCCTATGATTCTTGTTATGTCTTTACTTACTTTAGAAAATCAGTCCACAATCTGATTAGCACACAAAAGTCAGGATACTGTCTAAGGTGGGCTGCTACCAATGCCATAACTTACAGACCTTTTGCCTTTCCCACTTGATCACAGTTAAAATTCTAAGTACCAGTGATGTTTATAAAAAATGTGTTGGGTTAAGTGGCAGGAGAAGCTTTTCATCAGTGATACCCAACATCAGCTGCCAATGCTATTCAGGCTTTTGCCCGAAATGTTGAGTTTCCTGCTCCTCGGATGCTGCCTGACCTGCTGTGCTTTTCCAGCACCAGATTCTCGACTCTGATCTCCAGCATCTGTAGTCCTCACTTTCACCTATTAAAAATCCTTCTGATTAAACAAGGAGATGGTTCATCTCAGTTGGAGCAAAGCACCATGGGTTTAGATAGTGTAGTCTTCATAGAAATGTCTGACTGTCACAGCAGACCAGCTCCACAGTTCAGCAATGCTGGCTTCCTCCAGGCCAACAGGAAAAACTGAGGGGCTGCTCTTTCCTGAAGAGGTCACCACAAGGTCCACCTGCCTGAGCAAGGCAGTCTGGACGAAGTTGGCAGAGGAGGTGAGCAAGCATGGGAGTGTCTGTCAAATCTGGGACAATTGGAGCAAGCGATCAGCAACCTGCTCACGTCCACAAGGGTAGGTGCCAGAGTTGTATCTTCAATAGGACCCACTCATGAGATGACGATAATACATGGCAAAGTTGGCAGATAAGTCAAAACAGTGAATGTATGATCAGCCTTACTGCTACATAGCAAAGAGTTTGGAAGTTGACTTTCTGTCTGTGCTTGGAGGCAACAATGTGAATGACAGGACATTTTGTGCTTGATGTGCGCGCGCGGTTAGTGTCACTTGGCATGTTGCAAACTCCACACATGGGACAAGGAGATTTCCGAAGCCAGAGAGAGGAGATGCACAAGAGGAAGAATTTCAGATTTGAGGCTTTTCACAGCAGCTGAGAAGGTGATAAAGATTACGGGTGAGGAAAGAGTACAATTGGTGGTAGATGGTGAGTTTACTCCAGCCAGGAGTAAGGCAACAATCCTGTTGGAGGCAAACGGACACACGCATAATGAATGGTGTTCAATGTGAAGTGTTTAAACTGTGATGATTCTTCATGTGATCCATTTTGTTCTTCACTACAGGTCATCAGCATCCAGGAACCAGAGTGCAGTCATGACAGGAGCTAGAAAATTACACCCCTGGGGGTTGCCCAGATGCATGTAGGTGATCAGCAAAACACCAGGATTAGGCCTCTGTTCAGCTCCAAGCTTATCATCGGATTCCGCCACAAGAACTTGCAATAAAGGTTAAGGTGCAAAACAGCAGCGAAGTCAAGGATTATGTATAGATGATTTCTCATGTCCTTGGCATCTGAGTGCATGGTGTCATTCATGGAGAGTACAGTAACTGCCTTGGAGAGCCAGAAAGTGCATTCTATGCATTTGTGATCTGATTTCCATTCCATCGGCCTGAACATTCTGCAGCGTAGGCAATAGGGGCACAATGGACATGGACCTCCCTCCAGAAACCTCTTGCCTTCAGAAAGGTGATGAGGTACAATGGCATAACCAGACAGAGGAGGAGTACATGCCAGCTGCCCCAAGACTTTTGTCTCAGGACACCTACAGGGTTACTACCATCTCCACAATTTGTCCGTCAGCTATTGATATCAATGATACACTTAGACATTGTGGAAGAAAATTAAAACTGAAACAATTATGAACACTGAGGTGACACAGGATTTTTTTCCATTTGATTGTGAAATTTTAAGAAATGTACAATATATAGATTATTCTGCAATAACAAGCGTTTTGTTGACATGAGTTCACTATAACACAATTGGCAAATTGGGGACACTGTTTCTAATGCACAAAGTTTTAAAGCATGTATTGATTATATCGTGATTCTGGCCCCATTAGGTTAAATGGTGCTGCCATTACGTGATTTTCTTATAATACGGGATTGCAAGAGAACAGAAATACGGTGTTATAGCAGAACTGACTGTAATCTGTTTTCTGCCATTGTTCATAATGAACAATAATTGTTGGGGGTCTGATAATTAGGGATGCAGCAGACATCACCTACATTTTGTTTGTCTCAACACGATGGCTGGAGAAGTGATGGGGACAAATGTAATTGCTGAATGAGTTGTGTTGGTCTTTACAAACTGTTCATATGAATTGTTACATCTGTGATGATCCTTCTACAAATTATGACTTTTAATGCAGATACTTCTCCCCCACCCCCCTCAATCTATGTACTGTAGAACAATTGATCAACTGTATTCTCGACAGTTGTAACTGGAACAGGTGCCATTGCTATCAGAGCTTACAATGGTGCTGGATCAGAATAATTAGCCAAATTGGTACATGAATGATGGAGCATAGATAAGTGAACAGCCAAGGTCATCTTCCAAGAGTAGAGAGATCAAACTAGAGGGTATTGCTTTAAGTTGTGAGGGGAAAGATTTAAAAGGGTCCTGAGAGGCACCTTTTTCACATGGAGGATGGTGCATACCAAAGGAAGTGATATAGACAGGTAGAATCATAACATTTAAAAGATATTTAGATAGGCAAATGAATAGGAAAGTTTGAGAGGGATATGGGCCAAATGTAAGCAAATGGAACTAGTTCAGTTTAGGAAATCTGGTCAGCATGGATGAGTTGGACTGAAGGATCTGTTTCCTTGCTGTATGACTCTATGACTACATGATCATATACCTCTCAGCTGTCCTTGTTACCAGCACTCACTGACAAGTATGTATGTCAAAGTCCTATTCTAGGTGGTAGAGAGCACAGGTTTCATGTAAGCAGAGCAAGGGAAGATCGAAGGGCAAGGTCTACAGCCCAGAAGAGTGATAGATGACTGCTGATGGAGTGCTGACCGCGCAGAGGTTTTCCTGTTCTGGGAGTCTTTTGTTGAGCGGCTTGTCTTTTATATCTCTTCCTGACCCTTGCATCCATAAAAAACTCATTTGGACTTATGTCCTCCTCCTCACGATCCAACAACTCTTCTTCACCTGAGGGTGGGTCATCTTCTTCTTTTTTTTTGCCTTGCAACATCTGTCCATGTTACAGTGCCAGGTCATCTAATGCATGGCATTATTCATAATATCTAGTGAAGTGCACGTTGCACAACCCAAGACACAGTTTAAGAAAACCACTGATGTACTCATTGATAATTTTAGTTGATGTGTGAGCTTGATTGATGCACTCCACTGCCTCACTCTGAAAATGCCTCATTGATGTCTTCAGAAACATTGCCGAAGGCATCTCCTCATTACTGAAGATATCCATCAACATAGGCTGGGCCTTCAAAAAACCCGAGCAATCATGAGATACACAAAATGTATCCATGACAGCAGCTCACTAGGAAACAAGCACAGACCCGCATTGTTTTGTTCTTGTCACACATGAATTCTATGTTCATGGAGAGCAACTCCTTATGGTATACAAATGCAGCTGTCTGTTCCCATGGAGTTTTTATGATCATTTGAGTTCAGTCAATTGAGGTGATGGCTTGTGGTATTTTCACTAGTCTATCAGAGTTACTCCTCTGTATCTGTGAGTTCATGACTTGTGGATTCATCTAACTGCACCAAAAACTAAGTAAAAACAAAATTCAACATCCATGGGTAAAACATGCATATTTGTGATTTTTAACCTTTTTAATCTATTTTTGACAAGCTCCGCATTTGTGAGTTTCAGCATTTCTGGGGCTTCTCGGGAATAGACTATTCCTCACAAATATGGAGGAATAACTATAATCCAAAGACCCAGCTCCTGGGTTCAAATCCCACCGTGGACAGATGGTGGAATTTGAATTATTTTTAAAAAATCTGGGATTAAGAGTCCTTTGATGACCATGAAACGATTGCTGATTGTCAGAAAGAC
The DNA here is from genome assembly GCF_037043375.1 of Chiloscyllium plagiosum. Lineage (NCBI taxonomy): Eukaryota > Metazoa > Chordata > Chondrichthyes > Orectolobiformes > Hemiscylliidae > Chiloscyllium > Chiloscyllium plagiosum. The sequence goes on along the minus strand of NW_028270155.1, from coordinate 20,598,588 downwards.
TCATCTGGTTCACTCGTGTCCTTTAGGGAAGGAATTCTAGCATCCTTTTCAGGCCTGGCCTACATGTGACTCCAGACCCACAGCAATATAGTTGACTCTCAAACTGCCCTCTGAATAATTAGGAATGGCCAATAAATACTGGCCTGGCCAGTGATGTCCACATCACATGAACGAACAATATAAAACCTTGCACTTGAGGAAACTTGAGGAGAACAGTGACTGAGTGGTTAGCATTGCTTCCTCACAGCGTCAGGGATCTGGGTTCATTCTAGCCACGATAACTGTGGAGTTTACACGTTCTCGCCATGAAGGTGTGGGTTTCCTCTGGGTGCTCTGGTTTCCCCCCACAGTCTAAAGTTGTGCAGGTTAGGTGGATTGATCATGCTAAATTGCTAATAGTGTTCAGGGATGTCCAGGCTGGGTGGATTAACCATGGGATATTCAGAGTTACAGGAAGGTTGGTTTGGGTGGGATGCTCTTCGGAGGGACAGTGTGAACTTGATAGACTGAATTGCCTCTTTTCACATGTTAGGGATTCTATGATTCTATTCTTTGAAACTTATCAATGACACTAGTTTGTTCAAGTCCTCTGGTACATTGACACAGAAACTCCAGTTCTTCACAGATGCCTTTCCTGGATTTCTGTGTCTGGACCAGCTATGTCCTTTGGCCTTGCCTGCTTGGGCATGAAAACTCTCTCTCTTCACATATTCTTCTCCTGCTCCTGAGGTTATTGGGGCAAAAAAACTGCAGATGCTGGATTCCAAGGTAAACAAGCAGGAGGCTGGAAGAACACAGTGAGCCAGGCAGCATCAGGAGGTGGAGAAGTCAACGTTTTGGGTGTAACCCTTCTTCAGGACTGGAGGTTTCATTCCTCCCCTCCCCCCTTTATCTGCAGCTCCCCTTACAGCCTCCCCCAGTCCTGAAGAAGGGTTACACCCGAACATTGACTTCTCCACCTCCAGATGCTGCCTGGCTCACTGTATTCTTCCAGCCTCCTGCTTGTCTACCTGAGGTTGGAGGGAGCCAGTTGAACAAAACCAGTGGTTATGGCAGTAATTGTGAAAAGAGTGTGGACATTCACTTGAGAAAAAAAGAGCAGAGATTGGAAGATTCTGTAAATCTGGAATAAAATCAGAAATTGCTGGAAAATCTCAGCAAGACTGACAGCATCTCTGGAGAGAAAGCAGAGTTAAGATTTTGGGTCCAGTGACCCTTCTTCAGAACGCATACGTTTGAAAGCTTGATCGTTCATGGGTTCTCAGCCATTGAATTAACTATCAGCAATCCCTGTAATTGCCACTTTTGAACAGCATAAAGACCACCCTTCCAAAACAACCCTCCTTCCATTTCAACTGAGCTTACATTCAGGGAAGGTGCATTTGATATGCAACACTGAAAGAATGGCATGTCATACCGCTCCAGCTCACTCTTAGTGTAGCCTCCAAATCCTTGATCCATTCAACATAACCTTTCTGAAGAACTGATCTAATAAAGAGTCATATCATACTCAAACAGTTAACTCTGTTTCTCCCACCACAGATTCTACTGGACCTGCTGACCATCTCGAGCAATTTCTGTTTTTATGTCTGATTTCCAGCATCGGCAATATTTTGCATTTTTTAAAATTTCCTCTGTCCTTAAAGATCTCCCCATTATCCTTGGCCCTATTACTGTTTTTCTGAACATGTTATCTTTCTTCCCCAGTCCCCCTTCTGTCTACACCCACAACTATCCCAATGCTCACTCTGACCCAGAGTTTTCTCATTGTCCTATTCCATCCATACTTGTGCTCGGTCCCCTGACCCAACCCATGAGAACATTCAAAATCCAATCCTGACTTTGGACCTGCCGCTATCCCAGGTACAACTATCCTCTTTAACTGTGACTGTTCCTTTTGCACACAACACCATCAATTCAAATCTCAGAACCCTGCTTTTGATAGCATGGATCCTGCATCATTTTTGCTTTCAGTCACCTTTCAGTCTCTGCTTGATGCATTCATTCCACCCTCTTGTAGAACCATCATATCAGAATGCTAGATCCTTTCCCCCAAAGCAACTCCATACATTCAAACACTGACCTTTCAACACCCACTGCTTTGTGCAACAGAGCTCAACATGGAGAAGCACTTAGACACAACTGCACAAAGCTGAATAGTGTACAGCACCTTGAAACCATTCTGAGCCAGGTGCTATGTAATGCGTATGTACCACAGCCTTTACCAAGGGTTAGACATTATTGAACAATGTTTCACATTAAATGAGTATTACAGTGCATTACAACCCGCTGCAGGTTAACATAATACTTAACAATGCCCCGAGCACGTGGCTAACTTTATTTGTGCATCTCCACCCTCCATCGGGAAATCAAAATTTTGCATCCTGCCTAATTAAGTCAACCCACACACCACATTTCCTGTTCTTGTGGTTTCCATAAACCACCCACCCCCTTCCCAAAATTCAGATTTCACATTCATAGACACTAAAATCTCCATTTGACACAGTGCATATGCTGGGCTGGGATCAGAGCAGCTATTTAGAAATGACCCTAAAATTTCTTTCAGTTGTCACTGTGGAATAGTTTGTGTGTATTGTTTTAACAGATTCCTTCAGAAGTATTGCGAGCTCTGAAAAGGTATCTGTAAAGTTTAAAGGCTAGTTCTAGAACAGCAGGGGCAAGTGAGATTTCCTAATCCCCGAATACTGCGCTAATTGTCTCATTAGTTTAACTTGATTATAGATTTAATTGCTCACCTTCCTCCATGACTTCAGACACTGTAACTGACAGTTTTATCATTCTTGAGGTGAAGATATAAGTTAATTCACTTGTACACTCTCTCTGGCTTTGAGAAGAGCAGCAACACTAATTAGATTGACCAGTATGTATTGTTCTATTTAAGTAAAGCAACAGAGTGCATTACATAGAGATTAGTATAGACCTATAACAGTGTGTTGATATTTTATTATCATTCTTTACTAAAGAATAATAAGCTCTTTGCTTTGACCAACAAATATTGTGCTCTCGAAGACAAATTAACCTTTCACTGCACTGCTCCCTTCAAGATATTTGTGTTGGAAAGATGCAGAAATTACATCTGCAATCATGGTATTTTTTAAAAATCTTACTTTTTTCTGAATTATTTGTCCTTGATCATGAATTTATAGAGAGATTTTTTTTTCAAGAAATGCATTAAAATGATTGTCCATTTTTGAAAAGTTATGATTGAGTGAAAAATAATTTGCATACTTAAGACAAAAAAACTATATTAATATGTGCATTTTAGCAGAACTGACATGTTGTTCAAATTGTTGCAAATATATAATCCCTACAGTGTGGAAGCAGGCCATTCGACTGATTGAGTTCACACTGACACTCCTAAGAGCATCCCACCCCCCTACCCCATCCTCGTAACCCTGCATTTCTCACAGCTAATCCACCTAGCCTGCATATCCTGAGACACGATGGGCAATTTAGTATGGCCAATCCACCTAACCTGCATATCTTTGGACTGCAGGTGAAAACTGGAACACCTAGAGGTAACGGAACACCCAGAGGAAACACACACAGACACAGGGAAGTTGTGCAAATTCCACACAGTCACCTAAGGTTGGAATCAAACCCAGGTCTTTGGTGTTGTGAGGCAGCAGTGCAAATCGCTGAACCACTATGCTCTGTTGTTCAATTTGGTCTGTAAGAGTTAAATGTCTACATTCATCTTAAGCACCATGAACAGGATTGCTATGAACTTATGACCTCCAACCTGGAAAGGGAGGGACTAAAACTCAGAAGGAAAGTAAGGAGTGCAGTGCAGACGCAGGAATCAGCTGAGCTTGAAAAAATGCAACTGCGTGCTCAATTGTATCTGAATTTATAGCTCTTTGGACCAATTCCAGCTGTTACACTTGTTTCAATCATAAAACTATTTCCATGGGTTAACTTCGTTGTGAACAGCAAGAATACAGATTAGGTTCAGCATGAATGACATGTACAGAAAGAATGATTGTGTTATGCTGACAATACACGAGATTTGGGTTTACAATGTTTTGAATCACAGTACACATTGTAAAACTCATGTAAGTTACACCAAATGAGTTTGAGTACAATGTTTTGTTTATTGGTCACTCCTATGAGATATAAAATGAAATGAATCATTGGAACTGTTACCCCTTTCAATTAAATTGTATATTTAAATTGGGGATCTCACAATTCTTAGCATTTCAATCCCTTGTCCTTGTCCAGACCTTCTTCAAATCCTGACAGACCTTTCAATGTTATTTAGCATTGTTGTATTTCCTATTCTTGCCATCTTCAAATTTATCCTGCGTTATGTTACATTTTATTAATAAGAGGAAGAGTTTAGCAGCGGGGATCGATGAAACAAAAGTACCACTCGCTCAGACGAAAGTGAGTACTGCAGATTTGAGTGATTCTAGAAAAGCACAGCAGGTCAGGCAGCATCCGAGGAGCAGGAAAATCGACGTTTCAGGCAAAAGTACTTCCTGATTAAGGGCTTTTGCCTGAAATGTTGATTTTCCTCTTACCACTGATTCAGCTGTGCCAGCATAAGGTGCTTAGGAATTAACTTTATATAAAGATAAAACAGACTTATTAGTTAAGAGCACTGTATTGGAGTGGTGAAATTAAACCACACAGTTAATGAAAAAGAGGGAGATGTCTTAACTTATGCCCTGTCTTGTTCTAGACACGTTCAATTTATTAGAAAGTTGTTCCAATGGCTTGGTGACCAAACCTCTGGAATACTTCATCAATGATTTGGCTTAACTTACAAAAGCTGCCAGAGAGCATGACATGGGGCTGAAATGTGTGCATCTCATGCCTTACGTGTGAGATAAGACTCAGCCTTGCTGAACAAATACTTGCACTATCTGAAACAAAGATTATGGGAGCTTTGTACTGCTGCATCCATTATACAAAACTAAGAATAATGATATTCAATTCCTAACCTTACAATTTTATCTTAACGCTGTTGTGTCAAGCTTAAAATTTGCAGGCATAAATCATTAACCGAAAGATTTCTAGTATTTTAGTTATTCCTGAAGTACCCTTAAAGGCCTCTTGCTGTAAAAAGTGATATAAGTGGGATGAGATTTTGTTTTGCTTTTGTTTAAATACATACACTGACAATGAGGTATATTGTTAATGTCAGACAGCTGAAACAATTTATTTGCAGTGCTATGTGGAATTATTATGTGCCTTCAGGTGACAGCTTGATGATTGTTTAGATATATTTGTAATGGACTTCAACATCAATGTTTATAGTCAGCTGGAGAGTTGAGACCAGTATTTAAAAATCTCCAGTCTTAGTCTCAAGAATTATGGGAAGAGCCCTAAGATCTGAAGAGGGACTCCTTTAATATAAGATTTGCCGAATCTGTCACAGCAAAGAAAATGTGAATTCTATATTTTTCTCAATTAAGTCACTCTAGTTGAATCCCACTCTCCTGTCACCTCGTATTAATGTATACCATGTATTTAAAAGTTAATACAATGTATTTAAAAGCTAATATTTGCATATATGCCCTGACAATTTTTTCTGCCCCAAACTGACATCATGATGCTTATTATTGAAGATATCTAAATTCAGTCAGGTTGTGTAATGTTAAAATGGATGTTAAATTACATTTGTATGGTCCAGTCTATTTATCTATACAGTAGCGCCTCGACATACGAGCAACCCCGTTCACGAACAAATTGGTTTACGAGCAGGATTGTATGTAAAGTTTTGCTTCAACGTACGTACGAAATTCAAGGTACGATCGAAGGTACGAACGCAAACAGCCCGTGTGCGACCATGTGGTTTCATTGTTCTGCTTTGCTACGCGTTTGTTGAACGCAAAAGCTCTCAGGCCCTGCATGATTTAATTCAGTTCGCCTTTGGCACGTGTGCTGTGAACAGCGTTCGTTGCTACGTCCAAGCATTCTTACACTATCCGAACAATGGGAAAAAATGATTCAGTTCGCAAACTTTTCGGTTCGCGAACCGGGTCCCGGAACGGATTAAGTTCGTAAGTCGAGGCGCTACTGTATTTTGCACTTCAAGTTCCTCAGTCATAGAGTCATAGAGATGTACAGCATGGAAACAGACCCTTCGGTCCAACCCATCCACGCGGACCAGACATCCCAATCCAATCGAGTCCCACCTGCCAGCACACGGCCCATATCCCTCCAAACCCTTCCTATTCATATGCCCATCCAAATGCCTCTTAAATATTGCAATTGTACTAGCCTCCACCACATCCTCTGGCAGCTCATTCCATACACATACCACCCTCTGCGTGAAAATGTTGTCCCTTAGGTCTCTTTTGTATCTTTCCCCTCTCATCCTAAACCTATGTCCTCTAGTTCTGGACTCCCCAACCTCAGGGAAAAGACTTTGTCTATTTATCCTATCCATGCTCCTCATAATTTTGTAAACCTCTATAAGGTCACCCCTCAGCCTCCGAGGCTCCAGGGAAAACAGCCCCAGCCTGTTCAGTCTCTCCCTGTAGCTCAGATCCTCCAACCCTGGCAACATCCTCGTAAATCTTTTCTGACTCCTTTCAAGTTTCATAACATCTTTCCAATAGGAAGGAGACCAGAATTGCACACAGTATTCCAACAGTAGCCTAACCAATGTCCTGTACAGCCGCAACATGACCTCCCAACTCCTGTACTCAATACTCTGACCAATCAAGGAAAGCATACAAAACGCCTTCTTCACTATCCTATCTACCTGCGATTCCACTTTCAAGGAGCTATGAACCTACATTCCAAGGTCACTTTGTTCAACAACACTCCCTAGGACCTTACCATTAAGTGTATAAGTCCTGCTAAGATTTTCTTTCCCAAAATGCAGCACCTCACATTTATCTGAATTAAACTCCATCTGCCACTTCTCAGCCCATTGGCCCATCTGGTCCAGATCCTGTTGTAATCTGAGGTAACCCTCTTTGTTGTCCACTACACCTCCAATTTTGGTGTCATCTGCAAACTTACTAACTGTGCCTCTTATGCTCACATCCAAATCATTTATGTAAATGACAAAATGTAGAGGGCCTAGCACCGATCCTTGTGGCACTCCACTGGTCACAGGCCTCCAGTCATAAAAAGGAAGTTGTTTGGTAAATATGTAATTCTTGCTCCACAGAATATTTGACTCATAGCCTCCAAATTGATCCGAATTGATTTATGCTGAGGACATTTTCATTTACAATAATGTTATCTTGGATACTTTAGGTGACCTTGTGTTACTACAGGAAATAGAATTAGATCTCAAATGCTTTAATTACAAATTGAGCAGAAGGAAGGCAGGGCAGGGCGGCACGGTGGCACAGTGGTTAGCACTGCTACCTCACAGCGCCAGAGACCCGGGTTCAATTCCCGCCTCAGGCGACTCTCTGTGTAGAGTTTGCACATTCTCCCCGTGTCTGCGTGGGTTTCCTCCGGGTGCTCCGGTTTCCTCCCACAGTCCAAAAATGTGCAGGTCAGGTGAATTGGCCATGCTAAATTGCCCGTAGTGTTCGGTGAAGGGGTAAATGTAGGAGAATGGGTCTGGGTGGGTTACGCTTCGGCGGGTCGGTGTGGACTTGTTGGGCCAAAGGGCCTGTTTCCACATTGTAAGTAATCTAATCTAATCTAAACCCTCCACCACCACCCTCTGTCTTCTACCTTTGAGCCAGTTCTGTATCCAAATGGCTAGTTCTCCCAGTATTCCATGAGATCTAACCCTGATAATCAGTCTCCCATGGAGAACCTTGTCAAACGCCTTACTGAATCCAAGTAGATCACATCCACTGCTCCGCCCTCATCAACCTTCGTTGTTACTTCTTCAAAAAACTCAATCAAGTTTGTGAGACATGATTTCCCACGCACAAAGCCATGTTGACTATCCTGAATCAGTCCTTGCCTTTCCAAATACATGTACATCCTGTCCCTCAGGATTCCCTCCAACAACTTGCCCACCACCGAGGTCAGGCTCACCTGTCTATATTTCCCTGGCTTGTCTTTACCGCCCTTCTTAAACAGTGGCACCACGTTTGCCAACCTCCAGTCGTCCGGCACCTCACCTGCGACTATTGATGATACGAATATCTCAGCAAGAAGCCCAGCAATCACTTCTCTAGCTTCCCACAGAGTTCTCGGGCACACCTGGTCAGGTCCTGGGGATTTATCCACTTTTAACCATTTCAAGACATCCAGCACTTCCTCCTCTGTAATCTGGACATTTTGCAAGATGTCACCATCTATTTCCCTACAGTCTATATCTTCCATATCCTTTTCCAAAGTAAATACTGGTGCAAAATATTCATTTAGTATCTCCCCCATTTTCTGTGGCTCCATACAAAGGCCACCTTGCTGATCTTTGAGGGGGCCTATTCTCTCCCAAGTTACCCTTTTGTCCTTAATATATTTGTAAAAATCCTTTGGATTCTCCTTAATTCTATTTGCCAAAGCTATCTCATGTCCCTATTTTGCCCTCCTGATTTACCTCTTAAGTATACTCCTACTTTCTTTATACTCTTCTAAGGATTCACTCGATCTACCCTGTCTTTACCTGACATATGCTTCCTTCTTTTTCTTAACCAATTTCTTTAGTCATCCATTACTCCCTATACCTACCAGCCTTCCCTTCTACCCTGACAGGAATATACTCTCTCTGGATTCTTGTTATCTTATTTCTGAAGGCTTCCAATTTTCCAGCCATCCCTTTACCTGCGAACATCTGCCTTCAATCAGCTTTCAAAAGTTCTTGCCTAATACCATCAAAATTGGCCTTTCTCCAATTTAGGACTTCAACTTTTGGATCTAGACTATCCTTTTCCATCATTATTTTAAAACGAATAGAATTATGGTCGCTGGCCCCAAAGTGCTCCCCCACTGACACCTCAGTCACCTGCCCTGCCTTCCTTCTGCTCAATTTGTAATCAAAGCAGTTGAAATCTAATTCTATTTCCTGGAGTAACACAAGGTCACCTAAAGTATCCAAGATAACATTATTGTAAATGAAAATGTCCTCAGCATAAATCAATTCGGATCAATTTGGAGGCTATGAGTCAAATATTCTGTGGAGCAAGAATTACATATTTACCAAACAACTTCCTTTTTATGAGATCGAAGAGCTCTGTATTTCTGAAAGGAATACAGTTGTATGCAGTTGTATAAAACTCTGGTGCGGCCGCATCTGGAATATTGTGTGCAGTTTTGGTCGCCATACTATAGGAAGGATGTGGAGGCACTGGAACGGGTGCAGAGGAGGTTTACCAGGATGTTGCCTGGTATGGAAGGAAGATCGTATGAGGATAGACTGAGACACTTGGGGCTGTTTTCATTAGAGAAAAGAAGGTTTAGGGGTGACTTGATTGAGGTGTACAAGATGATTAGGGGGTTAGATAGGGTTGACAGTGTGAACCTTTTCCCGCGTATGGAGTCGGGTATTACAAGGGGGCATAGCTTTAAATTAAGGGGGGGTAGATATAGGACTGAAGTTAGGGGTAGGTTCTTCACTCAGCGAGTCGTAAGTTCATGGAATGCCCTGCCAGCAGCAGTGGTGGACTCTCCCTCTTTATGGGCATTTAAGCGGGCATTGGATAGGTATATGGAGGATAGTGGGTTAGTATAGGTTAGGTGGGCTTGGATCGGCGCAACATCGAGGGCCAAAGGGCCTGTACTGCGCTGTATTCTTCTATGTTCTATGTTCTATGTTCTATTCCTTCAGGAATGCAGAGCTATACTCCCATACTGACAAGTCCCTCATTGCACAGAGCAGTCAGGAGGGTCAATCATACCCCTTTCTCAGGACAGTCGGTTGCCGCATTCTGTAAATTAGAGGTCCAGCATCCCAGACAACCACCTTGACAGTTTATGTGAAAGGGTAAGTATATAAATTAAGTGTGAGGTGAGGGCACTGGGAAGGAAGGGTGCCAGCTGGGGATATGGCATTGAGTAAGTAGGGTGTCACATGGGAGGAGAGGATTTCAGGGGTTGGGTGGCAGATGCATATGATGGGGGTAAGTAAGTTAGGATAGGGGGCAGGAAGACAGAAGGTAAGGTGCCATATGGTTAAGGGTGCCAAGTGGGTAGGAGTAGGGTGCTGGGGCCATGGTACCAAGTGGGTAGAATGTTGAAAATTATGTTGCCTTCCCTTAAGGTGGCAAAGGGAATGAGGTAAGTGATAGAATATCAGGTTACATCAGGCTTCAGAGATGCTTATCTGGCCACCTAGAAAATTCAAGCCATTAAACTGCATCGGAAAACTAAGTACGCAACCTAGCTCCTGTCTTGAGATGGTGAGAAAGGGACATAATAGGACGAGTTGATCCTGGGGAGAATCTCAACATCTTCTCACATCGCAGTCAGTTAGCTGGCCAGAAGTCCCATTGGGGGCTTACTCAGCTCACCATTATTTAATGCCCTTAGGTTGTCAATTAATTGCTAATAGGGGTCTTCAACTCACCACCTCCTTGATCTCCTTGCCTCCATGTTGGGCATGATTTTCCCAACTTGGAAACCGGGTTGTTTTTGTCTGTTGGGTTATGGGGAGTGGGGAGATGGTGGTGGGGTGGGGTTGGTCCTCCAATTGCTTAAATCTGTGGGAAATTAGTGGCATGAGATTTGGGCGAAGCAAAAGGGTGGCTTTTGCTTCTGAACTTTTGACACATGTCCATATTCATGAGGCTCAAGCCATGCAGAAAAAATGAAGTTCTTGACTTGTTGCCCTGGGCTGCTCCCAGACTCTGATTGTTGGAAGCTTCTGACAACCAAGGTTGTAAGAGTCAAGGTGTGTGATAGGTTGTAAGAGTCAAGGTCTGTGATAGGTTGTAAGAGTCAAGGTCTGTGATAGGGCAAGATACTTACCCCTTTCTCATTTGTAAGTTTTTAATGAGCCAGTTGGCAGGTGATACGGCAAATTATCTCACTGGTAAGCGGGGGAGGGTGGTATACTATATGCTTTCCCCATAATTAGAAAAATTATGGAAAACTTCTGCCCACAGTTTAATTCTGCAAGTATCCTCCGTGACTTGTTGCACTGGACTTAGTGTTTAACTATGCTACTTGTTTCTGCTGATTTTTAGTAATTTTCGATCATCTGGTTTGTGCCCCACTATTCTCACATCCAATATAGTGCTGCTAGTATGTGAAATGAGAGTTTATATTAAGACATTCTTTTGTATGTGGTTAAACAATGTAATTCTGCTGCACTCCCAAATTCACAAGGACAACATGTATAAAACAGAAAGGGAAATAAAATGACAGAACCAGAGTCAGATTCCCACTGTCGCTAGTAGATACTAATGCTATAGACCTATGTTTCCACTCTCTGAAATGGTGTGGCAGGTTGCGTCAGAGGCTATTTAACAGTCAAAGATTGACCAAACAGATTTTCTATGGACAGATTTCATGCCCATTCATAAGCAGCGGATGAAAAACTATCACTTTACTGTTTAAGGATCAAAACCAATTGATTTTTTCCATACTTGCCCTTTGTGTGTTTTCACTTATGGGTTTGTTCGAGAGAAAACTTGATCAGAATCTGGAAGGAAACTGCACACAGTCCAGTGGATATTATTCAGCACTAGGAGCAATATTTGCTTCTGCTGTTGCACAAGCATGTTTAACAGCAACAACTTTCATTTACATAGCACCTTTGCAGTAGTAAAATGTTCCAATGGGCTTCACAGAAATGTTATCATATGTTTCAGTGTCCACTTTTAGCAGAGGTATAGTAACTATGAAATATCTTAAAGGAGGTGAGAGAGGAAGAGAGGCAAGAAGTACATTGGTCATGTCTGTCATGATGTTGCACATGCTGACGTAACTCTGATATGAGCAGTCACTTTTCATCAAGACTTGGAGAAGAGAGGAATGGAGTAATGTACAAGAGAGCTGTACATACATGGACTGCAGTGGTTCAAATAGGCAACTCACTGCCACCTTCTAAAGGGAAACTAGGCACAGACAGTACCTTCTGGGCAGCGAGCAATGCCCACATCCCACAAGTGAACAATAAAAAAATCAAAGTGGAACTAAAGGGCTGAATCATAGAATCTCTACAGTGCAGAGAGAGACCATTCAGTCCATCATGTCTGCATTGACCCTCTGAACAGTGTCCCATCCAGACCCACCACTACCACAACAAATTTATCATGGCTAATCCACCGAGCTTGCACATCCCTCGACATTGTGGGCATTTTAGCATGGTCAATCCACCTCACCTGCACATGTTTGTACTGTGGGAGGAAACTAGAGCATCTGGAGGAAATCCACGCAGACACAGGGAGAATTTGCAAATTCCACACAGAAAGTCACCAAAGATTGGAATCGAACACATGTCCCTGGTACTGTGAGGCAAAAGTGCTAACCAATGAGCCACCATGCTGCCTTTTCTGTTTCATTCTTCACATATTTTGGCAAAGAGCTATTTTCATCGAGTTTCATGAAGGGTTTCTGTAATTGAGACCGAGTGAGTTTTCTTGCATGGTCATCCCAAATATGTCTCATGGTGGCACCCACTTCATCTGATGCCAGCCTAATTCTCCCACTCGCTACTGCCAGAGGTACTCGTCAGGGCTGAGACATCCAGGGATCCCTGGCATCAACTTTAAGGCTATTGTGCACCCAGACAAGCAGTCAATCTCGTGCTCTTTGCATGGTCTTTGATCTAATCTCTGGACATGGCAGATAATGGGAAATTGGAGAACCATTTTGCAGTCAGGAGTTGGAGGCCCTAGTGAATGGAGTGATGCAGAGGAGGAATGACCTCTTTCCCCAAGATTAGCAAACAAAGTCACAATATCAGATTCTCCCAGCTTGGTCCAAGACCACCATCTGGGACATGTAGTCTCAGCCATCCAAAGCAGTGGCCAAAAGTGAAGGAAGGAGGTCAATGATCTTCTCTATTCCACTAGGGCATGTACCATCATCTTCTGTCTGCAACCTATCACTCACTCTTTCTCTGCTGCTACACTCATCTCCCACCCAGAATCAAGCAGAACCGCCCTCACCTTTGCTCTCACTTGCTCTCACCTACCAGTAAGTGTGCAAGCCCTCTGCACTGCCTAGTCATCCACTCGGGACATCTCACCACTCATCCAGCACTGACAGCTGGTGCCAGACACTTGCATCTCACTCAGTCTCTCCCTTTCTCTTGCTAAAGGGGAATTACAACCAATGATGGAGCAGAAAGAGAAAAGGCAGGTGGTGGAGTCCCAACATTAGACATCTCACCCCTACAAGGAGATGATTCTGACCCAAATGGCTCATTAATGGAACCCAAGTCCTGGGACTGTTTTGGAAGCTACCCTGGGCTTACTGCCCTGGGACCTGTTGCCTGAACGCTGTCCCCCCCACCTCCCCTTGACTTGACTGAGCACTATTCCGCTTTGATTTGGAAACATTGTGATTTGGTTGAAACACACATGCAGTGTATTTGCTATACATTTCTGGTCCATGGTGGAGGTGTGTGATTGACATAATAAAGTACCATACAACAACATGTCCATCCCTTTAACTGATAGGCTGCTGACAACCATGTCAAGCTTCCTGCTATTAGGTCTGCACCAAAAGGCAAATGTACCAGAAGTACTGTGAACCTTGGCTGAGGGCCCAAAGTACGAAAAGGCAAGGAAAGTATGTGACAAAGGCTGTGGGCTAGAAGTGAGTGAACCTTAAGAAAGTGAGAAAGCAGGCCTGAATTGTAGCATAGTGCATGAATGTGTGTCAGACCCTGCATACTTAGTGCCCCTGCAGCAGCATTGCAATGATCAGTGTCAATGCGCTTTACATTTCAGCATTAAAGTGCAGAAATGTAATATAAGTAGATTGGAGATATGCAATCAATGTTTCAGATGCCAATGTTTGTGGACATGAGGTGCATGCATTCACTGCCTATGGAATGTGCTCTTAAATGCTAGTGCCGTGTGTCGGATATGAAAATCCGGAGGACCAAGTGACGAGCTAGAATTGCCAGGTACCTGCTCCGATTTTCATGTTGGGAAGTCTCTGTGTCTAATTTCATTTCAGCTGGTGGTAGAAGAGGAGAGTGCATGTTTATGAGGTGAGATTAAGTAATAATGAAGGCAATAATGAATGATAATCCCAGATAAAAGGTCTGTTGCCATTCACTAATGAGAATCTTGTCTTGACATCTGGAATTTAGTTGGACTGGTCATTCTAAACATGAAGAAACGTTTCAGTCGACATCTTATGAGATTCTCCCAAATTTCTCATCACAGCCCATGATGGTCAGGGACTGAGAAGATTCCACCCAAAGACTTGTTGCAACTCTTAACAATCAGACTGTAGTCATTCTTCGATAAGGCAGACATATAGATGCAGTAAACTTAGAGGAGAGAAAATAGAATGCAGTCCCAAATGCACAGATCTTATGATAGACCACCATTAACGTCAAGGCCCTCTTTCACCAATGTGACACCAAAGAGCCTTAGCAAATTTAAAAGCAATGAGAATCAGTGAGAAACCTCTCTGCTGGTTACAGTAATACCAAGAAAACGAAAGATGGTTCCGATTGTTGGAGATCAGTCTTTTCAGCTCCAGAACATCTCTGCAGGAATTCCTCAGGGTAGCATCCTAGGCCCAACCATCTTCAGTTGCTTCATCAATGATCTTCCCTCTTTCTAAAGGTCAGAATTGTTGATGTTTACTGTTGATTTCACAACATTCAGCACCATGTGCAACTCACTAACTACTGAAGTAATTCCTGTCTGCATGAAACCTCCAGGCAGGAGCTGATAGATGGCAAATAACTTTTCACCACACAAGTATCAGGCAATAACCATCTCTAACAAGAGGGAGTCCAATCTTTGACATTCAATGGCAATGCCATCGCTGAGTCCCCCAATATCAACATCCTGGGGTTACTATTGACGAGAAGCAGAAGTAAAGCAACCATACAAGTACTGTGCCTACAAGAATAAGTCAGAAGCTAGCAATTTGGTGGTAAGTAACTCATATCCTGACTTCACAATGCCTGTCCACCGTCTACAATGCACAATTCAGGAATGTTCTGAAATATTCCACGTTTTCTTGGATGGTGGATCAATGCTGACTTGATGTCAAGGACAGTCACTCTCTACTCGCCTTTGGGGCTCAGCCATTTTGGCAAAGTTTGGACTAAGGCTATCGTTTGGTTAGATGTTGAATGGCATTGCATGGAACCCAAGCTGAATGTCAGTTAGAATGTTACTTGATAGCACTGTAGATGACCCCTTCCCTTCACTTGGTGATGATCAAGAGCAGACTGACATGGGGGTAACTGTGCAGATTGGACTTGTCCTGCCATACATACATATACATCCATGAATATTAACTATATTTTTCTCTGCAGATTCTGTCAAACCTACTGCCAGTTCTAATTTAACATTTTCAGCATCAGAGTGTTTTACTCTTTGTACTTATAATGAAGAAAGATACTTAAGCAATGATGTGTTGTAAGGGTGCTATTGTTGTGTAAAGGCTTGTTACTAAGAGTAAGAATAGTCATCCACTCTTTAAATATTTCGAACATTTATTGTGATAACAAGGAGTAAACATCCCTACGAGTTAAAAATGCGACACATTATATTTGTATGAGTTGTCATGATTATAATAGAGCAACTGGTAAATTTTCAGAGAATGAATGAAAACACAAATGCAGGAAACTGACACAAGAACAAAATTGCTGGAATAACAATTCTGTCAGATTCAATAAAGAGATGGAACTAGATGAACATTTCACACACCTGGATAATCTACCAGTAAAGTATTGTTGGAGTTAACCTGATTTCTGGCAAGTGCTCTTTGTGTTGAATTGAAGATATTGTTGGAAATTGCCAGGAATGCAACAAGTTAATTTAAACATTTCACAACCAAAATGTTTAATGTTGAAACAGTTTCAAGAGTGAGAAAAGTTTTATTTATTAGTGCTAGCAACAAACCACAAAACATTTGTGGTGAAATTGGAATCCTTACTGAAACAAGTAAACATAAATACACTGTATAGAGTGCTTCATTATACTATGCACATCGATTGCCTTTCATCTCTCACATCCTGCTCCACCTACCTCACATTCCACCTTTCCTTCCAATTGCATTCCTATTCTGCCATCAACTTCCTCCTCCCAATAGTTTCTATATCATTCTCCCTCACTTTCCATGTTGACCCTTTCCCCCTTCTCCATGTCGACTGGCGTATTCCTATTCTGTTCCTTCTCCCTCCAAAATCTTTCCCCTCTCCATGTTGTCCTCTCCATCTCTTTTCCCCTTCACCACACACACACACACACACATACACTCAGACACTTTAGATAGGGTAACTTTGCTATGAGTGACTCCCTACCTTGAAATGATACCTTCAAATCTCCACCTCATACCAATACAATTCCATTCCTCTTCGACTTCTCATTTCATCCTTTGTGCTCATCCCCTGACAACTTCACAACACTGAATAACTGTTCTTCATTGTAATAAGCTGGATTGTAGTAAAATGGTAAGTTGCACGCTTACAGGATGGGGTTTAGTGCTCTTAGCACTAAGTGCAGCAGTAGACAACTTTCTTTCTGTATCTGTCCTCAACAGCAAGAAAGCTCATTGGATCAAACATCAATATGTACATAATTGCTGTTTAGCTTCTCGACCAATCAGGAGCTTCCTCACTGAAGTCTCACCTTTCCAATCAGAGCTGTTAGCTTCAAGGAGCTGGACAGTATTCCTAGAGACGGTGGCTGCATAGCCATCCTTTAGCTGACCAGCAGCTAAATGTTTTTGTATGGGGTGGGGTTTCAGGATGGTCAAAGGCAAGAGCTGGACAGTGGCATTCAATGGTCCTGATAACTAGTTCTTCCTCTCAGTTGCCTCTCAATTGGGCAATCCCCTTCAGAATCTGATAGGCAGCTCATCCTGGTTTTCCTGTTGGAAAACTGAAAAATATTCCCCTTGTGGGAGGCAGGTAAATGCACTGGAGGTGCATTGAGGCTCTTAGGTGTCTCTTAAAAGACCACTTGAGCCACTTTCTAATGGCAGGTCACCCACAGACCTACTTACCCAGTAGTTAATTGCTGAGGTGGTGGGAAAGGGGTGAGTATCTCTCCAGGGCCAAAACGCCTAATTATTTGCCTTTCTTACTACCTTCCTCACCACCTCCAGAGATGGAGTTGCCATTGTCCCAGAGGATTACTGGACTGCTCTTTCATTAAAGAGAGACAGCTTGAAGAGTCTAACTTGAGGTCACCACAGACCAGGCCAAGGGCAGGATTGAGAAGGTGGGTGGGATCTTCATGATAACCTCAGCCAGTGCGGGAATTGAGCCAATGTTGTTTGCATCAATCAGTCCAACCAATTGAGCTAACCAACACCAAAGCACCTCCAAGGAGGAGTCAATTGAAGCCACAATTTCAGCAAATAACATATGTAGGGGTGATGGTCGGGGAAGAGATGTTAACCAGCAGGTGAGAATTCTTCTCAAAAACTTTGAGTCACATGCAGCTAAGTCATGATCCTGTACCAAGTTCATAAAGAGCCAATACACCCAGAAATGAGTAGCAATGTGTTGACTGTCTTGGCCAGCGATTATACAAAGCTACATTGGTTTCTATTGACTGAAAAGTGGACAGTTTTCTGTTGTTTAGAGCAAGAGGATTAGTGGAGCTGAAATATTTTCAGTAGGTTAAATACATGCTTAATGGTTAACAAAATAACTAGGCGTCTATGTTGGATCACAAAACGTGCAGATAGCTAAAAAAAACTTTTAAAACTCTTGAAGAATCAAATAGATGATAATTTGAGATACTACAAAACTTCTGTTTGAAAATAACAAACAACAGTTCTGACTAACAGTTCTAGTTTCATGAAATTTAATCAAAATTCACAAGCCCTTTGCAAATAAATATTTCTCCATCACTAACTGTGACTGATTGCATAAGTAACCAAGACCACTGTTTGTTATTTTCACAAAAAGTGGGCAGAATTGGAGAAAGTGATCCCCAAAGTGCTGGTAAAAATTCCAGAATCCCAAGTAATAAAAATACAATTTGACTCATGCAGTCACCATAAACCAATGGGCCTGATTATAAGAAATAGCAGTCCCTTTGTCCATTATCCACAAGGTTCTCAGCTTCCAGTGTTAAAGGAAACAGAATTGCAGAATTTGATTCCAAAAACACTGGTAAAAATGTACTAAAAAAGTGGAATCTGACTTATTCAATCACCATAAACAGCAGCTTTCAAATAACAGAATTGAAGGTCACTTTAAAATAGGCAGACAACAAACTTAAAGCTGTAGTGACTTTAAGCATTGTTGGGCATTTCTGTCTGCAAAGACAACTAGTGGTCCCAAATATCCCAAATATCCAAATCTAATATCCCAAAAGTGCGCTTACATCATTTTCAACTTGTAGTTGTACAAAGATAGAACCTATATTTTTGAATTACTTTTAATTTTAAATAAATGATACAGTCAAATACCTCAATTTTCTTTCTGGAACATTTGTTATGTGCAAGTTGATTGCCAGATTGCAACTACATTGTGACCATACTCAAAATGTTTATGTATTAGCTGCAAAGCAGTTTCTGACATTATTAATCCATGAAAGTGCATGTCTTTTTCTCTTAACCTTTTATTTAAAACAAAATGAAAATCAAGTCAGTCAAAGCAACTGTCATCCAATCAATTTGTTTTTATTTAATTAATTGTTGTATAGTAGGCATTGATAGTAAGGCTGACATTATTACATATTCCTAGTTAAAAGGCAACCATTTTGGGATGGGATTAGAATCATCATTAGGCCGGAATTAATAAGGAAGAATATTGGGGAACTAATTGACCTTTTACGGCCACTTGACAGCTTCGTAATCATTTTTACTTAATGCTGGGATTTGATTTCTAGATTTTTATTAAAGGTTTAAATTCATGAGGGCAATGAAACTCGCATTTCATGAACTATTAATCCAGGTCTCTGGATTACTATAAAAGCATCTTAACCACTATATTGTTCATTGTTGCTACTCTACAAAGCTGTGTTCCTCTATTTGAGTGCAAATTTGTAAAACTCTGCCAACTCACAGAGTTCCCTCTTTGTCTTTCTGCTCCAAAATGCTGTCAGTGCTAAATCTGTCTAATGACTGTTCTCAGCTTTCCCCAAATTATCCCTTTTTTTTTTGGATGTATTTCCACAGCAAAATAAAGCAGAATTTTGTCTGGTGGCGGTGATTGAATGAATAATATGTGCATAGTGCTGTACAATTCCTTAACTTTGGATCATAATATTCAGACCACACTTGTAAATTATTCTTCAGGGGCTTATTTGTCAGGCTTCAGGTCTGAATTTGTTAATGTTGGAAGAACATAAATCAATGCAACTGTCTGGTGCATGAATCTCCCTCGACCACCTGGAAGACATTGCACCCCCCAACCCCTAACTTCGACATGTGAGCTAGCAAGGCTCAGCAGGGAATGTGAATATATTCTCTGAGGAAAAGTGAATGCTCACTTCTTCACCTGACCTTCAAGAACTATGTATACCTCCAGGTCCATACTGCAAAGGAAAGCAGACATGAGTCTTGTTACTGAAAACTTTGCTGACAACGTTTTGTTGACAAAAGAGATTATTGTTTGTCATAAAGATGCTGAATATTAGAGATAACTTTCATTACATTTCTGCCTGATATTAAGAAAATTATAGGATAAATGTCCCTTCATGTGATATCAGTTCTGCCCTCAAAGATTAGCAGGACTGCGACAATGTTAAACTCCAATTTTCTAATTAGCATTCCTTTTCAACATAAACTCTATTTAGGATTACTAAATTTATCTTTTTTGAGTTATTCCCAACTATTATCCACATCATTATAATCAAAATTGACAACCCACTGCAGAGTCTATAACAATCCTCAGCTCAATGAATTTGGCTTGCCATAAGTATCTTAATGACTTCAGATGGCGAACTCACTCCCATTTCTTCCCTTTCTTTTCGCTTTACTTGTTGCATTCTCTGTCACCATGTCCTCCCACCCACTCCAGTGCAGCCATCTGTTCTTTCCAGTTTGGCAGTTGGATACACCGTTGTTCTGCCATTCTCACATTCTGACCACTTAATCTGCATTATTAGCACCCTTTCTCTTCAAGCATTCCACCCCAACATTATTGCATATATGTTGCTCCCTCCATACTTCACATCACCTTTGATGAAGTGTCATCTAGACTCAAAATGTTAGCTTGCTTTTTCTCCAGGGATGTTGCCTGACCAGTGATTTTCAGCAATTTTTGTTTTCATTACAGATTCTAGCATCAGCAGTAATTTGCTTCTGACTAATCTATTCAATGAATAACAGATGCAGTTATCATTTACCCACCCAATGGTTGTAATCAGGCTAATGATTTTATCTGTAACAATGTCAGCTTATATTGTTTTAGACCACCAAATATTAGCATCAATGCCATTGTGCTGCAAGGCAAAAAAAACCCACATACCACTCACCGCCCTATCACTGATTGCACTTCGTGCAGTAACTTGCACACAATGTCTGAAAACTGATGGCAGGATATGCACGATGGAATCTTATCACCTCCTTTGAAAATAGAAAGTTTTTTTAAGAAGCAAGCTGGCTCAAACTCATATCTACACAATACATCAATCATTTTGATACAAAGCTAGTGGAAATTAACTCTGTTACTCTTCCACAAGTGCCAACAGACTCGCTGAGTGTTTCCAGCATTCTCTATACAAGGAGGCTCTGACTTACGAATGTCCAGCTAATGAACCCCTGTACCTACGAACACAATCGATGGTGTAATTTTAACGATGGGACATGTGAACACTTTCTGTACTTCGGAACAGCTATTTTATGTTGTTCGGCATTGTGTTCCAACTTGCATGCAAGTTGACTTGCAAAAGAATGGAGCCCATTCACAACCCAGGACTGTCTGTATTTATTTCGGATTCTCAGCATCTACTGTATTTTGCTATTGTTTCCATAATTATCCAAATTGAGATAAATTTTAGGTGTTTCTATACAAGCACAAAACATAAAGGTCCAGTGTCATCAAATGCAAACATGGGCCTAAGTTTATTCTCAATATTATTGTACATATAAAAGATAATACAGACAAATTTTGTATGAGCTAATGCCAGGCTAGCTAGAGGTGTCACAATAACATTACATTCCAGCTGGTTTATAGCTTGGTTTACAGTTTTATGATTTGGTGTCAATATGTAAAAATATGTTTTTTTTGCTAAGTTTTACCTATGAAATTGTGACAAGCTTATTGGAGTTGTAATAACTCAATAAGAAAACTGTGTTGTATATTTATAATATCTGGCTGATAATAGAGCAACAGCACAATTGTAATCAAATCTATCTCCAATTTGTGTTGAATGAACTTAGAAGTGAATCTGAATTATTAGGTGCAAAACTCTGCATCTCATAAACTTATATTCCTTTGGTTATTTATCATACTTCCACATTATTTATAAATGTTGCACTGTTGTCCAATCCAGAAGAATTGTACATGATCTACACTAATTCACATTTTGTTGATATTCTGGACATGTTAAAAACTCAAACTTGCTTTGTGACTTTGTTGTATAAAAATCGAATGCACACCACAGAATTTAAAAAAGACATTAAAACTGGGCTCTTCCAGGTTCAATTTGTGGATTCTCCAAAAGGTCTATGCTAAGTTGGTTAGGAATAACCTCAGATTCATTCTCCAGTCTGTGCTAAATATAATAAAGAGAGCTGGGATGTCACAATTGCTCTCAAGTACATTTTTACCTATCAAAAGAAACCAACTAGAAAGTGCTTATTTATGGGTACCTAGTGGGGATGAAATTAAAATCTGTTCTGGTGCTTCACAGTCAAATAGCCCAGCAACACTCTCCATCGAGAAGAATCGGCAAAGGACTGTATAGCAATTAATTCCTGTGAAACCATTCCATAACTTCAAGACAGAAAGGAAAGGAGGGTGGGGGAAGTCAGAGAACTGTAACTACATTTATATTTATGGTGCCACAATTGGTCATTGTGGTTTGTTTCAATCTCATAGTAATTTAAAAATTTGATGTCTGACAAAGCAAAATTCTGATTTAAGCAAAGAATTTAATTTTACTGAACATCTCCTCACCTATATTTATGATGCAAAATGTGCATCCTAAAAGACATGAATACAAAATTATAAGCTAAACGTAAAATCATCTCAAATTATCTTTTTCTTAAAAATCAAAGAACAAAGTAATTAAATGGAATCAATTCATTTTTGTAGTTTGTACAGGACACAATTTAGAAGTTTATGTCTTTAACATAAAATATATGATTTTGACCAGTGGAATCTGCTGTTGTGATTGAACTGCTGAATGAATGACTAAATAGGTTGCAGTACAAAGGTCTGAAAATTGGCTGTTTTTATCTACAATTTATAGTAAAAGAGCTTCGAGCATAATCCCAATTCAACCGTAACATTTCTTGGCAAACGAGTGATGCCTTATTGTACAATCATCCAAAAATGGTAAATCTAATCATTATCAGATTCGCATATCTTATTGCCGGTGACATAAAAATCAATGTGAAATAGATCAAATGCAATCATGATTCTAAATTACATTTGTAGAATGCATTATTAGCAACATAAGGAAAAGAGTCATGTGAAATTAGTCCAACATGGCATCATTTGCACAAGCAAGCAAGATACTTCAATATATTGCTGTCTGGAAATGCATACACCAATACATTAATATAAGGTCTCTATGTATGTTTTAATGTTAATTAAACATTGATTTGCTTGTGCTTTTAAGAGATAAATCTTTGGAATTGTTAACCTTCATTTTAATTGACTTTATAAAATAATGTATGTTGTATAATATGTAAAATGCAATATGATGTTGTGATGCTTGAAAGGTCAGTCCGACCGAATTGTTTGGAGTTTTGGAGTGCACACTATTCAAAACTTCAACTTGGTCTCTGCACTTTCTTGGCAATGTGTCTCAATGTGTTTTGTGCCTTCCCCCCAAGGAGCTTTCTCCGTTTAGGACACAAAATTTGGGCTGGATACAAACCAGGCTCTCCCTGAGTCAGCTGGGATGTTTGACCTCTTCAGGAATATTTTAGAGACATCCTTTGAATGTTTCCACTGTCCTCATGGGAGTCTCCTGCTGCAGCTGAGTTCTACATAGAATAATTGCTTCACAATCTAGTACATGTCATGTGGTTGACTCTCATGTGGATATGAAGCCAACATCCACTGGAAGAATAAAACTTTGAATGTGTCCTGATATTTAACAATATATTGTTCAGTAAAGTATTCAATACTTAAAAAGAACCATAGAGAGGGTTTTTGTTCCAGTGCCTGAGGTACATAATATTTCAATATATGTCTGAACAGGTTGACTCAAAAACTTCTAGAATCATAGAGGGAGTTCCATATTTCTGCTACACACACACATACAGCCAAATGAAAAAAATATAATTGCAAGTTATAATCCTTTACTTTTTTTTGCTGTTTGAAACAACACAAATTGTGCTTTTGAAATATTTGCACTGAAGCTGTATATTTCCTTGCTATTTAAATTTGAAGAGCTGAATCGCTTGATCATTTCCACATGAAGCTCTCCTTGGTTATAATTCTGAGCGCGAGTGACATAAAATGAGCAACCCCACAGAACTTTGGAATAGGGCTTCATAATACACTTTGATCCATATTTTATTTGGAGGCAACTTCTGATTTGTTTGGACAGCTGTTCACGAGAAATAAACGCTAATGGGCAAGTTTTCCACTGGCGAACGTTTACCAAGTAGCAAATTTGTCAGCTTTTAGTGCTTAAGCGCTGACATTAATATTATACTCTCATGATGAATGTTTTCTTTTGAGGAATTTTTGAATCGAGTGGACAGCGAGAGAGAAAAAAATGCATTTTTAACATTCCAATGGCTGTGGTCAATACAACGATGATCATGATGTTGGGAAAAAAAGCTGCAACTTGACGGACAATTTACTCTCCTTCAGTCCTTGCTCATATATGTCTCTGTCAGTGGAAGAGGTCCGGCATCCTGTCAGAAAAAGCTGAGAGATGGGTCCCAACTGGAACAGGCTGATAATCGATCTGCAGTCCTAAACTACAGCAGAGACCCAGGTTCTGACAGAGGTGCTAACCCCTTCGTTCCCCAGGGTCCTGTCAATCATGGCTAAAGGTGAAGAGTTTGGGGAGGAGGGGGAAGAGGATGAGACGGGCACCGCAGGAATCTCGGAAAGGCACACACACACAAAAGCAGCGGAATCGGATTGTGTGTGTGTCTCCGGAACCAACTCTCCAAATATCAAGGCGCTGTTTGTTCCGGGAGGTATGAGGAAACACAATCACTTTGTGTGCTTCCTCGCTCTGATTTGTGTGTTGGGCGCTATAATTGACCCGACATTGCGGCATTAACATGCTGGTATATTGTCGGTGCTGCTAACAACATGACTAACAAGGTAAATATTTTGAAACCGATGTAAGCAAACTCCCATCCCTCCGCCATAAACCTTTCCAAAAAGCACATTGCTTTCTGTTCTGTGGCATTTAGATTGTCTGTGTTTGGAATATGTTTGGCCATTGAAGTGGGAAGTAGAGAGTGACAGTACTTATCCTTATTAACTTATATCACTCGAGGCTGTTAGACTGTCTTCTCAGTACTCCCTCCGTTTTATTTCTTTCCCCAGTTTACATGGCATAGTATTTCGTATTTTCAGCTGTGAGGTGACCCTGCAAAGAGCACGACGGCGCCAGCAACTTTCCGTCCTTTGTACAGCTGTCTATAAGTCTCAGTGTTGATTGGTGTATGCTGGCTGATAATGTTTTGACGGGCCAAGTCTCGCTGTATCAGCTCGATCCAGAGAGGTCTTCCTTCCAGAGTGCTGGGAGCAGCAGTCTGATGGTACCCGGGGAGAATTCTACAATATAAATCTGTGCCCGTCGTTTTGTTTTCTCCTTGCTATGCTCTAAATGATACAGCATCATGAAGGACTCTTTCACTTTCCTTATGTTATTCCAGCATGTCGATGACTGCTAGGGGAGGCAGAGTAAATGATTGCACTTCAAGTCGCAGTTTACATTCTTGTTAGGACGCATTCTGCAAGCGACATAGTGCAGCAATCACCCTTATTAAAACCATAATCTTCCCAGACAAGTGTGGACCAAACATTGTTGATGGAAAAGCCTTGTGACTACCTCATTGTCACAACCGTCATGCAAAAGTAATCTCTTTTTCGCTTCCGGTTTAACTCACATGAAAAAAAACTTTACTGACATCTTTTCTAAAGTCAAAAGTCGCACAACACCAAGTTAAATTCCAACAGGTTTATTTGAAATCATAAATTGACTATAACGTGGTGTTATGTGACATCTGACTTTGTCCACCCCAGGCCAACACCAGCACCTCCACAACATTTTTTATGCTTCATTTTCAAAGCATAGCCAATGTATACAGCATACATATTTGTTCAGTGTCATTATGTTCAATTTCTTATTGAAACTTTAAGATACTGAGGGGACTTGACCGGGTTTGGGTTCAGAGAGAATGGTTTCCCATGTAGGAGAGACAAGAACTAGCAAGCACAGTTCAAAAGGTCTTGCCTTTAAGATGAAATTGAGGATTTTTATTCAAAGCATCATTAATTTAGAGTCACCTTCCTCTGAAAACATTAGAGGCTGGAATTTATTCAAGGCTGAATTAGGCAGAGTACTGGTAGACAAGGAAGTCAAGGGTATGAGAGGCAGACAGAAAAGTGAAGTTCAGACCAGAGCCACAGCTTCTCAAATGGCAGAGCAGGTTGAAGGGCTCCTTTGTTTCCTGTACCTATGTTTTTTTTAAACAGTTGTATGATTTATTCTTCTGTTGCCCCTGCTTGAATTATCCAAAAGTCCAGTTTGTTCTTCTTTTGACCTCTTCTCCAAAGGCATTGGCTTACATTTGACTATTGTTCAAGTTTTACTCATCCATTGCAGTTTTTCATGTGCAAGTCTAGACAGTGAACAATCAGCAACTTATTCAATTATTGGGAAACCGATCCTTTCTTTAACTGTGGGGCAATGGTGCCACATTGGTAATATCTTTGGGGCTAGAAGTTCTGAAGGCTCAGGCAGATGCTCTGGAAAATGGGTTTAAATCCCATCATGGTTGGTGCAAATTAAGTTCAATTAATGTATCTAGCATTAATAATGATGATGATGAAATGATTTCCAATTGTTGTGAAATTTTATGTGTTGTAATATTGCCCATTAGGGAAAGAAATCTACTATCCTTATCTGACCTGATGTGGTGGTGCCGTTGTTGGATTGGGTGAAAAAAGTCAGAAGTCACACTTCACCTGATAAAGGAGCAGTGCTCTGAAACCTTGTGATTTCAAATAAACCTGTTGGACTGTAATGTGGTGTCGTGTGACTTCTGACCTTATCTGACCTAAATGTAACTCCAGACATACAACAGTGTGGTTGACTCTTAATAGCTTTCAGACAGACAGGAGGCTGGAAGAACACAGCAAGCTAGGCAGCATCAGGAGGTGGAGAAGTTGACGTTTCAGGTGTAACCCTTCTTCAGGACTGGGAGTGGGTGTAGGGGGACCTGCAGATAAAGGGGGAGCTGGGGGCAGATTGGTGAAGAGGGATAGGTGCACACAGGTAGAGGTTAGTCAATAGGAGGAATGGATCTGGTTGGTGGCAGGGAGCAGAAGGAGGGAGGGGGAGCGGCTAGGAAGGGAGTCGGGGATGGGAAGGGAGATTATTTGAAATTGGAGAACTCAATGTTGAGTCCTCCAGCTGTAGGCTGCCCAGGCGAAAGATAAGGTGTTGTTCTTCCATTTTGCAGTTTGGTTTGTTGTGGCACTGAAGAAGGCAAAGGATGGGCATGTTGGAAAGGCAGTGGGGAGGAAAATTAAAATGGGTGGTGACTGGAAGGTTTGGTCAGCTCCTGCGAGCCTGGCTGAGATGCTTGGTGAATCATTCCCTATGTTCACATTTGGTTTTTCCGATGTAGCGAAGACCACATTGGGAGCACCTGATGCAGTAAACTAGGTTGGAGGAGAGGCAGGTGAACCTTTGTCTCATCTAGAAGGACTGTTTGGAGCCCTGGATGGAGATGGGGGAGGTCGTGTATTGGCAGGGTTTTCATCTTTTCCGGTTGCAAGGGAAGGTACCTGGGGGTTCGCTGGGTGTTTGGCAGGGTGGCGGGGGGTGGGGGGGTTTGGTGGGGAGAGTGGTACGAACCAAGGACTGTCAAAGGGAACCATACTTGCGGAAGGCAGGGGGTGGGGTGGTGGTGAAGGGAAGATGTTCTTGGTGGTGGGGTCTAGTTGGAGTTGGCGGAAGTGTTTAAGGATGATGCATTGGATGTGGAGACTGGTGGGGTGGTAGGTGAGGACAAGGTGGACTCTGTCTTGACTGTGCTTGGAGGGGGTGTGTTTAGAACAATGGAATGGGGAATAGAGGTGGTGTGATGGACCGCTGTCTGGATGATAGAGGGAGGAAAAGCACGTTGTTCGAAATGGGTGGACATCTGGGATACTTGGGAATGGAATGTCTCCACTTCAGGACAGACACGGCAGAGGGAGAGAAATTGGGAGAATGGGGTAGAGTTCTTGCAGGATACTGGGTGGGAGGAGGAGTAGTGAAGTAGTTATTGGTGTCAGTCAGGACACTGCACCGATGCAGTCATCGATATAATGATGGAAGAGTTAGGACACAATGCCTTTGTAGGTAATAAAGAGGGACTGTTCAACATAGCCGACAAAGAGGCAGGCATAGCTGGGGCCCATCCGGGTGTCCATTGATCTCGCTGCCTATAAGTTTTGTGTCTGTCTGCTTCCCTCTCACTTCACCTGATGAAGGGGCAAAGCTCCAAAAGCTTGTGATTTCAAATAAACTTGTTGGACTATAACCTGGTATCGTCTGACTTCTAATCTGGAATTAATGGTGGCTGCTTTTCATCTTGATTGCCTTGCAGTGATGCTGTTTTCATAGTGTTTGTATTTCAGGATAGTGATCAAAGATGAAGACACTTCATTGCATATTCATATGATATGCAACATGGGGCCGTGCTCCTTTGATGTTCAAATTATCACAAGGTCTCTCAGTTTTTTCTGTCCTTCCCTTTCTGTCAATCACAAGAATGTACAGTTGCAGAGTTGATGATTATTTATTTATTTATGTAAAACCAATGAAATTGGTACTAATTTTGTAAATCGCTGTTCAGTGATTTGTAATTTTCCATTTTCAAATGTGCCAAAATCAGCACAAAATTAAGAGAAAATGGGTCAGTTTGCAAAATGCAACTTCCCTTGTGCAGAGTGAAATTCATAATTAGTTGACATTTATCAATTTCAAATTGCACCAGTGAGGAATTCGTTCCATAAACTGTGTTTCATAATATAAGTAGGAGTTCCAAAAGATCTATTTCCTTTGCAGGTTTATGATTCAGAAACAACTTTCCACCAGTGGTCAGATTCCGGTTTTAATGTAAACTACTTGTTGAAATGTTATTACTCTATCTCCCAGCCCCTCCAGAATTTCCTACCACTCCTAAACACTTCTGTCCACTTGCATCTTGGCTTTTCGACATGTGTGAATGTCATTCTTGAATTAGCTATTCAAAAGGTGTGCAAAAGCAGCCTCCAACTCAGCGTGAAAGTCTTTCCTAGTGAGGCGCTATATCTTCTTAAGAGCTTGGGAAAATAGTGGAAAGAATTTTTTTGAGGTCAGACTTGCTTCCACTCTGGCTGTGCAAGTTGCTGCTGAGATGCATCATACAACTGGGCAACCAAGAAACCTTAACAGCTCAGCTACAATTTCAGAAGTCTATCATTGCTGATACATTAAGTGTGTCTCTTGCCTCAAAGTTGGGAGGTAAGATGGTGAGACAGGGAAATGCATAATTTTGCATTACTGGTTGGTGTGCTGGCACCATTTTGCTCTCAAGACATTTTCCTGGAGGTTGCTAAAATTACCCATCTTTAAGTGGTGCACATCTTCTTAAGCTTATTAAAAAGCCATGCATCAGTGACTGAACTTTCCTCTTTGGCCTGTAGACTGCACTTGCCCAGATATTGATAGCTGCTCGGTGCTTACTTCCCAGTGCTGGATTTGATGAGGGGGTATTATTCCAGACAGACATTAAAATGTTGAAGAGGTCCTTCTTCACAGTTTTCCATAGCAGCTGTAACAACTTGTTCATGCAAAGAAAATAATCCATAGGGTATATTCAGGCTAGCTTACTCGAACAATATGTTGTGGATCCAACTAGAGATCAGTCTGTTTTGGATCTGGTAATGTGTAATAATGCAGGTTTAAGAAATGGATCTCAGAATAAAAGATCTCCTAGGGAACAGTGACTATCACATGGCCGAATTTAGCATTCAGTTTGCAAGCGAAAAAGTTGTGACAGAAACAGAATATTTCCATGGAAGTGAGTGCTCAGCTGGTTGAAGCAGACTGGGAAAGACGTTTGCAGAAAAGATGGGTGATACACAAAGATAAACATTTAAAACAAAAGATCATAACTCACAGAAAAGATATGTCCCAGTGAGGATGAAGAATTCTGGGAAGGGGATATACAGAGGTCAACCAAAGAAATTAAGAATAGTATCAAATTGAAAGAAAGAAAAACATACAATGTGGCAAAGATTAGTGATAAAGCAGAGGACTTGGAAATTTTAAAAGCTATCAAAAGGTGACTAAAAAAATCGAGAACACAATCCATAAGAGCAAATTAGTAAGTAACATAAAAATAGACAGTAAGAGGTTCTTTAAAAAGGAAGGGAGAGGCAATAGTGAATAAATGCCCCTGAGAGAATGAGACTGGGTCTATAATACGAGGGAACCAGGAAATGCCATTGAAGTTAAACAAATGCTTTGCATCAATCTTTATGGAAGAGAAAACTAATAGCAATCCAAAGATCTTAAATAGTTTAATTTGGGGGGGGGAGGTGGAGGCGAGTGGCTAGCTGGAAAAAGACATTAACTATCACAAGAAAAAAAGTACGGCAAGCTTTTTATTAATCAGCACCTATGGGACCAGGAGTGCATCAATTGATCAAATATTCCAATTAATCAGGAGATCCACATAATGTAAAAACACACAGTAAGTAATAGAAATGTAATGCAGGGAGTATACATATCACTGTTATACTTTATTTACAGCTTAAATCACTGACATAATAATGCAAATTTGCCTGAAATAAAAGTCACTGGCAAAGAGCCTTCTCACTTACACCCTGAATGACTACTTGGTCATCATGATAATACAGTAAACTTCCGTTTTTAAGTTATATGATTTTGCTGGTTTTTCAAGAGTGCCGATTCATAAGATGCTGGTAAAAATAAAGTTATCTGTACGAGGAAACTAATATTCTTCTAAGAATCCTTAAATTCTGAACAACTCCCAGAGGATTGGAAACTACTAATGTAACACCATTATCTAAAATGAAGAGGCACAGATAAACTGGTAATGCTATAGGGCAGTTAGTTTAACAATTGTCATTGAAAAAATATTAGGGTCTATCATAAAGGCTATAATAGCAGAGCACTTAGAAATACATAATATAGTCATAATTACATAATGAATGTACAGCGGCTCAGTGGTTAGCACTGCTGCCTCATAGCGCCAGGGTCCCAGGTTCGATTCCAGCCTTGGGTGACTGTCTGTGTGGAGTTTGCACATTCTCCCCGTGTCTGCGTGGTTTCCTCCAGGTGCTCCGGTTTCCTCCCACATTCTAAAGATGTGCAGGTGAGGTGAATTGGCCATTCGAGATTGTCCATAGTTATTAGGTGCATTAGTCAGAGCGGTGTGGGTTGCTCTTCAGAGGGTTAGTGTGGACTTGTTGGGCTGAAGAGCCTGTTTCCACACTGTAGGGAATCTAATCTAATCTCATCAGAAGCAGCAAGCACCAAGAATCTGCCACATCCAGTTGTAAATTGTAACGGACAATTAAACAACTCACAGGAAGAGGAGGCTCCACAATATCCCCATCCTCAAAAATTGAAGAGCCCAACACATCAGTGCAAAAGACAAGGTTCAAGCAATCAAAGCGATCTTCAGCCAGAAGTGCCAAGTGGATGATCCATCTCTGCCTTCTTCAGTGGTCTCCAGCATCACAGACATCAGTCTTCAGCCAATTTGATTCACTCCAAGTCATGTCAAGAAATGGTTGGAGGCACTGGGTACTGCAGAAGTTATGGGACATGCCAACATTCCAGCAATACTATTGAAGACTTGTGTTCCAGAACTTGCCACTCCTCTAGCTAAGCTGTTCTAGTACATTATAAGCTGAAAATGTGTTGCTGGAACAGCGCAGCAGGTCAGGCAGCATCCAGGGAACAGGAAAATTGACGTTTCGGGCATAAGCCCTTCTTCCTGAAGAAGGGCTTATGCCCGAAACATCGATTCTCCTGTTCCCTGGATGCTGCCTGATCTGCTGCGCTGTTCCAGCAACACATTTTCAGCTCTGATCTCCAGCATCTGCAGACCTCACTTTCTCCTCCTAGTACATTACAACACTGGTATCTACTTGACAATGTGGAAAATTGTCCAGGAATGTCCTGTACACAAAAAGCAGGACAATCCAAATCTAACCCAGCCAATTACTGCCTCATCAGTCTTTTCTCGATCGTCAGTAAATTGATGGAAGGTGTCATCAATAGTGCTATTAAGCAGTATCTGTTCAGTAGTAACTTGCTCAGTGACATCCAGTTTGGGTTCCATCAGGGCACACTCATTACAGCATTGGTTCAAACATAGAACATAGAACAATACAGTGCAGAACAGGCCCTTCGGCCCACGATGTTGTGCCGAACATTGTCCTAACTTAAGCACCCATCCATGTACCTATCCAATTGCCGCTTAAAGGTCGCCAATGATTCTGACTCTGCCACTCCCACAGGCAGCGCATTCCATGCCCCCACTACTCTCTGGGTAAAGAACGTACCCCTGACATCCCCCCTATACTTTCCACCCTTCACCTTAAATTTATGTCCCCTTGTAACACTCAGTTGTACCCGGGGAAAAAGTTTCTGACTGTCTACTCTATCTATTCCTCTGATCATCTTATAAACCTCTATCAAGTCACCCCTCATCCTTCGCCGTTCCAATGAGAAAAGGCCTAGCACTCTCAACCTATCCTCGTACGACCTATTCTCCATTCCAGGCAACATCCTGGTAAATCTCCTCTGCACCCTCTCCAAAGCTTCCACATCATTCCTAAAATGAGGCGACCAGAACTGCACACAGTACTCCAAATGTGGCCTTACCAAGGTCCTATATAGCTGCAACATCACCTCACGACTCTTGAATTCAATCCCTCTGCTAATGAACGCTAATACACCATAGGCCTTCTTACAAACTCTATCCACCTGAGTGGCAACTTTCAAAGATCTATGAACATAGACCCCAAGATCCCTCTGCTCCTCCACCTTACTAAGAACCCTACCATTAACCCTGTATTCCGCATTCTTATTTGTTCTTCCAAAATGGACAACCTCACACTTGACAGGGTTGAACAGGGTTGAAACGTGGACAAAAGTGCAAATTCTAGAGGTGATGTGACAGTGACTCCAAAGCTGCATTCAACTAAGTATGGCATCAAGGAACACTAGCAAAACTGCAATCAATGAGTATCAGGACACAGACTCTCTGCTGAAGTCATACCTGGCACATAGGGAGATGGTTGCAATTGTTGGTGGTCAGTCATCTCAGCTCCAAGACATATCTGCAGGAGTTCCTTGAAGTAATTTCCGAGGCTCAACCATCTTTAGTTGCCTCATAAATAATCTTCCCAGCATCAGAAGGTCAGGAGTGGGGATATCCACTGATGATTGCACAATGTTCAGTATCATTCACAACTCGTCAGATACTGATGCAGTCATTCAAATGCAATAAGATCTGGACAATATCCAGGTTTAGGCTGACAAGTGTCAAGTAGCATTCACACCACACAAATGCCAGACGATGACCATCTCCTTTAATCTAACTACACCCCTTGTTACTCAATTACATTGATGTGAATGTACTGCCACAAAGTTTGTGGAGAATACAAAAATAGGTGGGAAGGTAATTACTGAAGATGAGACAAGAAACCTGCAGAGGGCTAAGAATAGGTTGAGTGAATAGACAAAAACTTAGCAGATGGAATATAATGCAGGAAAATGTGAAGTTATGTGCTTTGGCAGGAAGAACAGAGGAGCTGAAGATTATCTAAATGGAGAAAGATTACTGAAAACTGCAGTACAAAGGGATTTGGGATTTTTGTGCATGAATCACGAAATAAACTAGCATCCAAATGCAGCAAATAATAGGGAAGACAATTGGAAATTTGGTCTTTAATTCAAAGGGAATGAAATGTAAAAATAGAAAGATCTTGCTAAAACTATACTGACACTAGTCAGACCACAGCTGGAATACTGTGAAGAGTATTAGTCCCATTATCGAAGGAAAGATTTACTGGCATTAGAGGCGGTCCAAAGAAAATTCACTGGGTTTATTGCGGATGTGGAGAGGTTTTCTTATGAGGAGAGGGTGAGTAAGTAGGGCTTGTTTTCATTGGAGTTTCGAAGAATGAGAGGAAATCTTACTGGAGTGCTTATCAGGGTAAATACGCAGAGATTGTTTCCCTTGTGGAAGAATCTAAGACCAGACTGCATAATCTCAGAGTCAAAACTCACCCATTTAAATCAGAAATCAGGAGAAACTTCTTCTTTCAAAGGGTGGTGAACCTATGAACTTCTTTACACCGGGGGCTATCTAGGCTGATTTTGTCTGTATATTTAAAGCTGAGACAGATTCATTAAGGGAGTTAGGATTTCTTGGCATAAGATAGAAAATTGGAGTTGCAAATAAATTGGATCGCTTATGATCTAATTGAATGATAGACTGTATTCAATTAGTTGAACGGCCTAAGTCTGCTCACATCTTATTGTCTTATGTTTTAAAAGTACTGAGATGACACATTATCAGATAGGGTCCCTCGCCTGCAATGTCCTTTTTTTGATGGAAGGCCTTCTTTTCGTTGGCTATTACATGAATAAATTCACCATGCCTCTTTGGATACCAATTTGGTTATTAATTATCAATTAACACAAAATCACTGTCACTGTGTACTCAATGTGGTGTGGGATCGGGTCTTCCATTTGACCCTAACATTGGGGTACTGACCAAAAAGAAACATTTCTGCCCATTGCTTGTTACTAGCTGTGAAAACTTGTCTTGATCATATCCATCCATTTCTTGTTTTAACTTTTGGGTGAAACTACAAAATAAATGAATTGCTTGGCAAGAACGTGAATGAGTAGATACCTGCCAAGACATTGACCTTAAACATAAGTTGCTGTTGTAAATGTTTTAGCAAGAAGTAGAACTGTGCAGTTGTCTTTTCTCAACACAAATGTCATGACTACTTAAAGTGCTGCCCTTCACCTCTGTAGCCAGTCACTGCTGTAAATTCAAGAACTCTATAATTTTGGCTGCTCTTACTCTTAGAAGGTGACATAATGTTCACCCTTGACAAAGATGGCATTGGTGACTTGCTTGATGTGGGCATACAGTGAAGACTGAGATTGCAGAAATCAGAGATAACCTGCTTGGAAAAATGTTCTCATGGACTGCTTCTCAGGGACAGGAGAGAGAGAGTCTCATGTGTAATAGATCTTCACAATAGCAGAGTGGGCACTAATTCAGGGTGAGTACGTTTGAGAAAAAGTAGAAATAAGCAATCTACAAATCGAGCTATCAATTAAAATCCAAAAATGCACAGTACCAGAACAGAACCTTCTGACATGGAGATCTTCACCTGACTGCCATTTTAGATCATTTTTCCAGACTCAGCTGAAACCAATTTTCGTGAGGTATTAGTCAGTCTGTTTTGGATGTTGGGTGGATTTACAATTTTTCCAGTTACAAATGTTTTAGAATTCTAAATATTTTCCAGCACCCCAAATTGCATGCATTCGGGAGGTAGGCAGATTAAAAAGAAATATTGGTTGAATTGGCACTGATAAGGATGGGGTTGGCCATGAAGTTTGCATCTTGCAATATTAATTGCACACATGCTCCCTTTGGCAAAAACAAATTATATGTAGAACTTTGAAAGAAAGTTAATTAAATTGACTCGGAGCTGAGTCAAATTCACACAGCAACATCTAGGTATATTGCTCGTTAAAATTATTAACCTGCATAGTGTCATTTTTATTGAATTTTCCTTCTGCCTTTTTGTTCTGTTCAAGTACTAAGAACATGAGAAACATGAATATCTTTTGTTTCTGTCTCTTTTATTGATTGTTTATGGTAAAGAAGCAAATCCTTAAAGACCAATTCAAGCAGTAAGTATGTCACCAAATAGACCTTCCAAAAAAGACAGTAATAAAGTCAGCAAACATTCTCAAGAGTATTGATTAAATAAATGCAAATATTTTGTGTTTCCACAAGGAATTTTTGTATAATTCTAAAAACAAGCCCTTTATATGTGAACAACTTAAATTTATAAACGGCATTTGGCAATACTCACTTTGGCAATAGACCATTTCACTTACTTTTAGCTCAAAAATATTTGGCAGTTATGGTAATCAACTCAAACATATTCATTATTAACAGTTCTATCCTTTGAATCAGCCGAGATATAGTTAAGCCTTTACTCTAAAGAGATATTTGCCCATTATTTGATTGGAATCTGGATCATAGATTAGACAGACTCAAAAACTTTAAAACATTATGGAGTTTGGTTGTAGTATTGAGCAAAAATGTTTACTTGTTCCCATTTTAATTTATTGGCCCCATACCATTGAAAGTTAAAGGAAATGACAAATATCAAACATATTATCATCAGAGTCTTTCAAAGGCATTAAGCAGAATTGAAGTATGAACTTGTAGTCCTCATTGAGCATTTGGCACTGATACTAAATCCTCAGCCTTCTTTGGAAGAAAGATAAAAAACATATGCTCACCAGCCAATAACTTTGCAGGTCCTTGTATTTCCTGTAATGGCATTCAATTTATCGCTAATCATCTTCACTATGTTAAAGTTCTATTGAGAGACATTAAGTGCCCCAATAAATTGTTCTGCTGTACACTTTATTATGTTTTATATAATAACACACATTTTATAATGCAAACAATGCCAAATTTTAGTTTGGCACAAACCAAGCACAGAAAATGTGCCATTAATTTGATAGTAAACCTTTTCCATGAATAAATTAAGTACATATTGAAATTCCTATG
The DNA here is from genome assembly GCF_037043375.1 of Chiloscyllium plagiosum. NCBI lineage: Eukaryota > Metazoa > Chordata > Chondrichthyes > Orectolobiformes > Hemiscylliidae > Chiloscyllium > Chiloscyllium plagiosum. Next base: position 20,562,369 of record NW_028270155.1, on the reverse strand, counting down.
AACATTGTGGGGAAGTGATGTCCAGATATACAGCCCGATAATGATCAGAAATGCATATTGCCCTATTGCTTGAACTATATTGTATAAAAAGAAGAAAAAGTAATGCCACAAGCAAAAGAATGAAATGGCCAAAAGGTAGCAGGATTTCATACTAACATTGCACAGCTGTGATCCCGATATCCCAACATGTGCTTTCATTTCAACCAGGTAATTTACAATTGCAGTCAATCATACGCTATTTGAATCACTGCCAATTCTTTGGTGCACTGCATAAGATAAAATGACAGATACTTTCCAATTCTAATCGGCAAGATTGATCGTAATCTAGAACCTCTCCTAAAACGCAGCATTGTTAATTAAATATGGATTTGCAATAATCATTCATCTTTGTCTAAGGCCTTACCTATGAAAGAAATCAAGGTGTTTTAGACTTGATCAACATGGCTTTATTCCTTCAAGGAGTGAAGCGTGGTACTAAATATCTAAAAGTTGAAGGAAAAGATTTCAAGCATCTTCATGGACATTGACAGTTTAAAATCCAAGGTGACACTTATTTCACTGGTTTCTGATGGTACTTGAGTATTATTGTCACCCATATCAATCCACAACTACGTTCCTGTAATTGTGTATGAATGCCCGTTTTAGTGATACTCTTTCGCCATTGTTACCATAACTGCATTCCATGGTATTGTGTTTAAAATAAAATCTCTAACTACACCTTTCATTTGTTGCTGTGGATCTTTCATTTATTTCCTGCAGTTTCTGGCTAAATTAAGTGTCAGCTTTTTTCTTATTTATATAATCAAAATGATTTATAATTATGAAGAGAATTATGATTTTCTTATAAACCTTTATGAACAGACATTAGCTTTGAATTCCATATTATGTTGGTACAAATGGATTGATTGCTCATATTTTGAGGTCAGAAGGACTGGTGCCAGGTACAAAAACAGTGAATTAGGCCACAGCCTAGTGGTTTCACTGCTGGACTGTTAATCTAGAGATCCATGTAATGTTCTGGGAACTTGGGTTTGGATCCTGCCATGCAGACAGTGGTATTTGAAATCAATAATAATCTGGAACTAAGAGTCTAATGATGTCTATGTGGTTTAGGGTGTAGGTTTGCTCGCTGAGCTGTAGGTTTGATATCCAGATGTTTCATTACCTGGCTAGGTAACATCATCAGTGGCGACCTCCATGTGAAGCGAAGCTGTTGTCTCCTGCTTTCTATTTATATCTTTCTCCTGGATGGGGTTCCTGGGGTTTGTGGTGATGTCATTTCCTGTTCATTTTCTGAGGGGTTGATAGATGGCATCTAGATCTATGCGTTTGTTTATGGCGTTGTGGTTGGAGTGCCAGGCCTCTAGGAATTCTCTGGCATGTCTTTGCTTAGCCTATCCCAGAATAGATGTGTTGTCTCAGTCGAAATGGTGGGTTTTTTCATCCGTGTGTAGGGCTACGAGGGAGAGAGGGTTGTGTCTTTTTGTGGCTAGCTGGTGTTCGTGTATCCTGGTGGCTAACTTTCTTCCTGTTTCTCCTACGTAGTGTTTGTGGCAGTCCTTGCATGGAATTTTGTAGATGACGTTGGATTTGTCCATTGGTTGTACTGGATCTTTTAAGTTTGTTAGTTTTTGTTTGAGAGTGTTGGTGGGTTTGTGTGCTACTAGGATTCCGAGGGGTCGATTCCCGATTTCCCCTTAGAATCCTAGTAGCACACAAACCCACCAACACTCTCAAACAAAAACTAACAAGCTTAAAAGACCCAGTACAACCAATGGACAAAACCAACGTCATCTACAAAATTCCATGCAAGGACTGCCACAAACACTACGTAGGACAAACAGGAAGAAAGTTAGCCACCAGGATACACGAACACCAGCTAGCCACAAAAAGACACAACCCTATCTCCCTCGTAGCCCTACACACGGATGAAAAAACCCACCATTTCGACTGGGACAACACATCTATTCTGGGATAGGCTAAGCAAAGACATGCCAGAGAATTCCTAGAGGCCTGGCACTCCAACCACAACGCCATAAACAAACGCATAGATCTAGATGCCATCTATCAACCCCTCAGAAAATGAACAGGAAATGACATCACCACAAACCCCAGGAACCCCATCCAGGAGAAAGATATAAATAGAAAGCAGGAGACAACAGCTTCGCTTCACATGGAGGTCGCCACTGATGATGTTACCTAGCCAGGTAATGAAACATCTGGATATCAAACCTACAGCTCAGCGAGCAAACCGACACCCTAAACCTCAACCTGAGCTACAAACCTTCACAAACCTTGCAAAAATGTCTATGTGGAATGCGTGCAGTGTTCACCTGAGTGGGATACAAATCCTGGTCACAAGTCAGAAACTTATGTAAACAGGTCATCAGCCATAGTGATAGGGGGTAGCCTCGTCTCCCAGTATCCATCCTTGTAAGGCACCTGCCTTTTGTAATGAAGCAGGAATATGTGCTTTCAAGAATATATATATATATATATATATATATACATACACACATCGTGGCAGCCCCCAGAGTATCGGGTGTAGACCATTAGGATGTGATATCAATGATCACAGATAACTTCTACATTGATGAATTGGATCACCATCTCTGTTAATGATGTCAGCTGCATTATGATATGGTGCCCTCAACACAATATGTATACAGTTTATAGTGTCCTATACCTTGGGGAAGCCAACAGTGTTGGCAAAGCCTCCTGCCTGCTCTAGCGTTGACCCAAAATGAAATGAAGTGGTTTGATCTGGCTTAAGTTGTGTCAGTAACAGCCGTGATACATTTGTGAAGTGAAGACTGTGAGATCCCACACAGGTCTCCAGTGTATCCTTGGAAAAGGCAAGTTGCTTAAGAATTTAACACAGTTGTTGCCTTGATAATCACTGGGATAGGATGGCCACCCACCCCTTTAGTTCATGAGTCTTCCTCGAGCAGTGACTCAGCTCCTTGATGGTGATTTGGGACATCCACAGTCTATGGCTCCTTGTTCCTTTGTAGGAAATGGCAGTGAGGCCAATAACTGCTTGGTTTCTGCACCTCCTCCACACCCTGAGGGAATTTCAGCTGTTCAACTTCACTTGGAGGATATTTGGCAACCATTGAAGGTTACTGTTGGCCGTGGGGCTCACTGACTCATAAATTCCTCCTCAATTTCTCTGAGCCTTCGCAGCGCCATGGCCACAATGACAATAACCCCTGCTGTGGCTGGACCCATTCCAATGAACCCTTGTGGGGAATATCAGAAGCAGAAAAGATTCTTCTTAAAGTGAGCAGACAGCATTCACGCAGCACACAAATTACATTTTATTCCTTGATTCAGTGGGGATTGGAGACACCAACACAGAGGTCCAAGGTTTGCTTGTATATGGGCCTTTAACATAGTGGACCTTAATCTAAAGAATGCAGCACAAGCAATGCCACACAAATACAGTAGGAGAGTGTAAGCATGGTAGCATTACTAAACTTTTGCTCCGATGTTCCCTCTAAAGTAGACATTTTTTAAAAATTCACTCATGGGACATGGGCATCTCTGGCTGGACCAGCATTTATTGCCTATCTCTAATTGCCGAGAGGGCAGTTAATCAACCACGTTGCTGTGGGTCTGGAGTCACATTTAGGCCAGACCAGGTAAGGGATGGCAGATTTCCTTCCCTAAAGAACATTTGTGAAACAGATGGGGTTTTCTTGACAATTGACAAAGACTTTATGTTGTCATTAGCCTCTTACTGAATTCAAATTCCACCATCTGCCATGGCAGGATTTCACCCGGGTCCCCAGAGCATTAGCTGGGTTTCTACATTAAAAGTCTGGTGATAATATTACTAGGTCATTGCAGCTACTTGGAGAGCCTGTGTATATTGATCGTCATGTGGCCACATTGAATTCCAGTTCTGGATGCTGTCACCACATACAGACTTCAAAGGTCAATGCAGCAGCAGGGAATTTCAGAGGGAACATAACTTGCTCCCTCACCCATCCAGGAAAGGCACTGTTGCATTTAAGAGCCTGTTGGAAAATACAAACAGTTCAAGGTGAGTGGAAACCAACTCTCTGTAGTTTTACAGCCAGCGAGATCATGATTGTCCTTGTGAATTGTGGTTTACAAGTGACAACTTAAAGGTCACCCGTGGTTCCTTCTGCTTCATAGAAATAATTGTGATCAATTTGTGATGACCAATTATATGGTCAAGGTGACTTGTGACCAGGATTTGTATCCCACACAGTTGAACACTGCATGCATTTTACATGTAGGGTGCTATGATTACACATGTCTTCTACTTATATTCTATAATGCAATTACCCCTCAAAGAACCTCACATTGCTCACAAGTAGAGCTTGTTCTATAGAAAAAAAAATTACTTCACCCATTCTGGGTATAGTTGCAGCCATTTTTCATTTCCATTGCTCATTTCAGATGAAGATGAAAGGCAACACAGATTGCACTTCAGAGAGTGAATCACAGGTTCAGCCTGGTAATCTAGGGGACCCCACCCACCAAAAAAACTTCATGCTATTCTCTTCCTTGCACTCCTTGCTGACCCAATCAGTTCTGAGCTTCCACACGTTCCCATCCAACTCTTTCATTTATGTCTTGCAAGTGAGTTTAAAATGCACCAATTGTCATCAAGTTTCTCTCCACCTTGTGAGAAATGAGGAAATTGTATATAAATGAGGTGCCATGCAGTACTAATGAGATGTAAGTGCATATAAGTAGTCCTCTCGCTGCTTACTAGTAAGATTCTCAGCTCATCATTCAAAACTTGGGAGCAAAATTGGATTCGATTTTTCTTGACTTTGAGTATCTCATTTTTCCAATCTTGCTGTATTTTCCCAACTGACTTACCATTTCCCATGTAATTTAGGGGCTAGGAAAATTCCAACCATTTTAACAAAGCTATGACAGAAATGACTTGAAGAGGCGGTTAAGGTTGAGATAAATATTGTACATGACCATAAAGCAAGATGAAACTGTAAGTGAGGAGCTGAATAAGAGGTTTGGCTGTAGTTAACCTAATAGAATCATACATTTATATTTGGAAGGATGCCATTTGACCTTTTTTCCTTTCTTATAACTTTGACGAGAATCAGTGTTTATGGCTATTATCTCATAGAGACATAGAGAAGGCGACCATCTGGCCAATCAGGTCTGTGCTGTTTTAGTTAGGCATTCCCCCATCTTTACCTCGCTCAATACCCTCCCACCTCCAACTTCTCCCATCATTTCCTATATCTCTGCATGTATTTCCCCTTTAAATATTGATCTAATGAAGACACTGCATTCCAAATCCTCACCACTGCCTGTTAAAAATGGCTTTCCTCATGTCACATCTGGTACTTTTGCCAACCGCTTAAGATCTGTTCCTTTTGGTTATTAGTTCTTCAGCAACCAGAAAGAATCATAGAATTGAGAAAGTCAAACCTCATTGTTTGTTTTCTTCATGGTATGCAAAAACTGTATAGATCTGTATATGCACATAAAGATTTCCTTTGTTATGAATAACGTATATATTTTTTTATAAAAATAATTGAATCCCTACAGCGCAGGTAGATGCCATTTAGCCTATCAGGTCTGCACTTTCTCTCCGAAGAGCATACCACCCTATCCCCATAATCCCACATTTACCGTGGCTAATCCATTTAACCTACACCTCCAGGGCAATTTTTGTTTAGCATGGCCAATCCATCTAACCTGCACATCATTGGACAGTGGGAGGAAACCTTCACAGACATGGAGAGAACATGCAAACTCCACACAGACAGTCACACAAGGGTGCAATCAAACCTGAGTTCCTGGCACTGTGAGGCAGCAGTCCTAACCACAGTGCCACCTTACCTACCTTAAGAGTTTCTTTTATTTCTCTATCTAAATGCCACATGCCTTAAACATCTTTACCAAATCTTCATGCAGCCTTCTGTGCTCCAAGGAGAACAAGCCCTGTGTCTTCAGTCTACTACATAACTGTAATTCCCGATACTGGAACATTTCCAATAAACCTTTCTACATCTTTTCCAAAACAGTCATGACCTTCCTATATATATATATATATATATTTTTTTAAATTCTAATCGCATCCCTCATTCATTCGGTGATAATCTCAAACTCATGCCATAATAGGGATAAAACAATCATAGGTATAATAGATGTAGAAAATAGATAGTCCCTACAAGCTTCATTGAAAGGCTTGATAATTATAATCACTGAAACCAAATCTCCCTGAAGGGAAGAGCCCAAGCTTCTCCAAACAGTTTCATAACTTAAACCTTTCAGACTAAGTCTCCTTCACTAATCACTTTTGTACTTGCTCCATGGTCTTGGCATCTTTCCGAAGGTAAGGTTCCCTAAACTGTACACAATATTCTAGCTGTGTCTAACAAATGACTTTTATAGGTTTAGCATTACCTCCTTGTCTTTGTACTAAATTTATAAATTCTGTGTTCTCATGTGCTTTTTATTAACGTTCTTTTTTGAATTAGTTCTCCCACATTCAGGAATTCATATATATTCAAGAATTGAAACCCAAAATCAAATCCCATTAATCCCCATGTTCACTGACAGCGTGCAAGGGCTTGGGTGCATCTCTGAATTATTGAGTGCAGATTAAACACTAAATGATCTGAAATTCATTCCTTTTAATATGAAACCATCAATGAAGGTGACAACATTATGAATTCATAAGGAATGAATGGTAAGCATTTAGGAAACTCAAATTCTCTGAGAATTAATCATTCCCACCACCCGGTCCTTCTCCATTACCTGCATATACTTTCAGTGCAACGGAAGATGTATCATTTTCTTTTGGCTTCCAATTGATCTGAAATTATAACAACAAAAATTGAATCACATTCCAAGGTCTCCCTGCCTGCGCAATGTCCTTCTCATTTTACACCTTCGACTATAACATTTGCACACTATCATTATATATGCATTGCTGGCTTTCTTGAGTCACGTAGAGGTGTGATGGGAGACATTTTCATTCTTCCTACCACACTAGCAATCTCTTATGTTAGGTGTGCCAAATGATTTTATCAGAATATACCTGAATCAGGTGTACAATGTAAAAGTTCTATGCAGCTGAGTTTGAAATATGGGATCTCATTGCCATCCTTGTCAGAAGCCTCCATATTCCATTGTTGGGATGATGATGGCTAAATGCTATTTGCATATGCTGCCACTGTTGACTGATGACTTTATTGGTGCTGTAAGGAAGACCAGTCTCTCTGCCGTCATTCCAGTAGTTGCAGCACAAATAACAGTCACTCACAGCTGATGATGAAATGTAACTGTAACTTTATAAATGAGAGTTGCTACCTACAATGAAATGTTACCCATGTAACCTATGTGTACTTATAAAGTTTTCTTTTCTCACTGTAAGTCGAGGTGCATTCTCAGGAACTGCAAGTTGGGTGGAGGGAACCTGCCTTATAGCGAAGCCTATTGATGTTGGAGTATTGGGAAGAAAATCCTGGCTGCTTGTGAAAGAGGTCTCAAAGGTATTGACAGTGTTCTGGCTAAATGCAGGCTCACCCTCTCGGCTTGAACTTCCAAAGCATCAAGAGTGACTAGCAGATTGGAGGTGGAGAGGCCAGGTACCTCTGGACTTTCCTAAGGTGAGATGTCTGGGGAAATTGGGGGTGGAGGGTTGGTGGTGACATACTATCTATGGTTCCTCCTCCATAGATAGTATGTCACCACCATACAGTGTTTTCCTGTCTTCAAGAAAGGCATGGCTAGCTGGAGGTGTGGTCAAGGTCCTTTATCCCTCTGTTGAGCAAAGGAGTGTAGGTCTGTGCATATATACAGCAGATGTTGAGTGTGCTGGATCTAATATGGTCAAGTAGCTCAGTCCTCCCTTATAATCTTAACTTTTCATTGGGTCTTAGACATCAATAAGTGTTTATAACTCCAGAGTCTAATATAACTTAGACTTTTTTTCCTTTTATTCCAAGCATTTTCCATGTATAAAAGTTCTGCATTGCATCTCAGCACGTTCAAGAACAGTTTCTTCCCAACTGTTAGCAAACGTTTGAACAGCCTCCTCTTGGAGGTGCAGGATTAATTATTACATTTATCCTCAAGTTGATCTTTCTCTGCTCCTTCTCTGTAGCTGTACATGATATTCTGCATTCTGTCCAATGCAAAGTGTGATTTATCTGAATAGCATGCAAAACAATACTTTTCACTGTATCTCAGTACATGTGACAATAATAAATCAAATCAACTATGTAATTCCATATATTCATTACTGTAAGCTAAATGAATATTGAGAACTATTAAAAAGTTGAACATTGCCAGGAATGTTTAAAATTCAAATAGCTTGCATGTTAGTACATCAGATTGAAATCAAAAAGAACCTTACCTAACAGTAGATAGTGTTTGACCACAGACCTTTGCTTTATCTTTGTTATTCTCCAGTTTGAGTATTTGAGGTATGTATGTAAGTTATGGAATGCAGTGCATTAGATGAAGGTTTTTATTAGTTAATTGATAAATTGAAACACATGGGTGGCTGGGTAAACAGTGTTATATACAAAGAATGCAGTACATTGCACAGGGCTTTTATTGGAAAATAGTTAATTTAAACCATATGGTAGAATATCATGAAGTTCATGGGAACCACCCTGCTGAAAGTCATTTTAGTGTCAGCAGTGGAAATGATTACAAAGAAAGTAAATTAAATCGGTTGTATAAATTCAGATTATGTAAGGGCCTATTAAGTATATGGTTTTTGCAGCTCTGATTGTGGTTACTGATATAGTGCAGAAACTGCTTTTAGTAAACAAGCATTGGATTATCATCAGTGGAGTTTTTGCTGATATCTAATTTTCTTCTAAATCAGCTGAAAATTATGATAAGGAATGATGGATATTACAGATTTTTCTGAATCTACCATATCTCAATTCCAAAAGTATTTTCTCAAACCCTACTTTTATCTGACTTGTTCGTTTTTCCATAACTACCTCAACTTTGCAGAGAGCCTTAGCGGAATTATCAGAGGATGTTTTAGGCTATTACCACTACAGCACTGGTGATTAAAACTATTCAGATTCATTTTCTTTAGGACATTAAATCTAAATTTGAAGTTTCCAAAACTCCCTATTGGATTTGAGCCTTAATCCCAGTAGTGAAAACCTCATGCATCATTCAATGGATTCAGCTTAAAAGAGCAGGCAGGTAATCAGTAGGTCTCTGATATTGTCCAGCCAGCCTTAGGAAAAGAGAAATATCACTTGATTGGACCTCTGTCATTTGGCCCATCGCGAGAGAATGCTGTTCTTCTGCTCAGTGCATTCCATATATCTAAGTGAAATTGAAGCACACTGGATGAAGAATAATATTGGCACGTTCTGATCATCTATGTTTGTCAAGTGCAGTTTGAAAACATAACAGGAATTAGTAACTCTTTGCCTCAATGATGCCCCATAGTCTGAACAGTTTAACTAGCATTCTACCAACAGAAACATTTAGCACAGAATGTACAATCTGCGTCACCAGTCTCTCAGTTACAACAAATACTGTTTTGATGACCCTGCCACAAATTTTATTATAGTCTGTACAAGAGAGCAAACCTGATGAATGAAACTCCTAATCGGTGTACCTTAAGTTCCCGAGAAGTTCATAGTACTGAAATCTGATTGTTTATATCATGTTGTAATGATTTGCATAAAACAGTGATGTTTGGTTGAAAACTGTAAATGGGAAGAGATGAAACTAATTTGATACATGTGAAGTCTTCAGTTTTATTTGAGCAAAGGTTTTCATCTTCTGGAATTAATGATATTTATATTTAAAGTTACATTTCCCCTTACCTCACAAATTTTATTGTACTTCTTGGTGTATTCCATTAATGTACCCTATTAATACCACAAACATAGTACTAATAAAACAGCATTTATTGGATGGAAGGAGGCGATTGGAGGGAAAACATGATGCATTATCTGACCTTTACCACATGTCATTATAAGTGCTATTCTACATCAAAGCAACATATATCTCACAACATCTGGACAAAAATTGAGATTTGAAACATGTTTCAAATTTGTAAGACATTCCTGGTGTAAATGAAATATTTTAGGGATAGTATTGCTATTTGGAAAATGTTTCATAGAAAGTCGAATCACAACATTCACAACTTCAATCCATGTAGCATATGAATCATAGCATCACAAAATAAGTTCCATATTGTACAGGTATCTATTTATTTAAGATATATAATTGCAATTGTTAAAATTGAGCAAAGGATAGACCTAATTTAGCATCTGTGCTGTCTTTTGGAGCTAGTTTCTTATTCAGTTTAATTTCTGATAAACTGCATGTAACTTAACTTGAATGTTTTTGGAGTTGATATTTCAACAGAGAGACACGAGTCAGAAAAATTAGCACTAACTAGTTAAATAACTTTTACCACAATGTGAATAGTTTCTTGGCTTCAGGGTTTTCGGATTAATTTAGCAACTCTGTAGCTCCTGAAGTCAATAGGAGTTTACCAGAATGCTTTCCCCGAAAAAAAAACAAAAAAAGCCTTTTAGACATGTCGATTTTTAAGAATTTTACAACTGATGTTATCGCAAGGCCCAAACGTTGCTCACAAATAGCTGTTTTGAATTTGTAAAGAGTAAAGGACTCAACATCTAAGATGACCACTAATTATCTTTGCATCAAAAATAAACGTTTTAGAATAGTTTGAAATATTACCAGATTTCAAGTCCACATTTCTACCATTGTTTTTGATTTCAATATGTTGGGAATGGGGTATGAGGAAATTAAACATTTTGTGATTCATCATAATTATCCAGAAAGCCAAAGTGCTTCAAGAAACTAAGATGAGTGCTATCTTTCCCACCCACCACCACTCCCATCTCCAAGCCACTCCTATCCTAAAGAAAATATTTGGTTTAAGACCATTTGAAAGAGTGTCACAAAACCCAAACCTCATGCCCACTACACTTTCCAGCACCTCCTATAGCTCCTCATGACCACCATATCAAAATGTTGGGCAGCATAGGAAAGTTGGACTGAAGAGCCTGTTTCCATGCTGTAGATCTCTATGACTGTATGATGCTATGTGTTCCACCCCCACTGACCCATGACACTCCCCACACCCTCCATGCCAACACATCACCTGCACCTACTGTGCCAACACACTCAGTGTCAACCAAAGGATCCATGCAGAGATTAGATAAAATAATATTTTGACAAATAACGTTTTACATACCTTAGTTGTTTGAGAAACGACACTCTTATTCACAAAAAAAAACTTATATTCCTTCAACTTAATAAAGCCTTATAACATTTAATTAATTCAAGTGCAACTGGTGGCTGTAGATACTTTAAATGGGACTATGAATTCCAATGCTTGCTATATCGGAATTTGCATATGAATTAAACTTGACCATCTCCAGGTAACTGCTCCTTTTCTGAGTTTGTTGGTGAGCCTCAGCTATTAGACATTCCTGTGTAAATTCCAATGAGTTTGGCTATTTTCATTTGAGCGAACTTTGGCAGCCATTTTAAAGTGTTCCAGCTCATTAATTTTTAATGGTGTTTCCCTCAGCTCCAAAATCCAAGGATATAAAGTTAGTTGATAAGCTATTAAAGACATATAGTCCATATTTTATCATCATGACACATCGAATATGTGCAGAATTGACTAAGCTTGGTTAGATTCTGTATCACAAATTTGTGTTATCTTAACCTTTGGGCAATGAATATATTCAATTCTAAATGCTATAACTCAGGCCAAAATTCGAACTTTTCCAAAACTCTGGCCAAACTCATGCCAGTTTTGATCTCTAAAATATTTTGGAATTCATCCCCAATATCTAAATCTCCATTATTTTGTTTTTTTCCCCTGCCATAACATATTATCTTGAATGAGTCATTTCTATCTAACTAACATTAATATACTGCATAGTTCTTGTAATAATGTAGTCTGTTATATATCTGACCCTTAGCACCAGTAAAAGAGAAAATAAATAAAAGGACTGGTAGCGTATTATCACTATCATGATGCTTTTAGTTGTAATTATGCTAATTATTTCACACCAAAGCAAATAAATGATAATACAATAACAATTCAGATAGTTTTCAGTTAAACTTTTTCAACGCAAAGCGTTGTACAATCTTTGTACAATCTTTGCAGGATCAAAGAAAGCAATTTTGCCTTAATGTTAATGTATTCACTCATGGAATGTAGACATTGTTAGCAAGTCCAGTATTTACTGCATGTTTATTGTCTGTTTGCACGTGATATGATGGTAGTGAGCCACCTCCTCAAACTGTTGGGATTCACTTGGTGAAAAAAACTCCCACCATATTGCAAGAGAAACACATCCAGGATTTTAGATCAATTAGTGGTCAATGGGTCAATGCTGAGCATTACCACAACCACCACCCCAACTCCCGGTGGGATATTTTAATGATAATTACTTTCAGTGTCAAGGGGAAGCGGTTCAACCCCTGTAGGAGACAGCCAATGCTTCATTAATGGATCATCAATGAATTGCTTCATATTTGAGCAATTTGAGATGAAACAGACAATGAATGTATTCACAAACTTCTGATATTTTAATGAACAAAAGTTCATTGATGAAGTAACCAAAGCTGGCTATCCTTGCAGCAACGTCCTAGAGCTGAGATGGCCAGCCTTCACAACCTTCCTTTCTGCTAGCTATGTCATCACCCAAAGGATAGCTTTTCCCCTAATTTCCATTTTTACATGGCTTCATTGATGTCATTTTTGGGTCAAATTTTGCACCGATGTCAAGGCAGTCGCTTTCTCATCACCTTAGGAATGCAATTGATTTGTCTAAGTTTGGACAAAGGCTGTAATGTCTAGAATGAGTTGTCCAAATTGCACAATGTTTAGCAACTCATTGGTAAGTGCTGCTTGAATTCACTGTCAACAAAATCTTCCACCACTGTCAATGATTCAGAGGAGGGTAATGATGCAATAATTATATTTTTTTTGTACACAGGATATACCTAGGATAATTGTCACTTTGTTGGGTAGGCTCTAGTGTTTTAGTTGTACTGGAATGAGTTTTGCTTGTTCCGTACCACAAATCCTCAATGCTACAATTGAGTTTTTATCAGGTGTCGTATCCAATGCAGTGAACCTTGATCTAATGCAGATTGAATTGCATTGAATTGGCTGAAATCCAGAACCTATGGTGATGTGGATCTCAGGAGTCCATGGAGATTGGCCATCCATTCAAGACTTCTGGGTTGAAAATAGTTGCAAATGTTTCAGCTTTGCCTTCTATTAACCACTGAGAGCTAAGAATAGAATGGTACTCATCATGAACTGATAGGCAGTGAACACTGATTGGAAGGAGTGCCTCTTCAGTTGAGACTCAATCTTCAATGTGAGTTCTCTCAAACTCATCTGACAGCATGCTACCCATCACCATCTCAGCACAACCCCAGCCCAACATGAGGTTGAAAAGGCCAGCTGACAACTGAGAACCCGCAAGACTTCTGGGGCAGACAGAATCCCTGCTTAAATACTAAGAGGCAGAAAAGTACACTTGTGTGCACACACCACCTCGTCTCTCTCATTTGGAAGATGGAGAGCATGACAGGGGATCGCCAAGGTACTGTAACATGACCATTTTCAAGGAAGGAGGCAAAATGAATTATAGTCATGACAGAGGGACCTGCCTACGAGCTGTGACAGGGAAGGTCTTCTCAAGAGGAGATAATGTAGTGGTATTGTCACTAAACTAATAAAGAGATCCAGTTAATATTTTGGGAACCCGTGCTTGAATCCCACCATGGCAGAGAGTGGAATTTGAATTCAATAAAAAATCAAAAAATACAAGTGAGCATTTGACAACTCAACACCCCACTCACTTCAACTAGCACCACCTGCCTCACTGTTGGTAGATCCAATATTGGATTATTTCATCACCTCAATCCACACAACATCAGGGTGGAAGAAAGCCTTTTTGAATGTCAAGGAACAGCCTAGCAAAAGAAAAAGCTTTGTGCACTTGGCTTCCTCATCATTCAGAGTAGGGCTCTTCATGGAAGTCCCCTGCATTCACAATTGGATGTGACAGAATTTCAGGTCTTTTATCTGATTCATTGCCTCCATGATCTCTTTGCTTCATCTGTAGCATGCATCCCCCACTCTTTAACATACATATAGACCGAGGTGGTAATATCACCAGATGCGCACCTCATTTCAGGTATTCCAGATCCTGATCTTGGCTGTTCTTCCAGATTCCTCAGTGAACCATGGTTAGCCAACTGGCTCGATGCTAATGATGGGATGAGAGATATGGCAAATTATGATGTTGCAGATCTTGGGTGGGATACAATTTGAGTGCTACTGATTATCCATAGTGCCGTTTGGATTCCCAGTTACCACTTACTAGATTCATTCTGAATCTATCATAATTAGTATACTGCCAATGCCAAACAACACAATGGGGGAGTATCCTCAATGTGAAGATGGGATTTTGGCTCCAAAAGAATTGTATGATGGTCACTCCTAACCGTAAACTCATGGATCAATGTATCTGTGAAAGGTATATTGGTGACTGCTAGCTTAAATGTTTTTTTTTCCCTTCACATTAATGCCTTACTACAACAAGTTGTGGTGGTTATGTCTTTCATAACGATATAGATGCAAGACAAATAAAGTAAAGATTTTAAGAGGTGTAAAACAAGGTGACTCTTTGTCACCTATTTTATTTAATATAACGTTAGATCCCCTCATTAGTACGCTGGAGGAGGGGAATAAAGGAATCTATTTAGATCCAGAACAAGAGACTAACCATTGTGGATTGTTAGCATTTGCCGATGATATTGCTCTAATACGTAGATCTTATGAAGGAATGTCTTGTAATTTAAAGATAGTACATAGATTTTGTGAAAACACAGGGTGAGAAGTAAAATATAAGAATAACAAAAGGAATCCATTTTATATGTAAAAATAAAACTTTCATTTATATTACTAATAGGAAATGGAGTCTGAATAATAATGAAATCCAATATATAGACCTCGGAAATAAAGAGAGATACCTTGGGGCAAAAATTGATCCATGGGTAGGAATAGGAATATCTATCTAGTAAGAAGTGTTGGAGATTAGATTGTCAATTTAAAGAAATCATTATTGAAACCCATGCAAAAGGTAGCGCTATTTAAAACATATTTATTCCGAGACTTTATTTTTACCTCACTTTACTAGAAGCATCCCAAAATTATTTAAATAAAATAGATCTAATAATTAGGGGTTTCATAAAAGAAATATTACATTTGCCATAATTTTTAACAGATGGCATCCTGTATGCACGCAATAGAGATGGAGGATTAGGAATTAACAAATTAATACCAACCAACATTAATACCAATCGCGGTGAGACGTAAATACGAGGCATTTAAAAGAACCCCAGACGAAATATTACAAGCCTCATTCGATTTCGATAATTCTGAAATTTCAGAGAAGTTGACGAAATTAAGTCAACTGAAAAGTATGAAGGAAATTTGGAATCCCCAGGTAATTGGATTGTCGGCTGTAACCTGGGAAAATCAGATCGTGGAAAGTCAAGAGGAGATATTTGAAAAGATAAGTGGAAATTATGATAAATGCAGGGATGTAGAAATGCAAAAATTGGTGGTGTTGCCTTGTCAGGGCACGAGCATCTATTACTTTAAAAATGATGTCTGGATAAAAGGATAATTATATATGAAGATATCTAAAGTTATAAATACAATTTTATTGCGAGCAAACCTTGATCCCACAAGGACAATGTTATCCCATGGAAGATGCTTGAACAATAAACAATGCGATATATCAGCAGAAACAATTCCCACGTATCAGGATGGTCCTCCTCAGTTAAGAATATGAGGACAAATAGGCATAATAAGATAGCTGAAATGATATCGAAGAAAACCAACATTATTCTGCTTAAAAGTGGTCATGTACTGCTGGTGGACATTATGGTGTGTTTTGAAAATGAGAACGAATCGTTGGAACAAGCATGGACAGGAAGGAATTGAAGTACCAACACCTGAAGAAGGAGAAATTGGATCTTATGCAAGATACGAGCGTATCCTTTTTCAGTTTTGTAGTAGGAGCCAGAGGAAAGTGTTATGCCAAAAACAACTTGTTGATGAAATCACTGGGCATAACAAGTTTAAGATGTTCGCCCGTGATACTTCTAACCTTGCAATTTCTTTGACGTTAGAACTGCTTCGGATTTTTTTTGGACGAATAATAGACTTCCTTTAGGCTGTCGAAATTTTATTGTGAAATAGATTTGAATGTATAACTTAAAACTTTAGGTTTTAGTAATTTTAAAAATAATTCATATATTAAAATTTTAGCAATAAGATAATAATTTTATTGCACGGTAAGGTGGTGGGTGATAAAGGTGATAATTAAAATTCACACGACACAACAGATGATGCAAGTCAGGTAACTAGCCTGTTGGTCTTGTCACCTACGTTTAATCCCTCTCTTGGTGTTTAGCTCCACAATGGTAACCCGTCCGAGAACATCTGGCTGTGGTTCAGCTTTATAATGGTGTAACCCGCGTTGGCAAGCAATAAGAAAAAACTTGGAACAGACACAATTCATGTTATTGATGATGAGTGTTCAAAGTAGCCAGCTCTGTCAGTAGCGTTGCTACTGAACTAGTCTTGATGGTGGACATTGAAGTCCCCATTTGGAACAGACTATGTTCTCTTGCTACTCTCAGTCCTTCTTATAAGTGATGTTCAACATGGAGGAGTACTAATTCATCAGCTTCATGAATCATTGTTTAGAACTTTCAGCGTACACCTTCCTAATTGTATAACTTTGCAGTGCCTCTTCTAGCAATTCTGCCTTTCCAGTGGGTCAGCACCAACTAAGGGATGGTTGGAGAAGTCTGGGATGTTGGCTGATAGGTACGATTCTGTGTAAATGATTTAACTATTCTCTCCCAATTTTGGCAGACTTTCCCTAAGATCATTTGGCTTGTTTGGGTCTTTTTAATGTCATATTTTGATTAATGCTCAGTTTTATTCATATTGTAATTTACTGTAACAGTTCGGTACAGCTGAGGTATCTGCTTGGTCATTTCAGAGAACAGTTAAATATCAACAATGTTGCGGATATTTCTGAAAGACAACACAATTTCTGAATTTTTTTCAACTTGCATTCATCAAGCCAACTTGCAAGGAATGCCAGAGTAAAGGGCAGCTATCATTTCTACTGTGTGTGAGAACCATGTTGATAGGTTGACAAGTGAATTTTCAGTTATAGCCAGGCTTTGTTTAAATTTTAACAAGCAAGTCAACACTGATTCATCAAAGCATTGCCCTGAGAAATAAACTAGAGAATGGCTATCATTTATTTTGTGGAGTTGAAATGTGCAATGAGTATACATTTTGAGTTTGTTTTTGAGTTAGTAACATGTGGATTTTCTGTATATCTGAAATTAATAAATAACTTATAAGTATTCCTGTAACCATGTTGATTTCTTTTTTAAAAAAAGCTTTTGAGATCTGGCTTTAGAATTCATATGTTGTTGTGCATCACTGATAGATCTTTGTCCACCTTAGATTGTTTTTCAACCTTGCAGTTAAATGATCGGACCTCAAGGTTTGTTAGATATTTCTGGAATTTGTTTTTTTTTCAGAAGCTAAACAGAAACATCCATAGCATGGAGACGGAGTTTTTATTTATGTTTTACTTTGAGTTCTGAGGCCTGTGAAGTCCTTGGAATAAGATGGCTGTATACACCATGGTCCTGAGAAGGGAGCAATAAAGGAACCATGTTACCTTAGAATGAAGAGTAAATGTTGGTCCCAAGGCAGCGATGTTGGAATAAAACCTGAAAATGTTACTTAAAACAGAATCCATATAAATTCAGATGTATTATCACTCCAGGAAGAAGCTATCGCAAATAACTTTGTTCACTAAAGTCACAAGGACTGAAACCTACAAAGGTGGTAGAGTCAGAGACTTTGGTCTGAATACTGCTACAGTGGTAATTTTGGATTACAGGAGGTGTATTCTCAGGTTTTGTATCGGGGTATGTTCTGGGTACCATCCAAAAACTGTTGTTCTTTTTTCTTTCTAATGTATAAAGAAGTGTTTTGTGATTAATGAGATTATACTTTTGCCATGTATTTTAAAAATTCTGAATTCTTGTCACAAGTAGATAGTTTGATTTATTCTATTATATCATTTTTTTTCAATAGCAGACTTGTATTGTTAAGGCAAAATTTGAAGCATTGCATGCTTCAGCATCGATGAGAGACAGCTTCATTAAAAAATTTGATTTATGTAACGAGGCTTCAGTCTTGAATCTAACTTGTACAATAATAACATCAGATTGTGCGAAGATTTGTAGCTCGGGTGCTCGTTGTTGTGGTTCTGTTCGCCGAGCTGGAAGTTTTTGTTGCAAACGTTTCGACCCCTGGCTAGGCGACATCATCAGTGCTCCCAAGCACTGATGATGTCGCCTAGCCAGGGGCCGAAACGTTTGCAACAAAAACTTCCAGCTCGGCGAACAGAACCACAACAACGAGCACCCGAGCTACAAATCTTCGCACAAACTTTGAACACTTACGGGCGAGAGACGCTGAGACAAGCCAGGAAATGGGAATCCTGCGCTAACCGACTAAGCGCCACATACGAACAACTCCGGTTCCTACACGAATGCCGAAAGAATCGAATCCTTCTACAATGTGTCAGATACAGACCGCCAGTCAACAACCCACAAGCCAGAGAAACAGCCAAGCAGAACGGATTCAGGATGATCCAGGTAATGATCACAGACGCGCACAACCGACTCCACAAGTACAAACAAGAAATTGCGCGCCAAAAGTCGTTAATTTCAAAAACCACTAATCGTGAATGGACCCGGACCATAGAACAGGCTGTCACCATAGGACAGAACAGGACAACACACCGCAAAAAAACGGCACTAAAAGAAAAAATGGCCAAACTAACACACAACAAAGAGGACACCACAACACACACCTGGGTTAAAAACCTCTCCCACAGACAGCTCACAGACACGGAAAGAACAATACTGGCCAAGGGACTCAACTACAACCACAGGGATGCCAAGACAGCAGACTTCCTAGCAGCACGAGAATGCACACTCAGGAACAATGGAAGAGACACAACAAACAGTGAGACAAACTGTCGTATCAATGATAATAAGGAAAAGACAAACACATAACCTCAACACCAAGGAGAGGGAAGCACTGAAATCACTAAGAAACGATAAGAAAATAATCATACTACCAGCAGATAAAGGCAGAATGACGGTCATCCTAGATAAATCTGATTACATCCAAAAAGCACAACAACTACTTGCAGATATCAACACCTACCAAATGAAGGAATTTGACCCCACCCCACAACTCACCAATAGGATAAATAACACACTGAGGAACCTACAAAAAAACGGACAGATAACCAGAGCTGACCTACAAAGAATGAAACCGGAAAGCAACAACACCCCCAAATTCTATGGATTACCTAAAGTACACAAACCAGACATCCCACTCAGATCCATAGTATCACTACCAGGGACACCATCATACAAACTGGCCAAAGAACTACAACAGAAACTGAAACACCTGGTCAGCGGATCCAAACACTCTATACAATCAACACAGGAATTCTTGGACATCATCATAAATATACACATAGGCAAAGAAGAAACCATGATATCATTCGACATGACAGCACTGTTCACTTCGATTGACAAAACCCTAGCCAGAGAAACAATAGCCAACCTACTGGACATACAGAACAGAAAACAGGACGCTGAACCTATCAACAAAGACGGTATACTTAAACTACTGGACTTGTGCCTCACAACACAGTTCACATTCAACAACCAGATATACGAACAAATCAACGGAACACCCATGGGATCACCAATCTCGGGACTCATAGCAGAGGCAGTTATGCAAAGGTCCTACCACAAATTCAACCCAAACTCTGGGTCAGATATGTCGATGACACGTTTGTAATCATTAAAAACACGGAAATAGAAAAAACACACCGGATCATCAACGCCACACTCACAGGAATCCGATTCACGAGAGAAGAAGAAAAGGATAGCCAACTCCCATTCCTAGACGTGATGGTACAGAGAACACCGAACGGAGAATTCACTACAAGGATATACAGGAAAGCCACACACACAGACCAAGTCCTAAACTATGAAAGTAACCACCCCAACACACACAAACGAAGCTGCATCAGGACACTATTCAAAAGGGCCACAACACACTGCAGTACACCAGAACTGCAAAAAGAAGAAGAGGAACACCTATACAAGGTATTCACCAAAAACGGATACCCGCGCATCTTCATCAACAGATGTCTAAGAGAAAGACCACGGAACGAGGACATACCACAACCAAAAGGACTAGCCACACTACCATACATCAGGAGCATCTCAGAACTGACAGCTAGACTACTGCGACCCCTAGGACTCATAACGGCACACAAACCAACAGCCACGCTCAGACAACAACTCACCAGAACGAAGGAACCGATACCCAACATGAGCAAAACTAATGTAGTGTACAAAATACCATGCAAGGACTGCACAAAACACTATATAGGACAAACAGGAAGACAGCTAACAATCCGCATACATGAACATCAACTAGCCATGAAACGACACGACCAGCTATCCTTAGTAGCCACACACGCAGACAACAAGCAACATGAATTCGACTGGGACAACACTACTATCATAGGGCAAGCCAGACAGAGAACAGCCAGGGAATTCCTAGAGGCATGGCATTCATCCACAAACTCCATCAACAAACACATCGACCTGGACCCAAAATACCAACCACTACAGCGGACAGCTGAAACTGACAACCGGAAGCGGCAGGGACAGACCACTATAAACACCGGAGGAAACATCAAAGAAGCGCTTCGCAGGAGGCTCCCAAGCACTGATGATGTCGCCTAGCCAGGGGACGAAACGTTTGCAACAAAAACTTGCAGCTCGGCGAACAGAACCACAATAATAACATCAGCTGGGATCATAAAACTGTACCAGTGTGAATGTGTTATGCTTCAAGTTTGACTGACAACCTTAACTTAATTGGCAGCATAATTCTTTGCAGAATCATGATACTGTAACAATTATTGTCCATATTCAAAATCATACCTGACATTGGACATTGTTGTAAGTTTTGCGAGCACAGGCTAGTTGGGTATGGTCAGTATTTTGGTTATCTCAAATTCCATATTCATTCAGCTATTTGCAATGAGCTGTCAGTATTTGAAAGATATGATCTACATACAAAGCATCATATGGACACTGAAATTCATTAGCCACCTTTCTCATTTATGTGATAGACAGAATGTCTTGATGGCAGGGTCCTGTTAGTGGGGAATACCACTTGTGCTGCTGCTCCTTAATAGTTGCATGGAAATGCTGGTGCGTTCTCCATGCCAACAAATCTACCAATCAGGGTCCACTTGTTTCTGATCTGTGTGATTCCCTGTGTCAAACTAGGTTGACTCCAGCCTCATCATAAAATTCACTTTACCCGCCCACTTAACATTTTATAAAGCTTGTCCCTCTTCACCAGACTTAAAATGTAAACAAGGTTACAAGTGCCAGTAGCCAAACAGTTGAACATGGTGTTGCAAGTTTCTGTACTCTGTTATTTCTTGCCAAGCTTCCTAGCTCCAAATCAAATTAATATGGAAGAAAAAATAAATAATTACATTTATATAGCACTTCCTTAATATAGCAGACGTCCCAAAGTGATTCACAGTCAAGTATTTTTTGAAATTTAGCCACTGTTGCGATGCCAGTACATTAAATTATAGCAATGCTTTTTAGTATACATTTTAATCAAAATCAGCATGAGGAATGGTGTTGGTTATGGACAGTGTCAAATTTCTAAATGTTATATTTGAAATGGGTAAAATGCATGTGTTTTTTCTATAGTTGGACAGTCTGAACTGCTGACCTATAGATAGTTCACAGTTCAGAAAGTTGGACAAAGAATATATGTGGAAAGGTTTTTGTAAAGTAAGACAACTTATGAGATTGTGTGAATAATTCGACACAACATAATTTCAAAATCCTTTCCTTCATACTATAATTTCTAAATCAATATAACTGTACAGTTTAATTTCACATCCGATACTGCAATTCTGTTGCAGTTGCTTCTCTCAGATTGGTATCTTTGGAGTGAGGTGTGCAGGTGGTAGACAAAAGTTATGATATTTGTATCCTGACAAATTTCTGGAATACTGAAACAACACAATGGGCCAAATGACCTCTTTGTGCACTGTCGGGATTTTATTATTCTATGTTTCATTGGATAGGTAATTTTCCAAGATTACTAACAACCACAATGTAGAGATCATATGCAAAAGGATAAGTTCTCTATTATGAAAGGAAATTTCATTTAAGTTTATGAAATAACCATTAAGTATGGGCAAGATAGATATGAAATTAACTGCTTGTGGTGCAGGGACTGCTTCATTTTACAGTGCTTCCATTTTACAAGGTTAGCTTTGGTAAGAAAGACATTTTTCTTTCTCATAGAAAATAGGAGCAGAATAAGCCCATCAAATCTGCTGTGCCATTTAATACTATCGTAGCTGATCATCGGACTAATACCCTGTTCCTGCTTTCTTCCTATGCACTTTGATCCCTTTAGCCCTGATAACTGTAACTCCTTCTTGAAAACATTCAATGTTTTGGCCTCAACTGCTTTCTGTGGTAAAGAATTCCAGAGGCTCGCCACTCCTTGAATGAAGGTTCTCCTCATCTCAATCCCAAATTGCCAACACCATGTGTCTTTAGACTGTGACCCCTGATTTTGAATCAGAAGTCAACATGAATTGACTCATAAACAAATGAAAATGTACTATACTTTGGTGGAAGCTCGTTCCTTTGCATTTGCAATTAGTTTGGTCCCTCACCTTGCTGTCAAGCTCTATTCACGCTACTGCAAACCTCATGGTATAATGATTGTGTGAATTCACTTTTTGTGTACTCGCAGGTCAGTCTATGGTATAACTTTAGTTATTTGCAAAACATTGAAACAGTTCCACGTGCACATTGATGTACCAAGCATGCAGGGGATTCCAAACTTTAGATATGAAATTCAGATCCCAGAACGCATTTCAGATTCTTTTACTCAATTTGTTCCACGTTCCACATCTCACCTCGGAGTCACAGTTTTCCAGGTTCAAGTCTGCTGCCAAGAGCTTTAACAGACAAAAGAAAAGTCAAAGCTTACATTCCATACAGTGCTGAGGATACAACAGGCATCTACCGTTACAGTCTTGGAAGCACGAGCAAAGAACAGCTTGAACTAAAGGAATTCATGTGGAATTTTGGAGAAAATGACAGAGCTGAGAGGCAGCATTACATTCAAGGATCATTAAAAAAATGAGGTTAGAATAAGGTTTCCTGAGGAGCCATGCTTCAATTCAGGATATTTGAAGAGTTCAGTTTCTGTGAATTTCAGCGTGGCATTATGAAATTTCAATCCTGATATTTCACCACTGGGGCTTGCCTTTCAGGCCAACCTAAAGTGCATGTAGCCAGTATTTAAATTGAAAATATCTCCATTGCCATATGGTTAAAAGTACACTGGATGGTGGAAAAGGGAACTATTTTACTTACCTCATCATCCCTCACCCTCTTGACTCTAAAGGTGCTATAACAAGGTATGGATTTTTGTCTATCAGTCATAATTTTCCAGAATGTTCTCAGACTGCCTTTAGTAACAAGATTGAAAAGACTGACCAAATAGCCCTGAAGCGTCACTTTCCTGATCCACCTCCATGTTTGGCCTGCACGTCCCTCAGCGATCAAATGATCGCATTATTTGTGTCTCCTTTATGGTTACTCTGAGTGCAAAACAGGTAACACAGCACAGATCACTGTTGAGAGAACAATGCCTACTGTTTGTCTTACAAACAGTTTATTAACATGATGTCACTGGGCGTCTACATACAGAGAATTGAGTATGTTGAACACGTTCAGATCTGTTCCATATTTCGGGAAGGGAACTCAACATTTTGCAACAATGTGTGGAGTGTTTCTTTTCTTCCTGCAGCTTGCATTAATTTTAGACATCAGTTTTTCATATTGTACTGAAATCATGTGGAGGAATTGGACTTCCCTCAGGGAGAACAAACACAGCTGTCACCAACTTGATTTGATCTCCAACAGCCGAAATTCGCGTAATTCTTTTTTAAAAAGTTTTTCTTATGGGGAATATTGAAGAGAGACAGGGAATTTATTGCTCCTCTCTTAATTGCTCAAAATCACACCAACAGAGGTTACACAGGAGCACTATGACAAGTGCTATTCACAGAATGTTACTGAACCAGGTGGATTTCTTTCAAAAATCCATGGTCATTTTCTGGTGTTAATGCAAAAAAAAATTACCAGATTTAATGAATTCAATTTCTCAATTTACCATGGTGAGATTTGAACATAATAATAATCTTTGCATTATTAGTACCATAACCACTCTGTGACCATACTAGTTGGCTGTAATAAATGATTTGTTATCACTCAGATCTGCTCAGAAACTGGTTTTGGGCTATACACAGTAACTGAGATCATGCATGAAACTTGCTGCGGGATAACATGCCATGTCGAATCAGTTGGCCCAGCAACAATCCATACATGCCAACATGAGGGAAAACTAAATTTGTGTGCAAATGAGACAATTATCATCACATGCACAGGAAGCACCTGCCTCACTGTATATCAATATCATCATTAAGTTAAAGGGGCATCCTATTCTGAATTAAAATAGGCTAACATTAGGATTACTGCTGTTCCTATATTCATTAGAAAATCATTTATTTAACTGTTTTCATTTAGCAGCAAAAGGATGAAGTTTGGCAATTAATTGTCTCGTGATTATTGATTTTGTTTAATAAGGTTTTTGACATTATCATGGCTATAATGCTCAAGACCACAGCACTGAATGTAGCTGGTGTTGGTTCAACCTAGACAACAATATAATAATAGAATAAAATTCCAACAGTATGGAAACAGGCCCTTTGGCCCAACCTGTCCACCCTGACTCTCCAAAGAGCATTCTAGCCAGACTCACCCCCCCCCCCCACCCTATCATTGTAACCCAATATTTTCCCTGGATAACTCACCAGCCCTGAACAATGTGGGCAATTTAGCATGGCCAATCCACCTCACTTGCACATCTTTGGACTGTGGGAGGAAACCAGAGCACCCGATAGAAACCCACGCAGGCACAGGGAGAATGTGTAAACTCCACACAGATAGTTGCCTGAGACTGGATTTGAATCAGGGTGTCTGGCACTGTGAGGCAGCAATACTAACCACTGAGCCACAGTGCTACCACAATATGGGAAGTTGCCTAGGTATGGCCTACAAATATAGGAGCACAACTATAAGCCATTCAGCTCCTCAAGCCTGTTTTTTTTTCCATTCAGTTAAATGCTAGATTATTTATATCTCTTATCAATTTGCATGCCTTTCTTCTATATGTCTTGATATCCTTTAACAAAAATACATAGGGTCTCCACCAACTAACCAAGCATCCACATTATTAGGGTAGGATAAGCAGATTTTGCTATCCCTTGCATAATTAAGTAATTCCTGATCTTATTCCAAAATGACCTCTAATTTTCAGGATGCTGGTGGAATTTGGTGAGGTCCATAGTGTTTGGGGATGTGCAGGTTAGGTGGATTAGTGATGGTAAAAATCTCATGTGGTGTTATGGGAATGGAGTGAAGAGTTGGGGTTGGGGGGAGGGGAGTTTCCAGATGGGATGCTCTTCGGAGGCTTGGTGCAAACTTGATAGGCTGAATGGCCTCTTTCTGCAATTTAGGGATTCCAAGATTCTATGCAATTGGGTGTGGGCAGTAGATTCTGACCCAGCCAGTGATGCCCACATCCCATAAATGAATGAAAACAAAAATGAAGGCCACTTGCCCACATTGAGAAGGCCTTCTGCTACTTGGGGAGATTGTCACTTAAACCCAGGTGACCTCCCAACAACTTTCCATGGGGTTTTTCTTGATGGGTGCTCCTTTACCTTTGATGGAGTCACCCCCATGACCAATGGTCAATGCCCATAGCAACCCTTGCTCACAACCAGATCTGCACTGAAACTTGTAAATGTGCTCTCAGAGAAAAGTGAAGATATTCTTACCTCAATGTCTGTTAATGTGATCAAAACAAAATCTAACACAATAGCCTTGAAGTGGTTAATAATGCTAATGCTGTATTTCTACTGCATTTCCCTCTGCCTTCTGACCACGGAAGAAATTGGCAAAAACATTCATGAAGTGCAATGTTAAAAATCACACAGCACCAGGTTATAGTTCAAAAGGTTTATTTGGAAGCACTAACTTTCGGAGCATTGCTTCTTCATCAGATCATTGTGGAGCATCAGGAAGGAAAATTAGTGCTTCCAAATAAACCTGTTGGACTATAAAATGGTGTTGTATGATTTTTAACTTTGAACACCCCAGTCCAACACCGGCATCTCCAAGTCATGAAGTGCAATGATTGTTATAGTTGTATCTTCATACACTTCTCTTGGACAATAATGTGGATTCCACACTTTCCAAACTTGAATGAGGAAGTGAGCTTCTCAGTGGATACCTTTGAGCAGAGGGGTCTTTTTTTCTCAGTGTTTCCACTTTAATTAGCTCCAGAAGAAGCTCTGCGCAGTGAGATTTGGGTGGTCTGAATGAATCTGTGTCAACGTCTAGGTCAAACTTTATGACGTTAGCAAGGCTAACCTTGTTCAGCCCAAAACCTGAAGTGCAGGAAATACAAGCGGCTGTGGTATGCTTTTTAAATGTTCTCATTCATCCAGGGAATGTGAGCATTGCTGGCAGTGTCAACAATTATTGCCCATCCCTAATTACCCTTGAAAGTATGATAGCATGCTGCCATTCCGAACTGCTGAAATATGTGTGCTGTAGGTAATCCCAAAGAGTTGTTAGGGAATTTCCTCACACGGTGAAGGAATAGCATATTTATCAGGATGGTGCTTTTGGAAGTTCCAAAAAAAGTGCCTGCTGCCATTGCCCTTCTAGGTGTATTCTTTGCAGATTTGGGAAGCCTTATCAACTTGCTGCATTGCATCTTGTATCTGTTTTATTCAGCAGTCATGTTGTGTAAGTAATGGAGGGATTGAATAAACATTTAAGATGGTGGACAGGCTGCTGATCAAGCAGATTAATCAAGTTGTCAAGCTTCAATTGTTGTTCATACTGCAATCATACAGGCTGGTGGAGCCTCTTGCATCAGACTTCTGACTCAAACTTTGTAGGTAGTGAAAAAGTTTGAGACTCAAGAGATTACGCATTCTCTGCACTGTTGCTGCATCTACAGTATGAGTTATCCATATCTATCTGACTGATCCAGTTAAGTGTTTGTTCAGTCCATCTCCCAGAATGTTGCTGGTGGGCGTTTGGTTACGATAATGTCATCATGTGTAAAGAGGAAGTGTTTAGAATCTTTCTTCTTGCCTGGCATTCATGTAATATGAATGTTATAAGATACTTACAAACTCAAGTCTGAATGTTGCATGCCAACTTTGTCAATTTCAGTATCTGAAAAATTGTAAGTGGAAATAAATACTGTTGGCAAGTGTGATCAAGGTTAGAGGTGTGTCTGAATTTTGTGATGACTCATAGTTGCACTTTTTGGGCATTCTTTCCTCAGAACCCAACATAAAGAATGGGCCTCTCAAATGTCAAATCTAACATTGACCTTGCTTTTGTGCATTTCCTGTACAGCCGCAATTTTGTGTGTCTCGCTCTGTTTAATCACCCTGTGATCTGTATCTCCTTCTATGTTATGATCTGCTTGTACTGCATGCAGAACAAAACCCTTCACTGTATTTAATAAATCAAAGCAATGACTTGTGTATGATTGCCATAGGATCATGGATGCTCCAAAGCATATGAGTATGAATGTCAATAAATCAGACATTGTATAAATCAGAACACAGAGAGTGAAGGTCCTTTAAATATTGTATGCCATGACATTATTGATTATTTGCATTACTACAGAGTTTCATTGATTATGCTTTGAAGCTAATTTGGTAGAAGCAGTCATGAGTGGTTCCTTGAGCTTTATTCTTACCCTGCTGTTTGCAATGAAGAAGCCTTGCAACTGTGGAGGATAAAGTGAGGTCTGCAGATGCTGGAGATCAGAGCTGAAAATGTGTTGCTGGAAAAGCACAGCAGGTCAGGCAGCATCCAGGGAACAGGAGAATCGACGTTTCGGGCATAAGCCCTTCTTCAGGAATGAGGAAAGTTTGTCCAGCAGGCTAAGATAAAAGGTAGGGAGGAGGGACTTGGGGGAGGGGTGTCGGAAATGTGATAGGTGGAAAGAGGTCAAGGTGAGGGTTATAGGTCAGACTGGGGTGGGGGCGGAGAGGTCAGGAAGAAGATTGCAGGTTAGGAAGGCGGTGCTGAATTCGATGGATTTGACTGAGACAAGGTGGGGGGAGGGGAAATGAGGAAACTGGTGAAATCCGAGTTCATCCCTTGTGGTTGGAGGGTTCCTAGGCGGAAGATGAGGCGCTCTTCCTCCAACCGTCGTGTTGTTGTGGTCTGGCGATGGAGGAGTCCAAAGACCTGCATATCCTTGGTGGAGTGGGAGGGGGAGTTGAAGTGTTGAGCCACAGGGTGGTTGGGTTGGTTGGTTCGGGTGTCCCAGAGGTGTTCTCTGAAACGCTCCGCAAGTAGGCGGCCTATCTCCCCAATATAGAGGAGGCCACATCGGGTGCAGAGGATGCAATAGATGATGTGTGTGGAGGTGCAGGTGAATCTGTGGCGGATATGGAAGTTTCCTTTGGGGCCTTGGAGGGAGGTGAGGGGGGAGTCTTGCACCTCCTGCGGTTGCAGGGGAAGGTGCCGGGAGTGGAGGTTGGGTTGGTGGGGGGTGTGGATCTGACGAGGGAGTCACAGAGGGAGTGGTCTTTACGGAATGCTGATAGGGGAGGGGAGGAAAATATATCCTTGGTGGTGGGGTCCATTTGGAGGTGGCAGAAATGACGGCGGATGATATGCTGTACATGGAGATTGGTGGGGTGGTAGGTGAGGAACTGTGGAGGATGTTAATTCATGTTGAGTGGCAATACAGCATTTATCAAACTGAACAGCCCCAATCAGCACTGTGTTATTAATCATTAATAGCAATAAGTGGCCATGTGTCTTTTTCCCAGGGTAGCAAATGAAAGTAAAGATTGCTGCCAGTACTGTTCATTCAATTTTCTGCTCTTTTACTGTCACTCTCTTCGGACATCAATAGCAGAAAAAAGAAACTAAAACAAATGAAACATTCAATGAACCAGTAAAACATTTGTGGGCTGAAAGGGTTAAAGTCTTAACTTGTGATCCTGCTCTTTTGGCACTTTGTGTGAGGTGGACTGGTTGACCTTAGCAGTACAGAGGGCTCTAATTTGAAATGAATTTGTAACTAGTTCAACCTGTAGCCCAGTGGGTATGGGATTTCCTTTATAATAAATTCCAGATTTTAACTTTGTTGATAGATGTCTTAGGGGTCTTTGTGCTCTTAGGGTCAAGCACACTGTAAAAGGTGTTTACTGCTGATTGACTAGAGTAGAGAAATAAGGTGTTGGTTGATGTATTATATAAAATTGGCTCATATATATCATAATTTATCAAGCTACAAGTTCTCCATTATTTGGTAGGTCACCTTGGATCCTAGTAAAACAGTTAGATCCAATTTTCTTTCCTGTTGAGATTTTAATTCTTTACTAAACCGAAGGAAACTTCAGAGTTTTTTTCCCCCATAAACCATGAGGTAGCAGACTACAGTTTAATTGAAGGTGGGTTACAGCAACAGCCTATTACACCTCTGATGTGACCTTTTTTAATGTTAACTCATGCACCTGTTTCTTTTAAATGGAACATCAAATCAAGGGGCTCGAAATTCAGCTTCATAATGTCACTGGAGCCACTGCTACAAAAACCAGAGGCCCTCAGATCTTGCTGGTGATCCTACTAGGTATGAAAAGAAGGTATTGTGCTGTGGGAGCTTGTTGGAAGAAGATCTTAGGTTTCCAGGTGGTTTTTTTTGAAAGACCCAAATTCTTATGTGCCTCAGAGAGGGAGTCAACTGGATCTCATTTTCTGAGTGAATACACACATGAATGTCATCTGTGTGCTGGAGCTCAATGACCGAAGTTGGAGTGCTCTTGGTTTTGGGGACTGAATATGACAGATATTAACCAATTAGCCCCCACTGTTTAGTAATTTACCTCAATGCCTGCGGCTAATTTGCCTGCACCAATTAAGATACCAACGGCAGCAAGTAGATTACATGCAGCTATCCAAAATCTCATTTCCAGAAATTTTCTAACCAACCTGTTCAGAGATGTCAATTTACACGTCAAAACAGGTGGGACTTAAACACAGCTCCCAGGTAGGGATACTGTCACTGTACTGCAAGAGTCCCTTTAAAGTGCATCTCCGTTAAACCCATTGGACCTAGCTGCAGTGCCAATCTAAAAATTAATTACCTGGCCACAGAACCTGTCCCTATACATATTTTGGGGGTGCAGAGCCTAAAATTCACCCTCTGGCAATATTCAAGATTAGTTTGGATAGGTGAATGGAAGGAGTTGAAGAGAAATAGGATCATTGTGGTGTAATCCATTTTGAAACATGGATGACAAATGTCAACAGAGACTAGTTGTTTCAAATGATCTGGTTCCCTATTTCTATGTAGAATATCATAGATGTTATTAAATAACATGCAGAACAGTATTGTAAAGGACTTTTAATTGGTAACATGATAACAGTTGCACTTTTCATTACAGAGTTGTCACTTAATTTCACCTCCATCTAACATGATGTTTTTGGTGGCTATTTTCTGCCAGAAGGACAAGCAGCTGAATTGTGAGGTTACTTAAGGGTAAACATATATTTGAAACAAACTTTCAGTGAAGCATATAAGCATTTTAACTTAATGACGCTCAAGGTAAAAATTAAAGACCAATATACAAAGCCAGTTCTTCATTCCATGCAGTAG
This sequence comes from Chiloscyllium plagiosum, assembly GCF_037043375.1. Classification (NCBI taxonomy): domain Eukaryota; kingdom Metazoa; phylum Chordata; class Chondrichthyes; order Orectolobiformes; family Hemiscylliidae; genus Chiloscyllium; species Chiloscyllium plagiosum. The sequence goes on along the minus strand of NW_028270155.1, from coordinate 20,531,318 downwards.
GAGTAATAAGCTGAAGCTGTAAGGAGTACATTTTGCAGACACTGATTCCATTGGGATTATGTTGTCATCCCATTATATTACTTTTCTTTGCATTGTGCTATATATTACCTCCAGATGCAACTGATCTTCAGTTAATTTCTCTCATCAATAACATCTGGTGAATTTGCACTGCGCTCACAGGGATGAGTGAAAGAGACTATGCATCATCAGATTGTAATCAAAAATATTAAAAATATATTTGAATTAAGTTACGTCCTGATTATGAAATTGATCGAAGTCCGTTCCTGTCAATTATTAGTCATAAGCAGTTCCTCTGGGGCCTAACATTCAAACAAGATTTCAAACAGTTTGTGGAAGATCAAAATAAAATGTTGGATGGGTAATTTTGAATGATATCATGAAATTGCAACCAGTAGGAAACAAATGATGCACAGCCAGGCTGTAAATATACTTCATTAGGCTTTTCATCAATCCTCCATAGAAAGAGCAACAACATGGAGGATGGCTTTGGGGGTTTACCCATCGGCTGGAGAACCAGCAAGAGTCTAGCTTCTAGGGAAGGCCCACCAAATAAAGTGCCACTCAGGCACTTCACTGGATTTCCCAGGATCAGAGACCTGAGGGTGGAGGTCTGAATTACTTAGGGCTGCCAGCCAATCAAAGAAGGATGGCTCTACTTAATGTGGGGCCTTAATGTGGGGCCACTGGGGAGACTGCTGCCAGAATGACCCCCATTCGAGACCCTGAATCAACCCATGTTAACATTGGATGGGTGTTTCATTGAAGGGATGGACAAGGTGGTCACTCTGGTAAAAACAATGACTGCAGATGCTGGAAACCATATTCTGGATCAGTGGTGCTGGAAGAGCACAGCAGTTCAGGCAGCATCCAACGAGCAGTGGAATCGACGTTTCGGGCAAAGGCCCTTCATCAGAAATAACGGCAGTGAGCCTGAAGCGTGGTCACTCTTCCCATTGACAGGTCCTTCAATCGAGCACTCAGCATCTTTTACAATATCCAGGGGAGCTTCCAGGCAACCCAGCATAGGTCAGCTGGTCACCCTCCCCGCATGATGAGTTCACTGTCTACCATTGAGTTAATATTAACTCTGTTGGATGAGGCCCTTAAATAGGGATTATTTGGATAATTTAGGGACTTGGCTGGTGGTGGGGAGCGAAGGTCTTTCTACCACAGAATTAATCAGGGTTAGGAGGGAAAGCGTTAAATTCTACCCAACATTGCAGAGTCAGAAATAATAATGTGTATATCAGAAAGTTACGTCGGTGTGTGGGAGCCTAAAACAAGGGATTTGGAATATAAAATAATAAAAAAAAACAGTAAGGAATTTAGGAGAAAGTTCTTTACTCGGTGATGGGTGAAAATACGGAATTATCCGCTGTTGTGATGGAGTAAATGGCATAGGTGCATCTAAAATGAAATTCTTTAAGTACATCAGTAGCTTAAGAATAAAAGGATCTATTGCTGCAGTAAGGTGAATTAAAGCTAAAAGGATCACAAGTACCTCCAGAAATCTGCTGGACTGAATGGAAAGACCCATTTTTGCTGCAACATGATCTTCCCTCTCTCTGGTTGGAGCTCTGAAGATTTTCTGGGGATGTTTTTGTAGAAAGCAGCATTTTCCATTCTTGAATGGCATTTTCAGATTGCCTTAGTGACAATTCTAATGCTGGAGGAAGCAGAGGCTGCATGAATGACACCAAATATCAATACACTTAGAGTTGTCCCTGACCCCTAAAATGCTGTTAGAAAAAAATTCTTAAGTTAAGCCTGTCAATAAGTACATGAGGAGTTGTAGACACCAATCCATGAATTGACGTCAGGCATAGCTAAACATTGAACCGGGGAACTACTATTGATTACAACTCACCTTTAATTTCTTCTACATTTCTGCTCACTTGTGCACATCAGTAATTTGAAAAAAATGACTAGTTGGGATATTGTCTGAACTTGTAGATGATCCCAAAATAGTAAGCTTGATAAAGGAATTTGCAAAGTGAGATTGATTGTGGTGGAATAGGCAAATAAGTAACAGATGGATTGCAATGTTGTAAGTCTGAGTTCATACGACTTAGTTTAGAAAAAAATTATGCCTTGAACAAGAGAAGGATTCATTACTTAAAAGAACAGAGGGAGTTTAACGATTATGTTGACAAATATATAAATTTGACCATCCACTCCCAGCAATTGATCTCCTTTCAAGAAACCATGTCTCCTCTACCTCCAAGATTTCTTTAATTCTGCCCTCCCTGCAAACCTGCACTGGTGTTCTGCCTCTCCCTCGTGATCACCTAAATGCACTACACTCTGTAACTCTCTACCTTCCACAATTATTGTGAAGTCCTGTCATTAAATTTGAACTTTCTGGGTTTTACAACTGTTAACATGCAACTCTACTCCCTCCCCACTTCTATGTAAATATCAAAGTTTGTATTTCTTTCTCTTCTCATTCCTTCTTGCTGTCACCCCTCTGTTATTCAATTCCCAAGTTCAAAGTTATACCAATTGGCCCCTTTAACAATTTAGAATGGATGCTTCTTTTACTGTATGGGAAATACACAAACAAGACAAATGAATACAAGGGTTATACAATACTTATTAGAAAAGTAACATAACTATTTACTGCCCTAATAACCAAGCTTATAATTATGCTTGTAGCATCCAATAGTTCAAAATCCTGACTTCAGTGGTAGCTCTGGTTTTAGTTATCGATCAACTTTACCTAACTGACATTTAATGTAGGGACTGCTATCCTGCACGAGACCGCCCAGGACTGACTCATGTTACACACTGGGCTGCCAGATACATGTCAACACTGGACGACAGTGGGTTTTACACAAATCAAGAATGTCAGTGCAGGCTCACTTACAACACCACCAATATTTGTAAGCCCAAGGCTTTCTCCCATTAATCTGCCCATGAAAATGGACAAAAACTATTCAAATCAAGGAGTCACTAAATGATTGAATGACAAGCTAAAACATTCCCTTTCAATTATCCCCATCTGGAGACATGCAGTTTGTAAGAATCTCACCTCTGCCATTGCTATTAGTGGAACAGATCTTTTCCTCTTTGTGTATAAAAATCATTCATAGTACATGGAGAACAGCAAATAAAGAATTAGGTTATTTTTTTTCTTTCCCCCACTGACCCCTCTTCCCCGACCCCAAGTAACAGCATTTTTTTTATGGCTCTTGAGTTATTGAAAGGAAGAAGTTCCAATACTTATGCTTTGACAAAAACTCTGTGGTGGTGAAAAAGGAGAACTGGATAGTTGCAGTGATTAACAGCTGATACACAACACCAAGTCATCAAAGTTATAGGAATATGTCAACAGGTAGTCAATGTGAGATATTGGGCAGCACATTCAATTTGAACAGTGTCCCTTCAACTGTAAACTTGGACACAATTCAGACCACATGAATAGGCTGGCAGAAGTAATCCCACATGAAATAAATTCCTTGTGGATTGGGCCCTGGGGCACAAAATAAACTGCCACAATTCAGTACAAGTTTAGAGCTAGGTTTGTAATCTCACCCAGACATTATAAGGATGGCTGGCATAGAGACTGGAAAAAATGTCTTTGACACAGAAGGAAGTTGCTCTTCTAAGGCTGGCATTAAGGCACGTGGTTGGGTCAAAGCAAAAGCAGCTTTATTCCTCATCTGGCTGCACTATCGCTGACACTGGGAGCCCAAAATGGAAAAATATTATACTCCCAAGCACTGGCATCCCTCACCTTGAATAAGACAAAAAAATTGAAATGTCCTGGCTCCCTCCAATGTCTATCATCCAACGAAAAGAAAGCAGGAACTATGGGTAAAACATAGCTCTGTGCAAGAAAAAACAAACAGAAACTAAATATACTTAATTTATTTTTTGTACTTTTCCTTTTTTTCTTAAAGAAGCACATATAAATTAGGCTTAAGTCAGAAGAAGCATTTCCTTCCTTGTTTTGATTGGCAAGTGTGCTAAATACAGGATACTAAACTCCCAGTAGTTGTTTACAAATTTATATCACGAATGAAATTGACTGCATTTCGAGCCAGCATTGAAGTGTGCTATTTATACCATGTGAGTGCGTTCTAGATGAAAGGAATTCTGCAGAAGTGCCACATAACCCGAAATGTTAAAAGTAATGTGTTAAGATCTAGTGCATCCATTGGTGTCTCTCAATTCTCCTTTATTCTGCTGTTCTTTCAATGGTTTATGGGGAAGCAGTCCAGGAGTGGACATTCCCACTAGCAGGCATTTTACGAATGGATAATTCCCTGGTATAGTTCCAAAGATATTTCTTTGCGGCATCATAAATGGAGACACGCGTGATTAGACACTTCAGTTTACTTTGTTCATTGAGAAAATCATCACAGTCACCCTGGAAAGTCTCCTGAACCAATTTTCTGAACTGCATTTTCTAGTCAGTCCTGGACCCTGACATAAAGCTCAGGTGATCTATCACCATGCCTCCAGTCAGGTATTTGTACATGTTGGGCAAATACTTATGTTAGCGTCTGTAACATAAAGAACAGGACATGGATACATGGTGCTGAGAGGTGTGTTTATTATAGTTGCAAGCACCTCAGCTTCTGGACAAGTACTGTGCTAGTCATTGCAAACCATGCTACACTTCCATCAGTGTCTCATGCTTCATTTGGCCCGGAGGTAAGATGGAATCAGAGGCCTTCAGGTCACATAATGATGATGATGCCATGGGCAAAAACAGTCACAGAAGAGTAAAGCACAGAAACAGAACCTTCGGTCCAACTCATCCATGCCGATCAGATATCCTAACCAAATCTAGTCCTATTTGCCAGCACCTGGCCGAGATACCTCTAAACCCTTCCAATTCATATACCCATCCAGATGCCTTTTAAATGCTGCAATTGTACCAGCCTCCACCATTTCCTCTGGCAGCTCATTCCATACACGCACCACCTTCTGTGTGAAAACGTTTCCCCTTTGGCCCCTTTTATACCTTTCCCCTCTCAAGCTAAACCTATGTCCTCTAGTTCTGGACTCCCCCACTCCAGGGAAAAGACTGTTCCTCATGATTTTATAAACCTGTATGAGGTCACCCCTCAGTTTCTGACAGTCCAGTGAAATTATTCCTAGCTGATCCAGCCTCTTCCTTTAGATCGATTCCTCCAATCCTTGAAAGGGTTCAGAAAAGATTTACAACGTCCTTCCAATAGGAATGAAACCCATGCAGTCTTCCAAGTGTGACCCAACATGGCCTCCCAACTCCAATACTCAATGCTCTGACCAATAAAGGAAAGCATACCAAATGCCTTATTCACAATCCTATCTACCTGTGACTCTACTTTCAAGGAACTATGAACCTGCACTCCAAGGTCTCTTTGTTCAGCAACACTCCCTAGGGACCTTACCATTATGTGTATAAGTCCTGCTCTGATTTGCTTTTCCAAAATGCAGCACCTCACATTTATCTAAATTAAACTCCATCTGCCACTCCTCAGCCCATTGGCTCATCTGATCAAGATCCCTTTGTAATCTGAGGTAATCTTCTTCACTGTCCACTACACTTCCAATTTTGGTGTCATCTGCAAACGTACTAACTATACCTCTTATGCTCACATCCAAATCATTTATATAAATGACGATAAGTAGTGAACCCAGCACCAATCCTTGTGACACTCCACTGGTCACAGTCTGAAAAACAAGCCTCCACCACCACATTCTGTCTTTTACCTTCGAGCTAATTCTTTATCCAAATGGCTAGCTCTCCCTGTATTCCATGAGATCTAACCTTGCTAACCATGGGGAACCTTGTCACATGCCTTACTGAAGTACATATAGGTCATGTCTACTGCTCTGCCCTCATCAATCCTCTTTGTTACTTCTTCAAAAAACTCAATCAATTTCGTGAGACATGATTTCCCGCGCACAAAGTCATGTTGATTATCCCTAATCAGTCCTTGCCTTTCCAAATACATGTAAGTCCTGTCCCTCAGGATTCCCTCCAATGTCAGGCTCACTGGTCTATAGTTCCCTGGCTCTTCCTTATCACCTCTCTTAAATAGCGGCACCACGTTAGCCAACCTCCAGTCTTCCGGCACCTCACCTTATCTTAACAATGGGCCCAGATATCACTTCCCTAGCTTCCCACAGAGCTCTTGGGTATGCCTGATCAGGTCCTGGGGATGTATCCACTTTTATATGCATTCAAGACATCCAGCACCACTTCCTCTGTAGTATGGACATTTTTAAAGATGTCACCATCTATTTCCCCACATTCTATTTCTCCCATGTCCTTCTCTACAGTAAGTACCAATGTAAAATATTTGTTTAGTATCTCCCCCAGCTCCTGTGGCTCCACACATGGGCTGCTTTGCTGATCTTTGAGGGGCCCTATTCTCTCCCTAGTCACCTTTTGAGTTAATGTATTTATAAAAACTTTGAATTCTCCTTAACCCTATTGCTAAAACTATCTCATGTTCCCTTTTTGCCCTCCTGATATCCCTCTTAAGTATACTCCGACTGCCTTTACAATCTTCTAAGGATTCTCTTGATCTTTCCTGTCTATATCTGACATATGCTTTCTGCTTTTTCTTAACCAAAACCTCAATTCCTCATCCCTTAAAGGTGTACTGCATGCTAGCTGTGCGACACAACATAACACATGTAAGGTTCCTGAGCCTGCCTAGGTCCTTTGCCTGCCCCAGAAATGCAGTCTTGCTTCTGAGGTTGTTGTCTTCACATTCACTACTGTACAAAACTGGCTGTAGGCTGTTTCCTGAATCTCCTGATCCAATCAGATGTCCCACAGTGATACAAGCCTACTAGCACATAAGCAAGGGCTTCTGCCCAAAACGTCGATTCTCCTGCTCCTCAGATGCTGCCTTACCTGCTGTGCTTCTCCAGCGCCAGACATTTTGACTCTGATCTCCAGCATCTGGAGTCCTCACTTTGTCCTGGTCCTGCTGAAGCCACCAGGAAATATGAAGGTCTCCCAGTGCCCCTATTAATATAATCAAATAAGAACACCTTATGCTGGTCTGGCCACTGGGTTAGAAAGGACAACCCATGCTCACAAGTGACAAATGGGGCTTTAGTCCCAAAAGCACCGTTATTATGTTGTGCAAGCAATTCCAACCTCATGACCACCTATTTGTTGCACACAGCAAAGGATAACTCCAAATGGCAACGAAATACCAACACTAGCGCAAAGTGGCTTCTTAACTGCATTTACTGACTATCTGCTTCCATGGAGTGGGCAACTGACCCATACCCCATCCCCTGAAATGTATACCCAGGGTAGTAATGGGTTTAAAAGCCAACTCAATCCAATTCCCAACCCCAATATTTTCCCAGACTGTTCCTTTAACCAATCTTCCACATCTCAAGAGCAATCAAGCCAGAGGTTTCTAGAAACGTGAAAATAGGCATTGAGACATAAATGAATAAAGCGTAGAGTTGGAAAAAGCACAGCAGGTCAAGCAGCATCAGAGGAGAAGTGGAGTTAACTTTTCAGGTCAGAACATTTCATCAGGACTGGAGAAGAAGGAGGCTGAGAAATAAGTAGAGGTAAGAAGTGGGGCCGGGGAGTAGAAGTGGATAGGATGATGTAGGTAGATGCAGATAGGAGGTAGCTGTAATTAGTCAGTGGGAAGGGTGGAGTGATAGATCGGAGGGAAGATGGACAGGTTAGCTCAGGTTAAGGAGGCAGGGCAGAGAGAGAGCTGGGCATGGTATGAGATGGAGGTCGGGGAGATTTGGAAGCTGGTGAATTGTATGTTAAGGCCGTACAATTGCAAGCTCCTGAGGCAGAAGATGAGGTGTTCTTCCTCCAGTTTGCACGTGGCCTTATTTTGATGGTGGAAGAGGCCTAGGATGGACATGTTGTTGGGGCAGTGGGAGGCGGAGTTGAAATGGCTGGCAACCAGAAGGTGGAGTTGATTGGAGCATGCAGACCATAAATGTTCCCTGAACAAGTCCCTGGGTTTGCACTCGGTCAACCCCACCTTCCCTGGTGTTCGATGGACAATTGCTAGGTGCTTAGAAAGTGACTTGGTTTCAAAATAAAAGATCCTGAGGGGGCTTGACAGGGTGAATATGGAGAGGATCTGTCTGCATGCAAGAATCTATAACTAAAGATCACCATTTAAAAATGAGTAGTCACCCACTTAAGACGGATGACATTTTGATCCCACCTCTCCTCCACCTCCCCATCCCCTCCAACCCCCGACCTTCGCTCAAACAGACATCATATATCTTTGGAGTTTTCATCCTCAAAAGCAGTGGAGAGATTCTTGATAAGCAAGAGGGTGAAAGTTTATCAGGAGTACACAGCAATGTGAATAATCAGATATTTTTGAATGGCAGAACAGGCTCAATAGACTCCTGGTCCTAACTTGAAAGTAAAACAAATAAGAACCAGTTTAAATATAAAAAGTTATGCATGTAAGTGATGAAAGAAACAAGGCAGGCAAAGACTGAGTGTGAGAAGAGCCAACAATAAACAGAAATGTCTTCAATACACATAGAACATAGAACAGCACAGCGCTATAATGGGCCTTTCAGTCCAACATGTCAGTGCTGACCATGATGCCATTCTAAATTAATCCATCTGCCATATCCTTCACTCCCTATTCTAAATGCCTCTTAAATAGTAAAATGTGGTAAAAGGCACAGCAGGGTTGATTAAGAACCAAAAAGGGAAGGTACGCATGGAGGAAAAGACATGGATGAGACACTAAATGACTACTCTGCATCTGACCTTACCATGAAGATGCTCCCAAGTTGTTAAGTCACTATGAGGGCTAAAAATTAATAAAGTTAAGATATTAGAAAGGTTGGCTCTACTTAACTGTGGTCATTGACCAGATCGATGCATCTGAGAACACTGACAGAAGTAAGGCTGTAAATTGTAGATGGATTTGCCGTAATCTTCCAATTCTCCTTTGTTACAGGATGGTTCCAGAGGACTGGAAAATTGCAGATGTTATACCCGCATTTAAAAATGAATAGAAAGGTAAATCAGCAGCTATGTGTCAGTCAGCTTTGTAGCAGTCATTGCAAAGCTTTTAATAGTCGCTGAGACAAATGTGAATTAATTAAGGAAAGCTAACATAGATTTTGTGAAAGGCAAATAGTCATGAATTAATTTGGCAGAACTTTTTGATTAAGTAGCGTTAGGAGTTGATGAGGGCAATGCAATGAATGCTGTATACAGGAACATCCAAATATCATTTTGTTAAATACCATATTCCTGATGAAGAGCTTATGCTCAAACCCTTTACTCTCCTACTCCTCAAATGCTGCCTGACCAGCTGTGCTTTTCCAGCACCACATTTTTTAACTCTAAATGCTATATCAGGCTTGTCAACAAAGTTAAAGCCCTGAGAAATACAAGAACTATGGATGTGAGACCATCTTAGAAATAGAAAGTAGTGGTGAAAAGTTACCTTTAAGACTCAATATGAAGTCCGACCAAGTAAGAAGTGCAGTGGTCTTAAGGGGTGGGGGGGGAGGGTGTGGGGGGTGGGGGAGTGATCCATTTTGGCAGACAGAACAAGGAAAAACAAGTTAAATAAAGGATACAGGAGCAAAGGAACCAGGGAGTCAGTGGACAATTTGATAAAGATGGCAAACTCATTTGAAATAATGGTTGAAGGGGGATAAAGGATCTTGAGATTTATAAAGAGAGGCATAAGTACAAAAGCAAGGAAGCTATGGTGGACTTTTGCAAAACCTCTGCCTTGACCTTAGCTGGATATTCAGCTAAGTGTACACTTATGGGCCGTACATTTTAGGAAGGACATGAAGACGATGCAGAAGAGATGTAAAGTATGGTTTGGGGATGAAAGGCTTCACCTACAAGGATAGTTTGGCAAAGTTGTGGTTGTTCTCTCTTGAGAAGAGAAGACTGAGAAGAGAATTGAAAAGCGTGAGACATCGAGGTAGAATAGGTAGAATAAACTATTCTCACTGGTAGAAGGGTTGCAAACCATGAGAGAAAGTGAGCACTGCAGGTGCGGGAGACCAGTGTCAAGAGTGCGTTGCTGGAAAAGCATAGTAGGCCAGGCAGCATCCGAGGAGCAGGAGAATCGATGTTTCAGGCATAAGCCCTTCATCAGGAATGCGGCTTGTGGGCCAGGGTCTGAGAGATAAATGGGGTGAGGAGGGGTGGAGTTAGGACAAAGGTAGCTGAGAAAGTGATAAGTAGATGAAGGTGAGGGAGAAGGTGATAGGTCGTGGTGGGTGGAGTGGATAGATGGAAAAGGTGATGGGACACGTCCGGAAGGTGGTGCTATGTTGGAGGCTTGGGACTGGGATAATGTAGGGGGAGGGGAAATGAGGAAGCTGTTGAAATCCACATTTATCCCGTGTGGTTGCAGGGTCCCAAGGAGGAATATGAGATATTCTTCCTCCAGGCATCCAGTAGCAACAGTTAGGCGGTAGAAAAGGCCCAGGATCTGTATGTCCTTGACGGAGTGGGAGGGGGAGTTGAAGTGTTCAGCCACAGGGTAGTGAGGTTGGTGGATGCAGGTGTCCCAGAGATGTTCTCTGAAATGATCCACAAGAAGACGTCCTGTCTCCCCAATGTAGAAACCACACTGGATGCAACGGATACAGTAGATGACATTGGTAGAGGTACAGGTAAATTTATGATGGATGTGGAAGGATCCTTTGGGGCTTTGGATGGAGGTAAGGGGAGTGGTGAGGGTCCCGGTTTTGCACTTCCTGGAGTGGCAGGGAAAGGTGCCAGGAGTGGGGTGTGGGCTGGTGGGGGGGGGGTGGGAGGGGAGGGGAAGGGGATGTGGACATGACGAGGGAATCACTGAGGGAATGGTCTCTCCGGAATGCTGATAGGGGTGGGGAGGGAAATATATCTCTGGTGGTGGGGTCCATTTGGAGGTGGTGGAAGTGGGAGTGGATGATGCAATATATGCGGAGGTTGGTGGGGTGGAAGGTGAGGACCAGGGGGATTCTGTCCTTGTTGCATTGGGAGGGGTGGGGTTCAAGGGTGGTGGTGTGTGAAGTGGAGGAGATGTGGTGGAGGGCATCGTCAACCATGTGGGAAGGAAAGTTGCGATCTTGGAAGAAGTAGGCCATCTGGGACTTTGAGGTGGAATTGGTCATCCTGGGAACAGATACGGAGAAATTGGGAATAAGGGGTGGCATTTTTATGGGAGGTAGGGTGGGAGGAGGTGTAGTCTAGGTAGCTGTGAGAATCGGTGGGCTTGTAGTAGATGTCTGTGATTAGTCAGTCATCAGATACGATGATGGAGAGGTCCAGGAAGGGGAGGGAGGTGTCTGAGATGGTCCAGGTGAATTTTAGGTTGGGGTGGAAGGTGTTGGTAAAGTTGATGAACTGTTCAACCTCCTCGTGGGAGCACGAGGTAGCGCCGATACAGTCATCAATGTAACGGAGTAACAGGTGGGGGGTGGTGCCAGTGTAACTGCAGAAGATCGACTGCTCCATGTACCCGACAAAGAGGCAGGCATAGCTGGGTCCCATGGGCCCCATGACTAGCCTTTTGGTTTGGAGGAAGTGGGAGGATTGGAAGGAGATGTTGTTGAAGGTGAAGACCAGTTCAGCCAGGCGGATGAGGGTGTTGGTGAAAGGGTACTGGTTGGGATGGCGTGAGAGGAAGAAACGGAGGGCTTGGAGACCTTCGTTGTGGCAGTTTGATGTATACAGGGGCTGGATGCTCATAGTGAAGGTGAGGCGTTGGGGGCCGGGGAAACAAAAATCTTGGAGGAGGTGAAGGGTGTGGGTGGTGTCACGAACATAAACCATGGGGGAGATATTAATTTAAGTGATTGGTTTAAAAAAAATGGCAGCAAGCTGAAGAAAGATTTATACAGCAAGTCATTAGGATTCGGAACGCTCTGTCTGACAGTGTGGTAAAAAAAGGTTCAATCATGGCATTAAAATTAGAATTCAATATCCTAAGGAGAAAATACTTGCAGGGCTGTGTTGAAAAGGTGAGTGAAACTAGCTGAGTCGCTGTTAGAGATAGCCAGCATGAATATGACAGTTTGAATGTCCTTTGTTGGTTCTGTACCTGTTTATGATTCTATGCATTGTTATACCATCGGTTCTCTTTAGTTATGGAATGATATCAATGCACTAGAAGTAGATTAGATTCACGACAGTATGGAATTAGACCATTTGGCCCAACAAGTCCACACCGAGCCTCCAAAGAGTAACCCACCCTGACCCATTTCCTAACATTTACCCCTGACTAATACACCTAACACTATGGACAATTTAGCATGGCCAATTCACCTGATCTACACATCTTTGGATTGTGGAAGGAAACCAAAGCACCCCGAGGAAACCTACACAGACACGGGGAGAATGTGCAAACTCCACACAGACAGTCGTCCGAGGTGGGAATCGAACCCCGGTCCCTGACACTGTAAGGCAGCAGTGCTAACACTCGGCTACCGTGCTGCCCTCTAATAAGGTAAGAATGAATGAATGAGAACAGGCCAGAGTACAGGAAGATACATCGCAACATTTGTTCTTCTTGCTCTCACAATGTTTTTCTATGTCGTGTTCAAAGTAGAATCTCACCAGTAATAACCAAGGCCAAATACCTAATGTAACAAAAATGTTTTCACTGAGCCAGATATCTTTGAGTTTTCTCCAAATGTAGTTCTAAACAGTACACACTTCCGTACTAGGGGTTAACACCTTTCTAGATGCTGGAGTCAAATAATAGAACTTTTTACAGTGGAGTTGATAGCAGTTTTTTTTATGGAATCAAAAGCATTGCACCTGCCAAAATAAGCAATATGTGCAGTTTCTCTGAGGGACAGTTCTCTCTCATAAATCAGACTATTTCAAATAGCAGTTAAGCATGCTTCATAACATACATAAGCTATATTTATCGATGCAAGATTTTTAAAAAGGGTTTATCCAGTGTAAACACTAGGACTACTGTTGAAAGCTTGGCAAGTCCTCTTTGCTTAATTTGCTCATAAATTGATCCTACCACATGCGTGTCTGACAGGGAAGCGGATTATTCATTTTCATCTTTAACTCAAACAGCTTACAGAAGCTCCATTCCAATAATTATCTAAAACTGGTAGTGCTCTGTAAAGTGGCGTGAATTAGCAAAAGTTCCGGGAAAAAACTGACAGTTTTAAAAATTTTAAAGGGAGAATTCTTGAGGGGGGAGGGTGGGATTGAATTAACACCAGTACGACTTTGAATTGGCTTTGAAAAGGGATTCCAAAAAGTGCAACAGTGAAGTCACAGCATTCAGTAAATTACTGATTTTCTCTCCATTTTAAATTAATAGGAATGCTTTTCAGCTGGTTCTTATTCCTCTGGTCAGGGTACTCTGTACTTACATCCATAGGCCAATTGGGTTGCCATGACATTCTTTCTTTCCTTGACTTAGACGTCTTGATGAATTATGTCACTGTGAATTTGAAGTTCCCCATTATAGAATACCCCACTACCCCCACATTTTAAATATATCTTTGTTACTTAAATATGAATAATGTCATGCCTGCTGAAGAAATCTGTAAGTACACGGTGATATAATTTGCCCATTTTTCTTTGCAGGAGTAAAGATCCTAAGGCAACTAAGGTGGTCTGAATAAGTGAGGACTAAGTACTGAGATCAGAGGGATAAGAAACAGCTGAGAAACATTTTCAGTTATTAAATAGAGAGAAAATTGAGGGCCTGGTTTAATATTATGTTTGTGTCATATAATTGAGTTAAAAGAAATACTTGTATTTATATAGCACTTATCACCTCATCCAAACATCTCAAAGTGCTTTTCACAGTGAATTACTACAAAAATTCACTGACTGCTTTGTGTATAATTTAGTTCCCAGACAAACAAGGTCAGTAATTGTTGGTTCATCTTTTTCTCTCTCTAATGTTCTTTCATCCTGATGACCTTTAGGAATATATTCAACACTAACTTTACCCTGATGCCATGCCAAATGGCTATTCCTCAAGATTGAACCTGAATGTTGAATTAGAATGGTTTTCTTGAGTGGGGGCCTCAAATGTGTAGAATTGAAACTGTTGGTCATTATACTTCCTGTCCCATGATCAGTTCCATTGACTTTAATAGAAATGAATATCAAGCAAGCTATATGACAGATGGTTAGTGCCAAACCATGCTGTGAGCCTTAATAGGCGTTTTTAACCAAGGAAGTTACTGTCACAGGTTGTGGTACCAATCACTGGCAATATGTGGGATGGAACAGAGTGTTGCCATCAATCCTAGATATTTTAAATCAACTTGTTCAGAACTGTTCTGGAACTTGTCTGGAGCAGATGGGACTTGAACCCATACCTTTTGGCAGAGTGGGAGGGATAGCACCACCATGCTCCAAGAGTCCTCCTACAATTCTTCTCCTGATGTTATGTTCAGTTAACAGTGATGTGGATAAACCACGAGAGATTCTGAACAACAAGAGCCTTTTGTCTTAATAACAGGATGAGGGTTATTGCTTGATCATAAAAGGTACAAGTTATTTCTGATGATTTTAAACATAATCATTCAGACTAACAAGAATCAGAGATGACACATCTGACCTCAATGGGATATCATGCTACTCTTTGTCTGTTCATCCAAGACTATGTGACATCATTTGATTACATGGGGATCCCTACACAATCTCAAACATTAACCCTTTCAGAACCTTGTACAACAGTTATCACAGGCTTACCTGATCTTGTAATCAGCCACATGCCAGCTTGAAGAGAATAACTACTTTTCTTTCTTTGTAAGAACTTTTGTAATTTAGAACAATTCAGATCTAGACAGTTCAGTAACACAACCTATTTTCCATTTACCTCTTGGGGGAACTTTGTATAATCCATCTCTTGTAGAGCAGAGTGAAAAAGCTCAAAGGAAAAATAATTGAGAGTCTTTCAACAGTTTTCTGGTGTCCTTCCTAAAAACTAAAAACTGTCTTGAAGAACTTGTCCTTTTTTTGTTTATGAAGGGAACAACTGATAAGAAACCAATCAATTGAGTCATAGAGTCATAGTGATGTACAGGACGGAAACAGACAACCTAATCTCGTCCCACTTGCCAGCACTTGGCCCATATCCCTCCAAACCCTTCCTATTCATACAGCCATCCAGATGCCTTTTAAATGTTGCAATTGTACCAGCCTCCACCATTTCCTCTGGCAGCTCATTCCATACACGTACCACCTTCTGCATGAAAACGTTGCCCCTTAGGTCTCTTTTCTATCTATCCTCTCTCACCGAAACCTATGCCCTCCAGTTCTGGACTCACCCACCCCAGCGAAAAGACTTTGCCTATTTACCCTATCCACACTCCTCATGATTTTATAAACCTCTATAAGGTCACCATTCAGCCTCCGACACTCCAGGGAAAACAGCCCCAGCCTATTCAACCTCTCCCAAAACTCAAATCATCCAACTCTGGTAACATCCTTGAAAAGCTTTTCTGAACCCTTTCAAGTTTCACAACACCCTTCCGATAGGAAGGAGACCAGAATCCTAACCAATGTCCTGTACAGCCACAACATGACCTCCCAACTCCTATACTCAATGCTCTGACCAATAAAAGAAAGCATCCCAAATGCATTCTTGTAATGGCTTAGAGTCTGAGTTGTAATAATTACAAGATTGTCAATGTTAACTTTCATTACATTGAAACCAAAAACAACTTCTATATATGTATGTTAAGATGTTGAAATTTAGAAGTTGTTTGTCAGTTCTTAACAGGATGTGTTATTACAGAGTTCATAGATGGAATCAGTTGGAAACTGTACATTGTTGTGCACTTCAACTATGAACACATTAACCTTTCTGTAATGGCTAATCAATATATCTTAATTTTATCAAACAGGATTTATTAACACTATATTAAGTCATAAATATTTCTAAACAGCCTCTCTCACCCTGGGGAAAAAAAACAATTTTGTAAATATAGTATCTCATTCCCTTGGAAGCATGAAATTAAAGTGTCAAGTTTTTTAATTAAATAAAACTTCTTCATATTTTTAAGTCAGTTGTTATAATTTTCCCTTGACCCCAATGTGTACGAACAAATCCTTATTTTCAAGATCAGAGTGGTGCTGGAAAAGCACAGCAAGTCAGGCAGCATCTGAGGAGCAGGAAAATGGATGTTACGGGCAGGAGCCCCTCATCAGGAATGAGATATCCTTATTTTGCCTACTGCACAATAATTTGATTGGAATTTACATTTTCTGATATTTACATCCGATTGCCTGACCAGCTTGCCTGGTGTCTGCTCTGTTGAGTATTTCAGATTTTCAGTCAAAGGCAGCAATTTAAACTGCCATTGGAAGTCTGCATTCGCGATACTGCTAAATCTTTGTGGACAGTTTCTCTCCAGGCCATTCTTTCACCACTAACTGTCACATTCAGGCCTTGCATAATAACAGCAGTCTCCAGTATGCCCTCCAGAACGTGCAGTATCCACTGCTCACAGAAAACACCAAGTGTTTGGGAGACATTGTGCTTCTTCTCTAGGGTTACTTTAGTTCAAACCAAACAACAGAAGCGGAGCAGAGAACCAGGGGAACGACCCTTATGAGCAATGTCCAGTATGGATCTGCAAATTGCTCCATTTTCTATTGCAATCTGTCAAGTGAAACAGTAGCTTTTTTGATGCAATCATTGCTGAACTATGTTATTCATAACATAATTCGTAAGGGTGGCTCAGTGGTTTGCAATGCTGCCTCACAGCGCCAGGGACCTGGGTTCGATTCTAACCTCAGGTGACTGTCTGTGTGGAGTTTGCACATTCTCCCAGTGTCTGCTTGGGTTTCCTCTGCGTGCTCTGGTTTCCTCCCACAGTCCAAAGCTGTGCAGGTTAGGTGTACTGGCCATGCTAAATTGCCCATAGCTTTCAGGGAGGTGTAGGCTAGGTGCATTAGTCAGGGGTAAATATAGGGATAATAGGGTAGGGGAATGGTCTGGATGGGTTACTGTTCAGAGGGTTGGTGTGGATTTGTTCAGACAAAGGGCCGGTTTCCACACTGTATAAAAGAAAATATATACATATTCAAACTGCTTCAAAACAATTTATTAATTTTTGCAAAATGTTGATAGCATTGTCTGAAGTCCCCTGTTGACTATTCCTCACCTTAGTAACCATTCTGAACTGCTGTCAGCTATCTACTTTGGAAAGAGCAATGCTAAAAGAGAAAATTATAAAGGCTATACAATGGTATCATTGCTCTCAAGCACAAAAGTGCATTGATGTACCACCAAAAATTGTAGAACTAAAGCAAACCTAGAGCAATATAAAGAAGGAAATAAAATGGAAAATGGTGCAAAACAAAGTTCTTCTTCAACGTGTAAAGAAAGAAAAAAATAAAGTATTGATTCAGGGGCAAACCTTTCATCTGAAAAGACTGTTCACCTGCATCAAAATGTATTTTCTCGGTTAGGATCAAGAATCATAGCTTTTCTAACATTTTGCCTCTAAGATTTCCAATAATTTACTTTTCATGGGCTGTGGACATTGTTGATGAAGCCAACATTCATTGCCCAACTCTAATAGCTCTTGAGAAGATGATGAGGTGCCTTCTTGAATTGCTGCATTTCTTAGAGCATAGGGACACCCACAATGCTGTTAGGATGGTAATTCCAGGACTTTGACACAGTGGTGATGGAAGAACAGTAATTTAATTCCAAATCAGAATGTTGTGTGACTTAGAGGGAAATTTGTAGGTAATGAAGTCCCCATGTATCCGTTGCTGTTGTCGTCTAGATTTGAGAATATGCGTTTGGAAGAAGCTGTCTAAGGGGCCCTCTTAAGTTACTGCAGTGCATCTTGCAAGTGGCACACACTGCTGCTCTGAGTCAGTGGTGAAGGGAGTGAATTTTGAAAGTGAAGTGCTTGATTGTAGATATTGCCAAGCTTCTCTAGTGTTGTTGGAGCTATAATCATCCTGGTAAAACAAAATTAGATCAACCCAGGTTCTGGTATACTTTTAGATTGCAAGCTCATAAAAACCATGTAATTCTATAAAACTGGTGAATTCATCCAATCCATTGAGCTATTAATAGATTATATCATTCAGGCTCCTCTAAAATGTGGAATGACATGAATTATCCAAATGTAGCAGTTTATCAACTTTAGACAGTAATCTCTGAACCAGAGGACAAACATCAAATGGGAAAGCTTCTAGTAAGAGCAAAGATGAGAAATAGCTTGGTTATAAGAACATTTAGAAAAAATGAAATCTTTCCCCTGTCACAAAATATTCCTAAAGAAAACTCAACAATCCTATCTGCAATGTGGGATTCATTCTGTTAATTGTGTGCTGAACAGAACAGATGCAATGAAGAAGTTAAAAATCACACAACACCAGGTTATAGTCCAACAGGTTTATTTGGGAGCACTAGTCTTTGGGGTGCTGCTCCTTCATTAGGTAGATCGTTAAGACACAGAATTTATCGCAAAAGTTTACAGTATGATGTAACTGAAATTATATATTGAAAAAGACCTAAATTGTTTGTTAAGTCTCATCTTTTAGAATGAACATGTTGGTTTTGCTGCACAACTGGACTTGAAAATTGTTTAGTTAAAATAAAAGCACCTAAAGCAGGGATATAATCATAGCTGGAAAAAAAATCAAAGGAGTTCTCTGCAACTTTCCCTTTCCATTAAGATAATCTGGAAGTTGCATGATAATAAGTGAATAATACTCAATCCTAATGAATATAATTGCAAAAGTATGACTCAGTAGTTAGTGCTGCTGCCTCATAGCGTCAGGGACTCAGGTTCGATTCCTGCCTCGGGCGACTGTATGTCTGGAGTTTGCACATTTTCCCAGTGTCTGCATGGGTTTCCTCCGGGTGCTCCAGTTTTCCCACACAGTCCAAATATGTGCAGGTTAGGTGGATTGGCCATGCTAAATTGCCCATGGTGTTCAAGGATGTGTAAGTTACGTGCATTAGTCAGGGGAAATGTAAAGTAATGGGGAATGGATTTGGGTGGGATATTCTTCGGAGTGACGGTGTGGACTAATTGGGCTGAAGGGCTGTTTCCACCCTGAAGGGATTCTAAGTAATACTCACTGGGACTCTGCAGCGCATGGTAAAATGCTTTATTAAAAATTATGATTATGTTTCTCTGTTTATTCATATAATCTTTGCCATGAGCTCAACCAATCAAAAAGGAGATAGGATTCCTACATGCATTTATCTGTGTGAAATAAAATCTAAGTACCTTATTTGAGATTTGCTAATTTTGCACTTTTTCTATGATCACCTTGTTCTGTAATCATATTTAGAGAAATAATCTGCTTATTCCAATATTATTTATATACCTATCAGCTGTTTTAAAAATGTATCATACATGGAGCATTCCATTATTTGCTCTCCATTTAAATAGAATTCTGATCCATGTGCTTCACTTTGCAACTCATGTATCACATTTATATT
The DNA here is from genome assembly GCF_037043375.1 of Chiloscyllium plagiosum. Lineage (NCBI taxonomy): Eukaryota > Metazoa > Chordata > Chondrichthyes > Orectolobiformes > Hemiscylliidae > Chiloscyllium > Chiloscyllium plagiosum. The sequence continues at coordinate 20,511,903 of NW_028270155.1, read as the reverse complement.
TCTTTTTACTGGACTACTGTCCAAGGCAGTGATGGCCATTTCTTTAAAGCAGGTGTTTGACATTGAACAAAATACTGTAATCTTGGCCTCACTAATAACTATAACTTTTTCTTTAAATTCAGTACAAATATCTTTAGGTGCATAACGTGATGAGAAGTTCATCTTAGGGCAAGGTCTTGCACACAAGAAAAAATGAGATGCATGTTTTATTCATGAAGTGACATTGCAATAGCTGACAAACATCAAGGTCTGGAGTGATATAGTCTTAGGGACCATATCAGGTCATACGGAATAACAACGAATAAAATAAATAGGTTGTCGAGCATTCTTACAGCAACAGTGGAACCTGTGTTTCGGATTGTGATCTTGAAGCTATGGAATGCTTTGGCCAAACTCCATCTTGGAAACTGCAACAAAGTCAAATACCGCTGATGCTGGAAATCTGATATTAAAAGAGAATGTGCTAGAAATAAATCAACAGGTCAGACTGTATTTGTGGTGAAAGAAACAGAGGGCTGGGTTTAATGTAGCCTGTCACAGTGTGAACCATTATGATCAGGCCTGCTTAATCACAGGGAAAGCTCTGCATCAGTCTCCTAGCAGAGGGAGTACGATGTTATTCTGGATTAATTCAGAGGGGAGAAGGGTCGCCAGTGGCAGAATGGCAATTTAGGCTCAAGACTGAGCCAATTGGTGATCATTATCCCTGAGGCCACCACAATGTGGTTGTAACTCCTGGGGTTTGATGGGATACACACAGAAAGCTGCACAGTAAACCCCGTCAATTTGGCCTGTTAGGTCCCAGAAGCGAGGATAGGAGTATGGGCAGGGGGTGTTCAATGGCTTGTATTTATTTGTAACTCTATAGTCACTGAAGTGACCCAGCATCAGGAATGGGAGCCTATCCCTTCCTAAATTTCATCCAACCTCTCTACCTTCAAGGCCTTCCCACCTGCTCCCTACAAGTTCACCCATGACTCACTTTCTCCCCCTTTGTTCTGGGCTCCTGTGAAATTCTGATCCTCTGTTGGGTGTAACACTGCTATCAGCTTGGCTCCTGTTGTTGCTGCTGGCCCCTGAAGACCACTCGATTCCATTGGGATTCCTCTGCAGAACGGACGGAGGTTCCCTACTGGCTTTCTGGCTTCTGGGTAAGATCTCCAACCAACCTGGCAATATCCAACCTACAGTCAGTGTTTCAGGCCAATGGCAATTTGCCAAAACACAGGTTACAGCTATTTATCTTAAATACCACAGTCAGTCCCAATCTTTGTGACATGAGGAAATCATCCAGAAGAGTATCGAGGACAATGAACTCATGCCTCGTATCAGAGGATAGGCTTATAAAGGAGGGTTAGAAAAATTTCAATGCTTTAGACTTCAAACCAAATGAGTGGGAATTATCTAGGATAGTTCATCCTGAGCACCATATCAATCTTGATTGCAAGATAAGGGGGCATAGGATCAAACCAGCAAATGATACATTTATAACTGATGAAAAAAATTGCTCTTCACTTAAAGATTAATTCATACTTGGAATGGCATTGGAAGCAAAATCTTGAAAACATTTAAGAATCTGTTCAGTGCTCTGATGAGTCTCTGTAGAATTATTTCTGGCAGTTTTACATAAAGGTAAGTTGAATAGCAATCTTAGAATCTTGGAGACAATAAGGACTGCAGATGCTGGAAGTCAGAGTCAATAGATGTGAAGCTGGAAGAGCACAACAGGCCAGTCAGCATCCAATGAGCGGGAAAGTCAATGTTTCGAGCCGAAACCCTTCATCAGGGCTTGTTATATTTTTAGTGAACTGTCAAAAATCAACACCAACGTCTTTTCTCTTTACCACTATTGAAGGACATACCTAAGTTTTTTTTGCTTCCTCGGGTTCTGAAGCACAGAATTGGCAGGCAAAGGTTCATTCTATGCTTAGAGCTCTGAACTCATCCCAGAAGGTGGTTGAACAGCTTCCTTTGTGTGTATATGTTTCACATTCCTTGTTCCATTATAGAACTTTATATTTATTCATGTTTAAATTCATTTACTATTACTTAGCCCTTAATGGGCCAGATCACCACCCCTCAACCGAGCTGTATCACTCTCATGATTTTTCTTCTCATGCAAATACACTGATGGGCAAGGAAACAAGGTCAGCAGCCAATTAGAGGGGAGAAAGTGAGGACTGCAGATGCTGGAGATCAGAGCTGAAAAATGTGTTGCTGGAAAAGCGCAGCAGGTCAGGCAGCATCCAAGGAGCAGGAGAATCGACGTTTCGGGCATGAGCCTGAAGAAGGGCTCATGCCCGAAACGTCGATTCTCCTGCTCCTTGGATGCTGCCTGACCTGCTGCACTTTTCCAGCAACACATTTTCAGCCAATTAGAGGGGCCAAGACTTCCAGGAAGTAGGAACTGCTTGCCTGCTGCTAACAAGCAGCAGCCATATTGGAGGTTGCAACTGCCTTTCCAAAGAGAGCAAGCAGCCTCCTGCAAGACAGCAATATCCACAACATTTATAAAGCAACACTGGAACGGAGCAAGGAGAGACCAGTTATATGTCAATGCGGAGAAAAATTTTAATGCTCCCACTGTGTTTCGAATATCATGAGCAAAAACTACTCAGGTTCACTGAAATGAGCTTTAAAAATTCAAAACTCAAACTGACAGGTCTCTTAATGAGGCTAAGGAATCATTAATTGACTACAACTGTTTCCAGCCTGCTGGCCTTTTGAAACTGTCCAGCAGGTGTCAGGATTCTGAGATGACCTCCATGATTGTAATATTTAGCTCCCAATCACATTGGGTTGGCCTCACACCTCTTTGAAAACCTGGCCAAATACACATGAAATTTGCGGAATGTTGATATTGTATGAACTACATAATTTGGTTTTTCCCACCACTTGGATGAATGAGTAATCAGCAAAAAAAAATGCCTGCCATACAATCTAGATGCTGTTTCATGTGTGACCTTAGAGATAATCTTGATATTCATAAAAGAGTTCAAATCCTGCTAATGACATCAGTGTTGGAGGAATGGACGTAGCCAATGACTTCATGCTGTGCTCAATTGACCTGGAAGCACCGATTCAGATCTCCTGAGATGGTGAAATCACTGGGAAAGACTTCTTGATTTGGATCTGACTAAGTTTTCCCATGTTTTGCGATTCAGCTTGCAAGTCCTGAGGTTGTCTTTCAGACTGTCTTGATGTCTAGGCTCAGGACAGCTTGTGGTGCAGGTGTTCAATTGGCTATAGGGCATTGCCTTTGGTATTAGAGGATCCTCCATGTGACTGTCCCAGTGAAGCTGAGTTCTGAGGAGCATGTCTCTGATGCCAGGAATGCAGCACTTCGAGAACTTTGGTGTTGAGTATTTGTTCCTGCCATCTGATGTTGAAATGAGATCTCAGACAGTGGAGTAAACAAGTTGTAGATTGCCCTGATTATCTCAGAACAAAACACAAAGATTATCTCCATGCACTTTCAAAGTCTGTAATGAGCCTGTCAAACCTTGGGCCTGCCTTTACCAGGTGATGGAATGTTGGAATACGAGATCGGGGCAGTGATACAAGTTCTCTGTTTTCTTCAGACAATATCAGACTAGCTTTCTCTGAGGCTAGGACAAAGCAATTAACAAGCAGCTATATGTCTCCATATAATGTACTATGAGAGTGTAATTATCCGTGAGCAAGAGTTCACTCAGTAGTTGTCCAGTAACGTTTGTGCAAGTCTTGAACCTTTGCAAATTGAAGAGATTGCTATCTCTCTTAACTTCAATGTGTAATCATGTGTCGGGATCTTACAATGTGTACTGGAGTCTGGCCAAGGAGGATGTACTGAACAGAGATGGAGCCAACATCCAGCCTTGCCTCGTGTCATTGGCTCAGGAAAGGCATCTAATAATGTACCATTTTACATCACATTGTTCATTTGTTCATTTCACAATTGCATTATGGCCAATCACCTTTCCAGAGAATCCAGATCTATGCAGAACCTTTCACAGACCTTCCTCGTTTACTGTGTCCAAATCTTTGGTCAGGTGAAGGAATACAACAGGGAGGACCTAAGGAATGAAAAACAAATTTTTTGAATGTTGCTAGCATCACTTTCCTCTATGTACGTCCAGAACATGAATTGGAAACAGTCAGGCAATTTAAAGGACTTTTGTTTACCTTCTGTTCTCTGCTTCAACCTCAGCACCTTGACCTCCAGCACTGATAGGGTGAGAAAGCAGGTCCTAAATCCACCTGAGCAAGGGGATAAACTGCTTTCTGTTGATGCTGAAATGATTCACCACAGCCACCTGGCCAAATGCCACAATGCCCCCCCCACAAAAAGGGCTTATGCCCGAAACATCGATTCTCCTGCTCCTTGGATGCTGCCTGACCTACTGCGCTTTTCCAGCAACACATTTTTCAACTCTGATCTCCAGCATCTGCAGTCCTTACTTTCCCCCCCACAACCAAGCAGACTGAATTGCTGTGGCAACTTACACCCTTACAAACATGTTGCAGCCTGAGCTGTTGATGGTAAAGGCAGAAACTCCAATTTTTCTCCATCATAAGGCCTACCACAAATCTCTCCTGCCTTTACCACCTTCCACTGGGGTATGTCCCCTAAACGCACCCTCCCTGTCATTTGATGATCAATGTGACCAACGCCATTACCAAGATCTAAGCCAAGCAATGCCTTCTTTCTTGTTGGACTGGACATATTGTCCTGGAGGAAATTCCCCTGAACACAACCAAGGAAAGCTTATCCCATACTGTCCATTCCACTACCACTTTGATGAGGAGGCAATGGCCTGGTGGTATTATTGCGAGACTTAAGGTGTAGGTTTGCTCGCTGAGATCTATGCGTTTGCTCTAGATCTATGCGTTTGTTTATGGCGTTGTGGTTGGAGTGCCAGGCCTCTAGAAATTCTCTGGCATGTCTTTGCTTAGCCTGTCCCAGGATAGATGTGTTGTCCCAGTCGAAATGGTGGGTTTTTTTCATCCGTGTGTAGGACTACGAGGGAGAGAGGGTTGTGTCTTTTTGTGGCTAGCTGGTGTTCGTGTATCCTGGTGGCTAACTTTCTTCCTGTTTGTCCTACGTAGTGTTTGTGGCAGTCCTTGCATGGAATTTTGTAGATGACATTGGTTTTGTCCATGGGTAGTACTGGGTCTTTTAAGTTTGTTAGTTTTTGTTTGAGAGTGTTGGTGGGTTTGTGTGCTACTAGGATTCTGAGGGGTCTTAGTAGTCTGGCTGTCATTTCTGAAACTTCTTTGATGTATGGTAAGGTGGTTAGGGTTTCTGGCTGTGTTTGGTCTGCTTGCCGTGGTTTGTTCTTGAGGAATCTGCGCACTGTATTACTTGAGTATCCGTTCTTCTTGAATACATTGTATAGGTGGTTCTCCTCGGTTTTCCGAAGTTCGTCCGTGCTGCAGTGTGTGGTGGCTCGTTGGAATAAACAATGCCATAAACAAACGCGTAGATCTAGATGCCATCTATCAACCCCTCAGAAAATGAACAGGAAATGACATCACCACAAACCCCAGGAACCCCATCCAGGAGAAAGATATAAATAGAAAGCAGGAGACACTTGGAGGTCGCCACTGATGATGTTACCTAGCCAGGTAATGAAACGTCTGAATATCAAACCTACAGCTCAGCGAGCAAACCTACACCCTAAACCTCAACCTGAGCTACAAACCTTCAAAAACCTTGCATTGCTAGACTATTAATCCAAAGATCCAGGTAATGTTCTGGGGACCCAGCTTTAAATCCCACTATGGAAGGTGGTGGAATTTGAATTAAATTAATTAGTAATCTAACAATGAGCACAAAACCATTGTCGATAATCAGAATAAACCCATGTAGTTCATTAATATCCTTTAGGGAAGGAAATTGCCATCCTAAGCTTGTCTGGCAATGAGGTTGACTCTATTACTCTCTGGGCAATTAGGAATGGACAATATCTGGCCTAACGAGCAGCACCCACATTCAGTGAATGAATTTTTTTTAAAAACCCAGTCAATATATAGGCAGTTAGAGACCCCCATTATAACTAGTCTTTATACCATAAACCTTCCTGTAATTCCCTTGTTCCTCTCTATCCTTTCCATTAACTGGTGGTTTATATTTCTACACAGGGCAATTTAATTGGACACTTCCCATTCCTTAGCTTTTCTCTTTCTCTGTTACTAGTTTGGCCAACTTTTGTTGACTTTTAAAACTTTTCCAATCCTCTGTTTCACCACTAAACTTTGTACATTCGACATTGTATGTTTTTTGCTATCATTGGTGCCCATTCCCATTAGATTTCTATGCAGGTGATTTCTGAGACTTTATACCAGTACTGACCAGTGCAAACAGAGAACAGCACTTAATCCATATAATCTCTGCTTCGGGCAACTTGAGGGTGTGCTGAGGCTGGGTGATGTATAATGAGGTTCTATGAAAGGCATAGTTTTGTGGGAAGTAAGATCATGAGGTTGTTAATCAGGTGGTACAGTACTTGCGGCATTCCACAGTGCAGAACCCCAGCAAAAACAATACAGGCAAGACTTCTCCCTGACGTTTATTCAGTGGAACGGAGTTCTATGAAGCCATTTTTGTTCACTGGAGGTGTGCTGCTGCTGCTTAGGTCAGCATCTCCTGCATAATCCCAATCACAAGCAAGCTTAACAGCTGATCTGTCTATGCAGTTCATGCTGTTTAATTAAACGCAAGGTTACAAATAGAGGGAAGCCTTCATAGCATTCAATGCTTCCTCATTTAATCATGATAATATGAATGCTATGGAAAGGATAGCTATTATAGAATCCCTACAGCACAACAGCAGGCCATTTGGCCCATCTAGTTCATTTTGACCCTCTGAACATCACCTCAATAAGACCCCCCCCCCTCAAACTATATCTCTGTAACCCTGCATTTACCATGGTTAATCCACACAAACATTATGGGCAACATAGAATGGCTAACATGCACATGTTTGGACTGTGGGAGGAAACTGGAGCATCTGGTGGAAACCAACACAGACACAGGGAGAATGTGCAAACTCCACACAGACTGATCTGGAATCGAACCAGGGTCCCTGGTGCAGTGAGGCAACAGTGCTAACCATTAAGCCATTGTGTCACCAACCATCATCAGATAGGATTATAAAAATGATGTGGCATTAAGCGTGGCTAGCTTCTACATCTTCATTCTTCGCGTTATAGCTAAAATAACACTCAGTCAATCACACAGCTCATGATGAAAAGTGAACATATATTAACAAATGTGATAATGAACTATCCCACATGCAACCTATGTACTCTCTGAAGGTTTTCTTTTCATTTCCCTCCAATTCAATCCAGTTGTGTTCCAGGGGCCCACAACTAGGGTAGAAACCTATCACAGCTCTGGAGTTTTGGATGGCTGACCATGGGGCTACTTGTGGTTAGAGGGCCCAGAGTCTTGAGTGTGATCTACCCAACTGCAGATTCATCCTCCTCTGTTAGGGATTGGAGGCAAGTTTGAGGTGGAGGTGGAAGGATGCCTCTAGAGTATCCTGACAGGAGGCAATACCCTGTCTCCATGTGAGGAAGGGACACATGGAGTGAGATTAAGGTCCTTCATTCCCTGGTCACATTGCCAAACGGCTGGAGCAATGGAGTGCAGGCTCTGTGCCCATATCCAGCAGACATTGAATGTGCTGGAACTGACACTCCATGGTAGCCAGCAACTGTCCACTGAGGCAGCCAGACATTCACACGCAGTCAGTAATAGAGGGCAGGTAGCTTTGCTGTGTTCTTCCAACCTTTGAGTCAAGTTGCTAAGTGCCTCGTCAAATGTGCCTGCCTCTGCATTTGAAGGACGTTATTAATGGCTGACACCATAGAGTTTTCTTCAGCCTTTTGTTGAGCAGGTGCATGGTCTCTGACGTACCCCACTGTCACAGTGATGTGGTACCTCATGCTTGGCCAGCTGCACAGATAAGGCAGTGATGTGCTCACCAGAACATGCTCCTGACTGTACTCTAACTAAAATGACCACAAAGTGGCAGTGTCTGAGGTGATGGAGGGCACAGACAGCTTTCTCTGAGCGATCTGTGCCTTCTTCCTCAGAGGTGGAAGAGGAGATGATGACCTGAGGGGCTGATCCTTTTTTTATGGTAGTAGCTGTATGGAGCTGAAAATGTGTTGCTGGAAAAGCGCAGCAGGTCAGGCAGCATCCAGGGAACAGGAGAATCGACGTTTCGGGCATAAGCCCTTCTTCAGGAATGGATGGATACCATGGGCACCCGCAGGAAACAACAGATAGGATGAGTCATAAAATAAGGACAAGAATTTGGGCATGTGGAAATACATCTACAGCGATTGTAATGGCAAAGCAATACAGGACTTGATAATGAAGCTTACTTGATCTATGGCATCTTGGCATCATCACGAGCAGTCACAGTCCTCTCCATTTTGAGCAAATCTCTCCTCCCGGTGGGGGTTGAGAGGATGAATGTTGGGCACTCCAACAACTGTCTTGGTCCTGTCGGTGTGGGCTATTTCCTCCTGTAATGAAAGGAAAAGGAAGGATTAGTGAAGTTAAAGTGCCAGGCACAGCTGCTGGTGCTGGTGAAGGTGGCAGAAAGATGGTGATGGGGCCTGAGTGAGTGAGTAGGTAACGTAGTGGGCACACAGGGTTATTGTCTGGGGGTGGGAAGAGGTGGTTAGAGAGTGAGCGAGGGAAGACACTGCGTACAATTGAGACAGCAGCAGAGCATGAACCTTGGTGGGAGGGGCAGTTCAGTTACAGAGAGCATGACATGGCATAGCATCGAGAATGTGGTTACATTCTCCGTTGTGAAAGACATTAGATCATTAAATCTCTTTTTCTGCACTGCTCGGTTCTCTTCCACAACGTGAATTTTGTACTGACTGATATAACGATAACACCAGACCAGATTGGCAGGGTCTGGTGCCATGGTGTCCCTGCCACAGTCCTTAGGAAAGAGAAGAGCCCTCCTCTCTATGGTCTCATCCACCAGGACCTCCAGAGCTTGGTAAACATATTGGGGTGCTAATTTGTCTCTGTCACCCATCCCAGCTCCAGGGCAATTCTGACACTGCAACTGCTGGCTGGGCTTGACCTGGTGCCAGTTTGGACATGGCACCAACAGCAGGAAACCCAGAACATCCCAGCAGGGGTTCACTCTTCCACTGCTGGTGTGTGTGAGAAAAATGCCATAGAGGCTTGGTACATACAGGATGAGATGAGCAGTTGTGTGAAGAAACTCACTAGGGCTCACAGAAAGAAGCCAAATCCCTGTTCCCACTCCCACCCCATGGCTTAAACCCACCAAAATTGAAAGTTAGCTGATTCTTGGTAAAATTCAGTTCATAACTTCGAAAGAACAAGTGAGTAATAAATATGCATACTGCATGATCAGGTTAAGACATGTTCTATTTAGCTTCCAACAAATATATTAACCTGTTACAGAAATACATCAGAGGGCTGAAAGTAAATGTGAAGCTTGAGCACTTAATTCATATTACGGCAGCTTCTTCGACAAGTTTCAATTATCTCCTCACTGATAGTTGTTCAATCTAGCTAACAAGCAACAAAAAGATCAACTTAAAGATTGAGATACACAGAGAGATGCACAGCAAAGAAACAGACCCTTCAGTCCAACTTGTCCATGCCAACCATATATTCTGATTAAATCTAGTCCTATTTGCCAGCACTTGGTCCATATCCCTCTAAACCCTTCCTATTCATATACCCATCCAGATGCCTTTTAAATGTTGTAATTGTATCAGCCTCCACCACTTCCTCTGGCAGCTCATTCCATACACATACCACCCTCTGCGTGAAAAAGTCGCTCCGTGGTTCCCTTTCATATCTTTCCCCTCTCACCCTAAACCTATGCCCTCCAGTTTTGGACTCCCTCATTCGGGGAAAAGACCTTGTCTATTTACCCTATCCATGCTCCTCATGATTTTATAAACCTCAGCATTAGATGCTTTTGGGAAAACAGCCCCAGTCTATTTAGCCTCACCCTAGAGATCAAATCCTCCAAACCTGGCAACATCCTTGTAAATCTTTTATGAACCCTTTCAAGTTTAACAACATCCTTCCTATAGCTGGGCGACCATAATTGTACAGAGTAGTCCAAAAATTGCCTAACCAAATGTCCTGTACAGCTGCAACATGACCTCCTAACTCATACACTTGATGCCCACTGACCGATAAAGTTATTTTGGTCTTCTTGACTATCCTATCTGCATTTGACTCAATTTCCAAGGAACTATGAACCTGCACTCCAAGGTCTCTTTGTTCAGAACTGTATCATTAACTGCATAAATCCTATCCTGATTTGTCTTTCCAAAAAGCAATACCTCACATTTATCTAAATTAAACACCATCTGCCACTCCTTGGCCCATCTAATCAAGATCACATTGTACTCTGATGTAACCTTGCATTTATACGAGAAGATAATTTTAGTCTTTCCCAGCAGTCAGAAAACTGACAGGATTGGGGACAATGTTGGTTTTGCCTCTCCCTGATGTTACTCTCCATTGAAGTCAATATTGGCTGGGCTATTTATCACATTGAAGAAAGTCTTAAAGCACTTTACAAAGCAGTAGTGTAGATGTCAAATGAGAGGTACAAGGACTGAGTTGAGGAGAGTGTAAATATGATTGAAAGAGAGGGTGGAGAGCCTTTGAAACACCTTGCCACAGAGAGCTGCAGGGTAAAAGTCCTTGTGTATATTTAAGGTTGAGATGGATAGATCCTTGATCCAAACAGGAGTAAAGACTTATGGGGAAAATGCAGGAAAGTGGACATGAAGAATTTTATACCAACCATCATCATACAGAATGGCGGAACAGACTCAAAGGATTGAACAGCCTACTCCTGACCCTATTTCTAGGATTAGAATTAAAATTAGATTTATTGTCACATGTACTCAAGTACAGGAATACCAGATTACAGTGAAAAGTGCACAAAATAACCATTCTCCAAACATTATTTGGGTTACACACTTGATTACAAAATTGGGATCAAAAAAGCAGAAATAAAGGATACAAAATCAAAAGGAATGAGGAATGTCTCATGGTCTTATGCTCTTGTTAATTACATGTAACACAGAAGAATGCACAATTTGTTACACTGAGTTAACATGTCATAACATACTTGCATGATATACATGATTTGGAGATGCCGGTGTTGGACTGGGGTGTACAAAGTTAAAAATCACAAAACACCAGGTTATAGTCCAACAGGTTTAATTGGAAACACTAGCTTTCAGAGCGCCGCTCCTTCATCAGGTGAATGAAGGAGGAGCGCTCCGAAAGCCAGTTGGACTATAACCTGGTGTTGTGTAATTTTTTAAACTTTGCATGATATAGACTTTCCTCTTTTCAATCAGTTTCCTAAATAAACATAAGAGGGGCTTTCAAAAAGACGATCACAAATAATCTCTGACCACTGATGATAATCAAGCAAAAACTCTACAATCATGCCCAGAGTTCAACTCCAACTAGTTTCTTTCTAGAGATGCTATTCCTGCAGGACTAGGATTGTATATTTGAAAGTTGTTTTTCATCATCCGTGTCAGTGCTTATTATCCTTATATTGCCATCTGAACTTTAGGCAAATGTATGTTTGCAGTTCTTCTAATCAAATTGATCATTGTAGCATAAATTGCTCTGCGGTTGAGTAGGTCCCATTTAACTACACTTTTTGCATGTAAGCTATGCAGTTTGCATGGTCACTGGATTTTTATTACAATACTATTGGGATATGGTTGGCATAACACAAGATTTTTTTTAATGGCTGATCACAAGGGATTTACGATGCAGTAATATCATGCGCTATTGAAATCAATATTTAAATGCTCAGGGCTTTCAGAAATTCTGATATATACACTTAGGCAATTAGCATTGTTGGAAGTAATCAAATAGGTATTTCTGACTAATACAGTTATGCATTCCTAGTTAATATGTTGTACATAGCATGTGACATTGTAGTCTAGTACAAAATAAGTTCATGTCTTAGATCTGATTTCCCAGAGGTGATTAAAAATCTCCTGTCTCAGTCAAAAGGCCCTACAACATAAGAGCAGAGACTGTCAACATAGTTGCTAATGGGTATAAGTCCACAATATGATAGACTGCAAATTGGTACCGATTTGGAAGAAGGATTTTAGGGCTGAAATTACTGATGGCGCACAGAAAATGGATTTGAATGGAAGTATTTCTTCCCATACTCCACACTGCCATGCTCCAAGCACACATTATCAAACCCATTGTCAGGAACAGATTTAGTTTATGTTGTGTGCTTATAGAAAGTTTGAGTATATTACAGCAGGCCACCAAAATACATACAATGTGTGCTGAGGTAATCTATATCTAGCTGAATAACTAATTGCCCAATCAAACCGGCACACAGTGGGCTAATCCTGTCATGGGACTATTACTGCATGCAAAATTGGAGAGGAGCGTGAGAGAGCGAGAGAGAAAAGCTAGTGTTAAAACTGAGGTAGATGATCAGTCTTGATCTAGCTGAATGACAGAACTTGAACAAACATACTACACATTCATCTTCCTCAGTATTATATTCCGATAAGCTGTAGTCAGTTTGTCACATTTTTCCCCTGTGTGCGCACTTTGGTTTTATTACATAATTATAAGGGGACCCAAAACTTAATTTCTAAGTATGCTACTGCTTGTTAAAACCTTCAATGTCATGTGAATGAATTTACAAAAGAAATGTGTGGCTATCACATGTATGCTGGAGATGCTGGTGGAGGCAAAACAAACAACAATAAGGATATTGAAGGACCTAGTAAAATAATTCCATAAGGAGGAAGCTTAAGGTTTCTGAGAAGGTCACCTGCCAAATATCAAAACAAACACAGAGGGTACTGGAGAAACTCGGCAGGTCTGGCAGCATCTGCAGAGAGATAAATACTATTCACTCACGTCTGTCTTTGACATGAAATCCTGGTCCTAAGTATCAGTAAAGAGTGGCTTCCAAGTTTTTGGGTTGCCTTAAACATTCAGCTGGTTCACGGAGGTTCTGGCCTATTTGTGACTCCAGTCTCACACCAGCTCATCTCGCACTTAACCAGTTCCCTGCATACTGGTAAGCCAGTCAGATACTAACATACCACTTCACCCATGAACTTTATAAAATATTATTTCACAGTTCTGGGCATGCTTGGGTCATTGTTCGTCCTCTGTCCCTGATTACCCTTGAGAGGGTAGTCACTAGCTGCCTGTTTGACCCCTGCGGTCTGTGTGCTGTGGAGACGTCTGCAGTACCATTGGGGTAGGAGCTCCAGAGTTTTGGCCCAGTGACACTGAGGGAGAGGCAATGTATTTGCAGGTCAGCATGGAGTGTGGTTTGGAAGGGAACTTGCAGGGAATGGTTGTTCAGTCATCATCTCTCTGGTGATGTCACTTTAAGAACTTAACCTGAAAATGAAAAAATCTTGAATAAAAATCTGATTTAATAATGATCATGGGATCACTGCTGATTGTCATAAATACCTGCCTGGTGCACAAGGAAAGGAAATCTGTCACCCTTTCCTGGCCTACATGTGACTCAGCAATATAATTGACTCTTAAATACACTGTGCCGACTAGGAATGGGCAATAAATGCTGGCTGCACTTGCAATGCCCACAAACAATGAATGAATAAAAAAGTTGTCTGTGTGTGCTGGTTCTACTGTAGGGAATGCACCACCACCACATCTATCATCAGGACATTTTCTTTTAATACTGTTTCTATATTGTGCTCCCAGTATTTTAAACAGCAAAGTTGCTTTGGATTAGGGCATACTAAGATCAGCAGAATACTGTCAAAATGATGTGTGACAAAATTATTCTCCCCCACAGGTAATCAGAATTTTCAAAACTTGGATGAGATTTAAAAACTGCTACAGGGAAAACCCAAACTAACAAAAAACAACAGTGGATATAGCATAAGCTATTTCATCTAACGAGCCATTTTTGATGTTAGAACATAGATACATAGAACATAGAACAATACAGCACAGAACAGGCCCTTCAGCCCACGATGTTGTGCCGAACATTTGTCCTAGCTTAAGCACCTATCCATGTACCCATCCAATTGCCGCTTAAAGGTCACCAATGATTCTGACTCTACCACTCCCACAGGCAGCGCATTCCATGCCCCCACCACTCTCTGGGAAAAGAACCTACCCCTGACATCCCCCCATACCTTCCACCCTTCACCTTAAATTTATGTCCCCTTGTAACACTCTGTTGTATCCGGGGAAAAAGTCTCTGACTGTCTACTCTATCTATTCCCCTGATCATCTTATAAACCTCTATCAAGTCACCCCTCATCCTTCGCCGTTCCAATGAGAAAAGGCCTAGCACTCTCAACCTATCCTCGTACGACCTATTCTCCATTCCAGGCAACATCCTGGTAAATCTTCTCTGCACCCTCTCCAAAGCTTCCACATCTTTCCTAAAATGAGGCGACCAGAACTGCACACAGTACTCCAAATGTGGCCCTACCAAGGTCCTATACAGCTGCAACATCACCTCACGACTCTTGAATTCAATCCCTCTGCTAATGAAAGCTAATACACCTTTGGCCTTCTTACAAGCTCTATCCACCTGAGTGGCAACTTTCAAAGATCTATGAACATAGACCCCAAGATCCCTCTGCTCCTCCACCTTACTAAGCACCCTACCGTTAACCTTGTATTCCGCAATCTTATTTGTCCTTCCAAAATGGACAACCTCACACTTGACAGGGTTGAACTCCATCTGCCACTCCTCAGCCCAGTTCTGCATCATATCTAAGTCCCTTTGCAGCCGACTATCCACAACTCCACCAATCTTCGTATCGTCTGCAAATTTACTGACCCACCCTTCGACTCCCTCTTCCAAGTCATTAATAAAAATTACAAACAGCAGAGGACCCAGAACTGATCCCTGCGAACTCCACTTGTAACTGGGCTCCAAGCTGAATATTTACCATCTACCACCACTCTCTGACTTCGACCGGTTAGCCAGTTCTCTATCCAACTGGCCAAACTTCCCACTATCCCATGCCTCCTGACTCTCCTCATAAGCCTACCATGGGGGACCTTATCAAATGCCTTAATAAAATCCATGTACACGAGATCCACTGCTCTACCCTCATCCACATGCTTGGTCACCTCCACAAAGAATTCAATCAGACTTGTAAGGCAAGACCTACCCCTCACAAATCCGTGCTGGCTGTCCCTAATCAAGCAGTGTCTTTCCAGATACTCATAAATCCTATCCCTCAGTACCCTTTCCATTACTTTGCCTACCACCGAAGTAAGACTAACTGGCCTGTAATTCCCAGGGTTATCCCTATTCCCTTTTTTGAACAGGGGCACAACACTCTCCACTCTCCAGTCCCCAAATTTCAATTTCAAAACACCGAGGTCTGTTACGTACATAAAGCAAGCATTTTTCTTCTGATCCAGTCAATCCGTGGTCAGTCTTTTAACATCCAAATAATAGCTACGTCAATTAATCAGGATATATAAATCCAAGCCACAGTTAGATTTCATTTAGTTTACTGCTTTCTGGAGCTGGATTAATATTCCTAGATTTTAAGGAGTCAAATGGTGATCAAATCACTTGAGAGGCATTATATGAAAATATCACAGAAAATTCCTGACTGGCAAAGTTCCTACAATGACTCACCCTGCGGAAAACCGAATTAACAATTTGACACCAGTAAAAGAGAACAAAGCATGGCCAAATTAATAATTACATTGCTAACAGCAGAAATCATTTCGGATCTGCAGTCCCTTGGGTCAATACTGGGAACGATCTTAGCCTTTATGGCCTGATATTCAATGGAAAAAAAATCACAGCCAGCTAAAACTCCTTCTCCATTCAAGTCAATGAGACATTTTTAATATGTAGAAGTGCTGACCTGATGATCCATCTTGACCATCTCCCGAGGTAACCAGCTTTACAGATGCTAGTCTTCAGCCAATTCGATTCAATCCATGCAACACCAAGAAATGGCTGAAGACCCTAGATATTACAAAAGCTATGTATTTGAAAACAACCCAGCTATGACATTTCGTGCTTGTTCTCCACAACTATCCATGCCTTGACTAAACCTTTTGCAACATCAGCATCTACTACCCAGCAAAGTGGTAAATTGTCAGGTTTGTCCAGTCAATTAAACCAAAAAGGATAAATTTAATATCACCAATTACTGACCTCACATTATCGATTGAAAGTAAAGAAATAGAGGATTTCATGGACAATGCTATGAAGTGACATTATTCGTAAAACAATTAATTAATGTTCAGTTTGAGTTCAGCCATGGCCGATCCCATTATGGCCTTGGCCTAAATCTGGGAGAAAGCACTTAATTCAAAATGGAGGACAATACCAGCTTGTCTTGAAAACAGGGTAGTATTTGAATAATGAGAAAGGAGAAAGCCTCATTCCTGATGAAGGGCTTAAGCTCGAAACGTCAATTCTGCTGCTCCTCGGATGCTGCCTGACTAGCTGTGCTTTTCCAGCACCACACTTTTTGACTCCAGTATATGGATAAATATGAAATCAACAAAAACTAAGGCCAAGCCACCTTATCAATAGCCTTCCTTCCAACATAAAGTCAGGATGAGAAATGTTCACTGCTGCTTACACAGCGTACCACGCAGTTCTGATTCCTCAGATACTAAACCATTCCATATTCACATGTAGCCAGACTTTGACAACATTTATGCTTGTGTTGACAAGTGATTTGTTACATCCATGACAGACAGGTGCCAGTCAGTGTCCACCTTTGACAAGAATGAATCAACTATCTTTGATTCACATTCAACAGTATTACGATTGTTGAAATCATCACCACCAGTATCGTACTCGGTACCATTGACCAGAAATTTCACTGAAGTATATAGTGATTGGAGCCAGGTGGAGCTTTTGACTATGAGATCCTTGATTGGGGTTGTTAAACTGGGCCGATCAGGAAGTCCTGGCTGACGGATATAAACAAGATATTAACAGGGATTCAATTATTCAGTTGTTTAAAAAAAAATCAATAAATCTTAGACATTGGTACATTGGCAACACCAGCAATAAAAACAGAAATTGCTGCAAAAACTCAGCTGATCTGGCAACATCTGTGAAGAGAATTCAAAGTTGACATGTTGCGTCCGGTGACCGTTCCGTCCAGGCATGGAAGTTCTGCTGAGGAGGGATCATTGGACCAGAGATGTTAACTCTGATTTTAAGAAAAAAAGAAACTAAACAGAAAACTAGAATCTCCTCCGTTCAGGGGACTGACTCCGATCTCGTTGGACACAGCCAGTGTACTAGTTAATAAAAGGGTGACTGGGATATCAACTTCTAGGCAGTTATTTTAGTGGTGACAGGAGAAAACAGGACGTGCCTGAATGACATTCACTTGCCATAGCCATCTTGGAGTTGGGGTAAACATTTCTGGCATCGTGCCTTTATTTGGAAAGCTTGACTTGTTTGATCTTGCTGTTGAAAACTGGGCATTGTCTGTGGAAAGAATGTGATTTTTGTTCCCAGGCAAATGACATTGAGGCAGATGAAAAACAATGAGTACATGTTTTTGACTGCATGTGGACCTCGTCTGTCTGTGTGTGTGGAGTTTAAACATTCTCCCCGTGTCTCCTCTAATTCTGAGATGCTATCAGTTTTATTCTGCTGTTAGAGAAGCAGGGGAATCAGTATCAGGATTGTTGAAGAGGTTAAGATGACTGGAAAAAGCATGTGATTTTGGGTTAACCCTGAATGAGATTCTGCGACCCCCTTTGGTATGTGGGATTAGAGATGTTACCATGCAGAAATGCCTACTAGATGAAGTCCAACTGGACTTCAACAGGCATTGCAACAAGCATTGTCATTAGAAAACATAACATGGGAGCTACAGAGCATCTCAATGGAAGTGGACACCCTCACCTATCCAATTGAGCTTGGGGAACACCACTTGAGTGGAGGCAATTGCAGGGCATACTCTCAGCATTGTTGGTAATATAAACACTGAAATGTTGTAATGCCAACACCAAGCTTAATGTCTTTTTCTCCACTGTTGAATATTTCTGTTGATGAATGTCCAACTTCCTGGAAAAATACCCAATGGGTCTTTCTATCCCTTCATCGTCCTCCAGCAGGAGCACCGCACCGACACCCACATCACTGGCATTTATTGCCACCTTGAAAGGCTTTGTGTAATCTGGTCTAGCTAATACTGAGACAGTGGTTAACACGGTTTTTAGGCTGTCAAATGCCTTTTGACAGTCCACTGTCCACTGAAACTTGTTGCCGTTTTTTAACAATTTGGTAAGTGGAGCAGCCACACTGCTAAAGTTCAGCACAAATTTTCAGTAAAATCCAATCAATCTTAGGAACCATAGTACCACTTTTTTCATCGACAGTGTGGGAAATTCCCCAATTACTGTTATTTTTGCATCCCGCGGGACCATTTGTCTATATCCAATATCATGGCCCAGGAAGGTGACATGGGCTTTGGCAAATTCACTTTTAGCTAGGTTTACCACCAAGCCTGCCTTCTGAAGTCAATCAAATAAGTCTGATAAATGCTGTAAATGTTCCTTCCATGAGTTACTAAAAATCACCAGGTCATCAATATACACCACATGGTTGGGTAATCCACAATGGCCTTATTAGTCAGTCTCTGAAAAGTGGCTGGAGCATTTTTCATACCAAATGGCATGACTTTGAACTGATTTTTCAACACAGTCCTCCATCTGTGGTATTGGAAATACATCAGTCTTTGTAATGGCATTGACTTTGCGATAGTCCACACATAACCATTGGGTACCATCTGGCTTTGGCACCATGACTATGGGTGAGCTCCAGTCACTGTAACTCACTTTGATTTTGCCAACTTGGAGCATGCACTCTATCTCCTTCTGAACCTATGCCAACTTGAGGGTTAGGCCTAGAAGGATATTGTTTAATCGGAACAGCATCTTCTCTATCTACTTCATGCACAATTAGGTTTGTATTTCCTCCCCATGTAATAGTAATAACTCTTTCAGGTCATTTTGATTTTCTTGTGGAAGGTAACTCAATCATTTATCCCAATTTTTGACAACATCCTCAATGTCCAATATGATTGGAGGAATGTCCAATTCAAAATCCTCTGAACTTGGTTCTTCCTTCTGTGCTGTAATCATTAACACCTTCTCCTCTTGCTTTCCTTCCATATCAAAGTACCTTTTGAGCATATTCACATGACACACACAGATTTCTTCCTGTCTGGAATTCTTAACAAGTAGTTCACCTCACTCACTTTCCTCTTGATTTGATAAGGTCCACTAAAGCTAGCTTTTAAAGGCTCACCTGTTACTGGAAGTAACACCAATACCTTATCCCCAATTGCAAGATTGTGAATTTATGAGATCTTATCAGCTTCCTGTTTCATTGTATGCGGTGATACTTTTAAATGCTGTCTAGCCAACTCTCCAGCTCTATTTAATTATTCTCTAAAATTTGACACATAGTCCAACTGGGTGGTCTCTGAATTGACATATTAATTTCTCCTTAATCAATTTTAATGGTCCACTTACTTCATGCCCAAAAATGAATTCAAATGGACTGAATTTGGTCAGTTCATTTGGTGCATCTCTAATCACAAAAGTTACAAACGGAACTCCCGTATCTCAATCATCTGGATAACCCTGACCATAAACCCTCAACATGGTCTTTAATTTTTGATGCCATCTCTCTGGTGCACCCTGCAATTCTGGATGGTATGCAGTCTACTTGTTTTATTCCCAAGTTATCCATAATCTCCTTGAATAGTTTGGATGTGAAGTTTGTTCCTTGACTGGATCTCTATTGGTAGCCTGTATCTAGTAAAAAAAAACTTAAGTAATTCTTCTACAACCCTTTTAGCTGTGATGTTGCATAATAGAATTGCCTCTGGAAATCTGGTCGACACATCCATTATTGTTAATAGATACTTATTCCCACTTTTTGTTTGAGGCAGGGGACCTACACAATCAAGACTCTTGTGAAAGGTTCCTCAAATGCTAGAATAGGTATTAAAGGTATAGGTTTTATTACTGCATGTGGTTTTCCAATTAACTGATATGTATGATACAACTGGCAAAATTCAACTACAGCCTTGTGTAGTCCAGGCCATTTAAAATGTCTTTGTATTTTAGCCTGTGTTTTCCTCACCCTTAATTGACCCCTAAGTGAGAGCTCATGCGCCACTCGCAGCACCTCCTTTCTATACCCTACTGGCAAAACAATTTGATGAATCTCTGCCCATTTCTCATCTGCTTGAATGTGTGATGGTCTCCATTTCCTCATTAAGGTATCATTTTTTAAGTAATAACACACAGGGATGCATTCACTTGCCTTCTCTGTAAATGCCTTCTAATACAACCGTTTTAAGTTCTCATCTTTCTGCTGTAATTCAATCAGCTTAGCAGAGCTAACGATACTTGCATGTTCACCTATTTGTTCCTATTCTGTGCCGCTTATATGATCAAAAAAGGTCTTGGATAATGCTATGTCAGCTTCATTTTCTGTGCCTTTCAATCTCTCCTGCTTCAACTTGTGCCTCTGTGATCTTGTGATCTCGCAATCAGGGAAAATTCCTGGATAAACATCTTTCATTTCTTCAGTTGCCTGCATCTCCACTGGCTTTTCAACTAAATTAAGCAGCGCACCTCCCAGTGAATCAGCTATATCATTTGCAAGGACAAATTGTATTCCTGGAGCTAAGAATTTATCCAGTACTCCCAACAACAAATTCTCCACTCTTCTCCGGACTCTCTAGCCTCACTTTACATAATTGGGCACTTTTTGTCTCACCATGAATTCCTGTTATCTGTACTTTATCTGGCAATAGTCCCTCAGGAATACATATCTCCTCATCCTTCAACATTACAGACTGAGAGGATCCTGTGTCCCTTAATATTGTAACCTCTTTACCTGCTACTCCTGGCCTATGCGAATAAACTTTACCCTTGCATGTATATTTTTTAAATAGATCTGGCACTTCCTCCCTAATCAACCTCTGATCATCTTGTACACTCAGACAGTTGTCTAACTTCCCTTGTCAGACAAGTAACAAAAAGCACAAAACTTGCAGACTTGTCTGGTTTTCCTACATCTGGCTTTATCCTAGCCCACCAACACGATTTGAAGTGGCCCACTTTATTACAATGAAAACACCGGAGCTTTTTAACTTCTTTGTTCCCCTCAAGGATTTCTTTTTTACCCTGTGGTAAGTTATCCTTATAATCTTCACTGAGATCTACTTTTCCACATGAGGATTTCTCTTTGCCCCAATTTCTATTACTCATGGACTGAAATTGATTCTGGAAGCCAAACCTGTGTTTTATGGACCAGCTCATAATGATCAGCCACTCCAGCTGCTAACCTTGCTGTTCAACTCTCTGCTCTTCCACATGAGTTTGCACTACTTCAGGCAGTGAATGTTTGAATTCCTCCAAAATGGCTACCTCCCTAAGGGCATCCTAGGTTTGCTCGGTCTTTTAAACTCTTATCCATCTGTCAAAATTACTCTGTTTTATCCTTTCAAACTCAATATAGGTTTGACCAGTATCCCTCAGATTCCTGAAACATTGTCTATAGGCTTCTGGTATAAGCTCATATGCACCTAAAATGGTTTTTTTCACCACCGCATACTCCCCAGATACCTCCTCTGATAGTAATGCAAATAACTTACTAGCCCCACCTACAAGTATCGTTTGGATCAACAAAACCCACATTGGCACGAGCCACTGCATTTGTTTAGCCACCTTTTCAATTGAGATGAAAAAGGCTTCCATATCCTTCTCATCAAATTTAGGCAATGCTTGAACATACTTAAACTGTTTCCCACTGGGCTTCTGATAGCAGGGACTTGCTCATCCTCTCTCTTCCTCACTAAGCGGAGCCTCAGCCTTCTTGCTTTCCCGCCGTACCAACCAGTACCCTTCCACAGACACCCTCCTTCGATTGACTGAACTGGTCCTCACTCTGAACAACTTCTCTTTCCAATCTTCCCACTTCCTCCAAACCATATGAGTAGCCATTGGCACCCGCACGGGCCCCAGCTATGCCTACCTCTTCGTAGGATATGTGGAACAGTCTATCTTCCGCAGCTACACTGGCACCACCCCCCCACCTTTTCCTCCGCTACATCGATGACTGTATAGGCACTGCCTTGTACTTCCACGAGGAGGTTGAACAGTTCATCCACTTTACCAACACCTTCCACCCTGACCTCAAATTTACCTGGACCGTCTCAGACTCCTCCCTCCCCTTCCTAGACCTCTCCATTTCTATCTCGGGCGACCGAATCAACACGGACATTTACTATAAACCGACCGACTCCCACAGCTACCTAGACTACACCTCCTCCCACCCTGTCCCTTGTAAAATGCCATCCCATATTCCCAATTCCTTCGTCTCCGCCGCATCTGCTCCCAGGAGGACCAGTTCCAATACCGAACAACTAGGATGGCCTCCTTCTTCAAAGACCGCAATTTACCCCCAGACGTGATCGACGATGCCCTCCACCGCATCTCCTCCACTTTCCGCTCCTCTGCCCTTGAGCCCTGCCCCTCCAATCGCCACCAGGACAGAACCCCACTGGTCCTCACCTACCACTCCACCAACCTCCATACACATCATATCATCCGTCGTCATTTCTGCCACCTCCAAACGGACCTCACCACCAGGGATATTATTCCCTCCCTCCCCTGTCAGCGTTCCGAAGAGACCACTCCCTCCGTGACTCCCTTGTCAGGTCCACACACCCCCACCAACCCAACCTCCACTCCCGGCACCTTCCCCTGCAACCGCAAGAAATGCAAAACTTGCGCCCACACCTCCCCCCTTACCTCCCTCCAAGGCCCCAAGGGATCCTTCCATGTCCGCCACAAATTCACCTGCACCTCCACACACATCATTTGCTGCATCCGCTGCACCCGATGTGGCCTCCTCTATATTGGGGAGACAGGCTGCCTACTTGCAGAACGCTTCAGAGAACACCTCTGGGACACCCGGACCAACCAACCCAACCACCCAGTGGCTCAACACTTCAACTCCCCCTCCCACTCCACCAAGGACATGCAGGTCCTTGGACTCCTCCATCGCTAGACCACAACAACACGACGGTTGGAGAAAGAGCGCCTCATCTTCCGCCTACGAACCCTCCAACCACAAGGGATGAACTCAGATTTCTCCAGTTTCCTCATTTCCCCTCCCCCCACCTTGTCTCAGTCCCAACCCTCAAACTCAGCACCGCCTTCCTAACCTGAAACCTTCTTCCTGACCTCTCTGCCCCCACCCCCACTCCGGCCTATCACCCTCACCTTAACCTCCTTCCACCTATCGCATTTCCAACGCCCCTCCCCAAGTCCCTCCTCCCTACCTTTTATCTTAGCCTGCTTGGCACACTCTCCTCATTCCTGAAGAAGGGCTCATGCCCGAAACGTCGATTCTCCTGCTCCTTGGATGCTGCCTGACCTGCTGCACTTTTCCAGCAACACATTTTCAGCTCTGATCTCCAGCATCTGCAGTCCTCACTTTCTCCTAGATATGAGCCACGGATACCTGCAGTTGTGGTTGGATGAAGAGTCCCAGAAGTACGCCACAGTCAACATGCATAAGGGTTTATACCAATAAATAAGACTGCCATTTGGGCACCCTTTTCCCACAGATTATGGAGAACATTTTACAAGGGCTAATCAGGTTGCCATTCATCTAGGTGACTTACTAATAACAGGGAAGACCAATTAAGAGCGCTGAAACATTTCTCACCAGGTGGGTGTATGCCTTAGAAGGGAAAAATATGTTTTCCAGGTGTCCCAAGTGACCTACTTAGAGTCAACAAACCAGGTTATGCCCATTGGAGGATAAAGTGAGGGTGATCAAAGGAGCCCCAGCTACCACATCTCCACCGGAACTCAGGTCTTTCCTTGGGTTAGTGAATTATAATGGAAAACTTATAATAACCTGGCCTCCACTTTCACACACTTACGCCTGCTACTGAAAAAGGGTTAGCCTTAGAAATGGTCACATACACAAGTAGCCACCTTTAGGGTGAAAAAGCAGCTATTGTCATCAAAGGTGTTGGCCCACTCTGATCTGAAGTGAGGGGTAGTGCTGACATGCGATGTACCCCTGCCTAGTATCACGGTAATGTTGGCTCACTGATGACCCAAAGGAGAGGAACGCCCAACAGCACATGCTCCCCAAACTTTGGCTGATGCCAGAAGCAAATTTGCCCAGATAGAGAAGGTAGGTTTGGTGGTCATCTTTAGTGTGAGGAAGTTCCACCAGTGCCTTTTACAGACAGGAAGTTGTCATAGTAACAGACTACAAACCCCTGATAGAGCTACTGCAGGGGGGTAAGGCGGTGCTGCCTATAGCTTCTGGAAGAATTCAGCAATGGGCCCTTTATTCTCAATGCATACAAGCTAGACACCGTCCAGAAAACAAAGTGGCTAATACAGAGGCCTTGAGCCACCTCCCTCTCCGGCAGATACTCCACCAGTGGTAACTCCTCTGGATCAGTCTGTTTTTGGTTTTAAACTTCCTGGTCATCATTCCACTCAGTACTGACAATATCTGAGACAAAGAAATCCTGTTCTAGCACAGCTAAAACAGCTGGCAGTAATGGGAGAAAGGGAAGGGCCATCGCAACCCTGGATTGAAACCTTTCTGGCCCCAGCAAGACTAGATTCCCAGATAGGACGGTATATTATAGTGATTGTCCCAAGCAAAGGTTGCCATCAGATACTGGCTGAACCGTACCAGGGTCATCCAGAGGTTTCCAAGGTGAAGATGCCAGCAAGAAGCTACATCTGATGGCCAGGATAGGATGTCGACATCATTGTAATGGTGGGGCAGTGCCTATAGGTGTCAACAAGGACAAAAATTGCCAACAGCAGCACCCTACATTTGTGGGATTGGCTGGGTAAACCCTGGACTTGGTTGCATGTTGACTATGCCAGTCCTTTCAAGGGCTCAATGTTCCTGGTCATTTTGCATGCCCACTCAAAGTGGTTGGATGTGCATTTAAGTCAGTTTGGCAAATGCAGGGATGACAATTGGGAAGCTGCGCGTATCGTTCACAATACACAGTCTCCCAGAAGTACTGGACAATGTGAGGTCATCCTTCAGCAGGGAATTTGAATATTCCTGAAGTCGATTGGTATTCAGCACATAAGGACAGCTCCATACCATTAATCATCCAATGGTCTAGCAGAAAAAGCTATCCAAACTTTGAAGGCAGGCTTGAGGAAATAGCCTACAGCATAACTCGACGCCAAAATGTCCTAGTTTCTGTTCGATTTATAGGACCACCCTGCACATAACAACAGGGATACCTCCAGCAGAGTTGTTGATGTGGAGAAGACTCCGCGCTTGATATTTCCATACCTGGGGGGGTGAAGGGTGAAATGACAGCAGGAATGATACCAACTACATGCCTGCTCTAAACGAGAGTGCCTACTTAATAGGGAGATGAAGTTTGGTGTGGGAACCATGAGAATGGTCCTGTATGGGTCCGAGATGAGGTTGACACAAGGTCTCCTCAGTTTAGGGGACAGACTCTGAGCTCGCCGACCAAAACCAGTGTACCATGCACAAGTACATAAAAAGCTGACTTAGTGATGTGATGCAGGCCTCTGTGCAGTTATTTCAACGAGCAATTCAAATGCTATGACTAAAAATGCAGATCAGAGACCGGGAATTTTCTGGTGAGTAATTCGCCTGTTGACTCTCCAAATCCTAACTACCATCAAAAAGTGTAATATTTCCATTTGCCAGGATGAGTGCAGCTCCAACAATATACAAAGAGCTTAATGTCACGTAGCCCAAAGTTGCCCTTTTGATCGACAACCCCATCCATCATTTTATACTTTGACGTCCTGCATCACTAATGCTCCGTGGCAGCAGTGGATTCCATACAAACTGAAATGTATAGCAAATCCTCAAATCTCTTTTGTCAGCATGTACCAATTGTGTAGCCCCTAATGCTGAAAATGGACAAGGGCAGCAATCTCATGGAAACACCAACATGTGGAAGATTCCCACTAAGTCATTTACCAGTCTGAATTGGAGCTATATCACCATTCCTTCACTGTTACTGGGTCAAAATCCTGGAATACCCTGTCCACCAGCATTGTGGGTCCTAGACCATTTGGACTACAGCAGTTCAAGAATGCAAGGTGTTGGCTTTGTCAACAAATTACCATTTCATGAACTAAAGTCTTCCAGTCCATCAGTTTTAGAAGAAATATGGTAAGTTCAAATTATCTTTGTTCAAGTCTCATTTCTGTATCCTATATCACATACAAGTACAGAAGATATATGATGAAACATGAAAGGATGATTGATTGGTTGGTGGCATAGCACAGGCCTTTGTGGAGTTGACTTTAATCGATGAGTTTCCAAATTACAACTGACATTTTTGAAAGATGGATCACTTTTGAAAACCTTGTAAAGATTTTCCAATCGGTTATAGTCCTACTCATGCAGCAAGGTGCTGTAGTCAATTTTCTCCCTCCTACTTAAGACAGTTGTTCCAGCCTGAACCTGACCATGAATTGTCCTGGTCTCAAATATTTGATTTCCCCAAGTACCAGCTAGTCTAACAGAATCAGGAGTTCAAGTAATGGGTGGCAGAGGTCTGCACTAACAACACAGACTTTGGTTGAGCTGGTGCAGTCGACATTCAAGTTTTAATTCCTTGACTATATAAAAATATCCACGATGTGTTATTAAATGGGCCACTTTGTAAAATAAAAATGCATTGTTATCACTGCAATTTTTATACAGTCAAGTGTGATATTACTCATTATGGATTCTCGAAACAGTAACCAACAATCCAAGCAGGATATCATCACTTTTTTTCTCTCTTCTTTAGTTATTTTAGCACTTAACTTCATTTTTTATAGCCCGTTTGTTTCATACCTCAGTTTTGTTATAGACAGAATAACTTGTTAAAATCCACTGGTAATGTTGCTGCAGAAGGAACAGGAGAGGAAACCAGGCATGATTTTCAAGTTTTTCTGTGCTAATTGTAGGTCAAATGGTAGCACATTCACCTTGAACCAAAAGTTCATGAGTTTAAGTTGTACTCCAAAAATGGAAGCATACTGCTTGGGTTGACAGTTACTGGAGTACTATTGGGAAAGCTATGTTTGAGATGAAATGTGAAGCTGGGAACCTGTTTACTGTCTTCAGGTGGATACAAAAATCCAACAAAGAAGAGCCCATATTTCTCCCAAAGGCCTGAACAATATTAGCATTTTAACAAACACTGCTAAAGAGAACATTTGTCTGGTTTCATTACTGCTTGTGGGAGTTCACTGTGGACACATTGGCTGTAACATATAGGTCAGTGTGGAAGCATGAGTGTTTTGCCTTGAGCAGGTTAACTGGACCTGGTGCAGCAATGTTGATGTTTTCCCTTGCAACATAAGAAACTAGGGCATGGGCAACATGATGCTGTTAGATCCAAAAGACACTGGTTACATCTCATTAATACATTCAATCATTACATTCACAGGCACATCAGTATCTGGGCCGCCATTAATATATTCAGAAGATCCTTCCATCACTGTCATACTTCACGTGGTCAGAGTTAGGATGGTGTAGGAGACCTTAACCCCCATGTCACATGATATAATACAGTGATGATACCATGAGCATTTCTCTTAATGGTTTACTAAGCATGAGACACAACAGTGACTGGACTTTAAAAGTTATCTGGTTAACTGTAAAAGTGTTTGGATGGTCCAGTTTGTGAAAGGTGGACACTCTTTCCTACCTTTCTTGAATTTTTTTTTGTTCTTTCTCCTTTGATTCCCTTTTTTGTTTTAGATGATTTCAGCTATGAAATTCTGTCCTGCAACTCTGATTCCTCTGAGCAAGGTATCCATCCAGCTATTGTCCCCTCTGGACCCTGGTCTGCAAGAAACTAAAACTTGATAAGGTAAGCAATAAACTTTCCTCTGTGGTATCAACAGGAAATGTTTGGAAGGATGGGGGGACTCTTTTGGATGCCATTCAGGAAGATCTGGGCTGCTGCTGTGCTGAGTACTCTATTTTGCCCATTTACAATCCTGCTGAAACCTGAATGTTAGTGGAACCCTAGACAGCAGAATTTTTATTTGCTAACAAATTGCTAATGTCTCTTTCCCCTTTCAAGCTCAGCATTTGGCCAATGATACAAGTGTGGTGTAGGATTTAAAGTCGACTAAGTGTCAAATTGATAATGTCGGGGTGGGCAGGAATTTCCTGCCTCCAACTATACAAACTCCACTCCCACTTGCCATTTCACCAAAACCTCATCCAATGAAACACCACACGAGATACTTAACAATGCATGCAATGAAATTGTACTCTGCTGCATAGCTCGTTGCATTAGTTTGAGGGATGTTCCTTAACTGGACTAAGTATTACATTGTTAAAAAGATGTTCAGATCTTGATCAAAAGACAATGGAATGCCAAAATAAGTGCACTACATTTCATTGCCAGCCATAGAAACTGCTTTATTTTTGTCTTTACTGAAGTTCAAACCAAACAATTCGTTTTAAAAGGCTTCAGATCAATGTTATCAAAAAAAGCAAATAAATGTCCTCTCGCAACAGTAACTACAATTAAGAGGATTTTTTAAAAAAAAATCAACATGCATGTTAGAAAAATAATCACACGATGTTCATTTTATGAACTAAGTGTTGTTGCAAACTGTTCAACACCACAGAAATAATTGCAATTTTGCCCTACATCCATGAAGGGTCTTACTATAAGTGAAGCTTTACTCTTCAGGGATCATAAAAAGTTAAAAGGAGTCAAATTCAAGCTTATAGAAATGCTTCATTATTTTAATAGAGGTCTTCATTTGGCTCTCTTTCTCTGTCTCTGTCTCTGTCTCTCTCTCTCTCTCTCTCTCTCTCTCTCTGTGAGATGGCTTAGATTGTCAGCTGACTGTGGAGAACGTCAGGGGACAGACACTTTGTGCACCAGTGAATGGCAACTGTTCTTTACCATCAAGTCAACCTTTATCGCAACTTTGTATAGCTGAATATGTTTAGGAGTGGGGGAGGAAAACGAGCTTGGTCCAATTACAGATGGTTAATTGTATCAGTGTGTTAAAAAGATGATGATGTTTTACTGAATCATTTCACAACAGTTTGATCTTGCTGCTTGTGGATCTGCGCGGTCAGAGGTGAGAGCTATAGAACAGCTGTCAACCATGGAGGCATGTGCCTTCTACTGAGGACAGCGGCAGATCTGTTTCGTCATGTTTTACTCATTCAATTTTGATGTGGATCAGCTGTGGATTCTCCTTGGATAAAATTTACAGCAAGAGTACAAATGGAACTAATGGCAAACAATGGCTGCAGACATCAGAGCTCAGTCAGTTTGAATGAGGCACCAGGTTTCCTGTTACCAATCTGTAGTGAGCAATCAGTTCTTAACGTTGAAACTTTATTGCTGGAACAGCACAGCAGGTCAGGCAGCATCCAGGGAACAGGAGATTCGACGTTTCGGGCACAGGCCCTTCTTCTTCCTGAAGAAGGGCCTGTGCCCGAAACGTCGAATCTCCTGTTCCCTGGATGCTGCCTGACCTGCTATGCTGTTCCAGCAATAAAGTTTCAACTTTGATCTCCAGCATCTGCAGACCTCACTTTCTCCAATCAGTTCTTAACCTCTTACTAATATAACTATTGCTTTTGTTCAACTATTTCTTAAAAAGTTAAGATTTGCTCCCAAAATCTGACTGAAACCTACATATGTACCTTTGTTTTGCTTTAATTGCTCACATTTTATCCAGATGGAAACTTTTATTAGCCAGGGGACAAATGAGAAAAATGTGAGCAATTAGACATACTGGTTTATTTTTAGAATCTCATAATGTGATAATTAAGACAATTAAAGAGCAACTTTGTTAATCCACCAGTTCAGTCTCAATTTAAATGAAAGCAATTAGCTAATAAGTCACTCATGAAAATATATCAATTCACTTGAGGGCCAACCCTGGTTCTTAGTTTATATAGAACAATAGGAGGGCTCTTGAGCTGCAATGGCAGTGTCTTCATCTCTGGGCCAGAAGGTCAAGTCACACCTACACCTACCAGGTTGATTAAAATAAAACATAGGAGAGATTTGCCTGCTGTGTCATCCTAAACCATAACTTGCATCATTTCAATGTTTCCATTTCTTTGAGACTATCAATATTAAATTAGCTATTGCTTTGGTAAGATGTTGTTATTTATACATAATGACTTGTATATGATTATTTCCTTGTATTTCTCACTGCCCACATCCTACTTCCCCATCCTGATCCCTCCTCTTTCTGTCCATCTCTGAAGAAAGCTCAGTTTCCATTTGTTTTAACTGCTCCTTCAAAATCTCAACTCTCAGGCGTTGGCTCTCTTCTAACCAATACATTTTTACAGTTACCAAGCCTCTATCATTGCTACCTTACTCCCTATTAAAACCAGTAATCCCCTTCAACCAGGCTGGGTCCCATTGCCATGCTCTCACCTTTTCCAGAATTCAAAGCATGCAGACTTGATGGACAAGGTGTTTTAGACATTCACATTAGTTTCACTGATTTTCGATGGTGTGAGATTTGCATGAATTTGAACTGCCTGCTGCGATATGCAGCCATGAACGTATTTAGCATTGCATGCTCCCCTCACTTAAATGAGCAGATAACAGATTTTGCATAGGAAGCAATGATGTTTGTTTATCCTGCACACATACAGTTTGGGATAGATTAAATGTTACATCTACCTTGTTTTATTGATTAGCAGAATTAACAGGTGCTTTTATTTTTAGTGGTGTATCATTTAAAGAGTCCCTCCGCTCAGTTGACTGATTTGCAATGAGTGTGATGCTGGAAAAGCACAGCTGCTCAGGCAGCATCCAAGGAGCAGGAAAATTGACATTTCGGGCAAAAGACCTTCATCAGGAATTCCTGATGCTGCCTGAGCGGCTGTGCTTTTCCAGCACCACACTCTTGGCTTTAATCTCCAGCATCTGCAGCACTCACTTTCGCCTGACTGGTTTGCAATGCTGAGTGAAACCAATAGCTTGACTGACATGAGCCAAGGTGACCCTCAAGTTAAACTTACCATCAGTCGAATTTCTCAGACAAGACAGCAGCCTATGATCTTCCGGCACTATGGCATTTCACTACAGTAAAGCTGGAGATGGAACATTAAGGCACAGACAGTAGTAAGGGACATCAGTAGCAATTCCATCTGAATTGATTGCATTTATAGGTCATGTGTAACATGAGGGAAGCACCTTCAGTGCAGAATTCTAAACTGGTACCATTGGCGGTCTTCCATGCTCGGTGTAAGATTTGCAAACTTTCATGGTATAACCGCTAACTACACAGTATTAGGGATTGAGACAAGACTTCAAATGAGAAGAAGCATGTTTAAACAAAGTCTTAGAGGCTACACTAGAGAGCTGTTTAGTAGCCATGCTTTGTACAGATTTGAATAAAGGAGCATTCCAATGCATCAAGAGTGGAAGGGCCGTATTTAAAGGTCCGGAGCCAACAGACTCAGGGACGACTGTGTAGGTACTCAAAGTACAGACATACAAGAAGTTCAATATATGTTATGTGCAAAGGACAGTAGGAGCTCAAATCTAACTTTACTTTTGTTCTTTCTTGTAGGACGGCAGATAGGATAGTGAAGAAGGTGTTTGTTATGCTTTCTTTTATTGGTCAGAGTACAGAGTATAGGAGTTGGAAGGTTATGTTGTGGCTGTACAGGACATTGGTTAGGCCACTTTTGGAATATTGCGTGCAATTCTGGTCTCCTTCCTAT
Organism: Chiloscyllium plagiosum; assembly: GCF_037043375.1. Taxonomy (NCBI): domain Eukaryota; kingdom Metazoa; phylum Chordata; class Chondrichthyes; order Orectolobiformes; family Hemiscylliidae; genus Chiloscyllium; species Chiloscyllium plagiosum. The sequence goes on along the minus strand of NW_028270155.1, from coordinate 20,480,080 downwards.
CGGAAGGATGTTGTGAAACATGAAAGGGTTCAGAAAAGCTTTACAAGGATGTTGCCAGGGTTGGAGGATTTGAGCTATAGGGAGAGATTGAACAAGCTTGGGCTGTTTTCCCTGGAGCGTCGGATGCTGAGCAGTGACCTTATAGAGGTTCATAAAATCATGAGGGGCATGGATAGGATAAATAGACAAGGTATTTTCCCTTGGTTGGGGGAGTTCAGAACTAGAGGACATAGAGGTTTAGGGTGAGAGGGGAAAGATATAAAAGGGACCTAAGGGGCAAGCTTTTCACACAGAGGGTGGTGCATGTATGGAATGAGATGCCAGAGAAAGTGGTGGAGGTTGGTACAATTACAGCATTCATTTAAAAGGCATCTGAATGGGCATATTAAAGGAAGGGTTTAGAGGGATATGAACCAAATGCTGGCAAATAGGACTAGATTAGGTTAGGATATCTGGTCAGCATGGACAAGTTAGACTGAAGTTGTACATCTCCATGACTCTAAATATGTCACCTTGATTTTTTTTGTTATAGAGGCATGCACAGACTCTCTGCTAACTGTAATCATGAGGATAGCATGAAGTAGCAGTCACGATGTATTAGGTTTTGTGTTTTGAGAAGACGTAACAAGAAAAATGAGAAGAGGAGATGCAGTTTGATTGCTGGATAAGCCTTTTGCTGGACCTTATTGGGCCTTTTGTGGAGCATTGTTATTTTTGGAATGCTCGCTTTGTGCCATGCTTTGAAGCCACTCAGAGGAATTACCCCAGATTATTACTGACCTGTAGCACGATACGGCTGGCAGGCCCAAAAGGTATTTTTGATGTGACGCAGGCTTCTCTCCAGGTTACCAGACTAAGTAGCTTGTTTTGGAGTTCCTTCAGGAATTTTTTTATGGGGCTCTCTTGAAGGGACAGTTGTTGAAATTAAGCAATATGACATGGCTCCAGTCAGAAGTTTTATAAGGAGACTTTGTTCTGTGCATCACTCCCTGGAGTTTCATCAACCAGTAGCAATATTTGAAATGAGGGAAAGTTACCTGCCATCCTGATTGAAACCCCTACAGTCATTGTGTCTCGGCTATCTCCCTGGAGATGTATCTGTGAATTGATTTTCTGGGATTCAGATACACAGCATCTGGAAATGATGGCGAAGTAGCGCAATCATTCTATAGTGCTAGCATCTCGAGCAGAGACATAGGCAAGTTATTCCACCTCTTTAGGTTGACAGATAAGATGGAGTGGTGATGGGAGAGTGGGGGGTGATGAGGGACAATTTCTTCTTGCAAAACTTTGATGGTTTGATCAACAGTCAAATGACAAGTGCATAGAGTTGGTTTCCATTGAGGCAGAAGGTAGGGCTTCTTTTTGGATATTCCAAAAACAAGTGAAACTTACATTTAATTTCAAAATTGTAAGGTGAGGCATTGGCATGGAGGGAAATGTCAGCTGCCTAACAGTTGTATTTTGCACAGTAAAAGTGAGAGAATCCTCTCGTACTGTTTGAGAGGAATTTGGTATACATGCTGACTGACAATGCTAAAACAAAAACGGTCTATATACCTGTATAGTCATTGCAGGAGAAAGATCATATCCATTATAGTCATAGAGATGTATAGCACAGAAACAATCCCTTCATTCATGTCAACCAGATATCCTGAATGAATCGAGTCCCATTTGCCAGCACTTGGCCCATATCCCTTTAAACCCTTCCTATTCATATATCCACCCAGATACCTTTTACATGTTGTAATTGTACCAGCCTCCACCACTTCCTCGGACAGCTCATTCCATACAGGCACTACCCTCTGCATGAAAAAGTTGCATCTGAGGTCTCTTTTAAATCCTTCCCCTCTCATGTTAAACCTATCCTTTCTAGTTTTGGACTCCCATTAATGATAACTCAAAATTGAAAGTAAGAGATTCATAACAAGCTTTTTTTTTTAAATTAACATATTGGGTGGGTGCTATATTCTGACACAGAAATGTGATGGTTGCCCTGTGGCATCTTGTGATTTAGTATCAGTTGTACAGTTGGAGGTTGAGGTCTATCGGTGTTGTGTGGGTCATCATGGAATATCGTCCTGATGTACAAGTCAAGCTAGAGCCATTTCATAGAACCCTGTTATTTCAGCAATGGAGCAGAGCTGGATCTTTCAGGTGAACTGACTTAATCTATTCATTTATCTGTTTGCTATGATGTAGTTCAAGAAACAATGGGCTTCCCTGTGATGCTAGGTACACTCGGGGGTTATTCAGGGTATTGAACATTTACTAAGCAGTGTTCGAAATAGTTGAGTAGTGATGTTATTTAGCGGATGTTGTTTAATGGCTCCAGTGCAGACATGGCATAAAAAATGATGAGATTGTTTTTCCAAAACAATTTTACTGCTGTGCTTTTGTGGTTAAGACCCAAGAGTCGCCAATGGTTCAAACCATCATCCAAAATGTGGTGTCTTTTGAACTTCCTCCATTCTCTCTGCAGTAGCAGTTTTGATACTATCCTGCCTCACTGAAGTATAAAATTCCTGCTGGTACAATCACAACTAGCTACAGATGGAGCAGTCCATTTCCTACCCATTTGCCATTTTCAGTTGGCAGACAGAAAAGGAAAAGTTCAAAGTAGCAGAAAAAAAAGGAAAATAATACTTCAACCTATTTAACAAAGAGGAAATCTCTCAAAGCAAATAAGTGGGTGCCTCAGCAGCCATTCTAACATGTAAAGTAAAATAACACTTTTGCCACAATAAAAGGAGATGAAAGCAAATTGAGAAAAAAAATCTAAATGTAAAAGCTTTATTGATAGAAATAAAACTAAGTCTGACACTTTTTCAAATTGCAAACCATTTTAATACTTACTGTGCATTTTTAGTGCAAACCTTCCATCTTTATTTTCATTCTCCCTTCTATGTTCCCCTACTTTTCCCTAAAGTGGCGGCTCACATTAATAGTTTTGTTGGCTTTCCTCACCATCTAAATGGGATGGCTGTGTTCACTCAATGGCTACATTGTGGTGCAGATGATGAATGGTTTCAATTTTTGGTCCCTCTGCAGTAGTCAATGTCTCCCTGCCTTGCCCCATATTTGATGCGCCCTGTTTCCCCACATGCTATATAGCCACTTATGCTTCTCTAACAAAGTGGAATGCCTATAGTCCCTTGATCTGTTTAATTACACAATATCTGGTACAAGTCGAAAAAACATTTGTCACCGGACATTATCAAACTAATCAAATATCAAACACCCCATCCAACTCTATCCTGGCCTCCCAGAAAACCTGAACTTTCTGGGCAGAATTGTCAGATAAGGTTAGGAATCCTGACAAGTTCTTCCCTGTGTTATCCCTGGATTTCTGAGGTCACTATATTACCATCTGGGTTAGAAGCAGTTAATGCAACATAGGCTGGGAATTGGATTTATGATTTGTCTTGCCTGTGCAGTCAACCCAATGATACAGCAAATCAATTTTGTTTTATGTAAAATAATTACCACTGACAAAAAGTCCCTTAATCCATTAAGATATTCTGAGATTGGCATGGCAAATTCCAAACAATGCTGGAATTTTGAGGATAAAATTGAGTTGCACCTTCTCTTCCATTGATAGCAAATAGCAAAAAACGAATTACCACTAACGGGCATGATTATATTACAGGTAAGTTGCAAGTGGTATCCTAAACTATACAGCCAACCCAATGTTGCAAAGTATTTACAATAAGTACAGGATCTCATTAAGTGTTCAACATTTGATATGGGAGGTGACAGATCTACAACCTCAGAACAAGGCCCTTTAGGCCCATCATATCTATACCAGTCAAAACAACTACCTAGCTATTCTAATCCCATTTTCCAGCACTTGGCCTTGTATGTGTTTGTATTGCAAGTGCACATCTAAATACATCATAAATGTTATGAAGGCTTCTGCTTTTGCCACCTTTACATGCAGCGAGTTCCAGATTTTTCCCTCATCTCCAAAACTCCTGCTCCTTATCTTAAATCTATGCATCCTGGTTATTGATGCCTCCATTAGGGGAAATAGTTCTTCCTGTTTACCTTATTTATGGCCCTGATAATGTTACACATCTCAATCATGTCCCCTCTCAAACTCCTCTGCTCCATAGAAAACAACCCCACTCTACATTTCTCACATTTATCCAGAATGAATTCAATTTGCCACTGATCAGTCTGTATCCTGTTAAACTCGAAGATCAGCCTAATTCTAGTTTTCCTTCCAAAACATCTGCAAGATTTAACATTATCGCTACTTCCTTCCAGTGTAGAGTCCTTGCTAGAACAAAATGTTTTTATCTTACCATTCAGCTTCCAGCATTAAAGAACATTCTTCCTATAATCCTTGTTCCATGATGGTCCGTGTTGCATTGTTGACAATGGGCTTAAAATTACACTAAGCCAGGATAACACCTTAAAAGGTTTATCTGTTGCATTAACTGTTCAATGTTCACATTATGAATATTGACCTGTTCTGATTTGTTTATTTATCTGGTAATTGAATTGTAAAATAAGTTACAAACTTGCTCACATAATACTTGATCCTAACTGCACAAATTCCAGGCTGACAAGTTAGCTCACCCACTGTGTAACAGAAAGTCATACCACAGTGCCTGAAATCAATACAAAGGAAATCACAAACTGTTTGCTTGAGATTTTTCCAATGTGCTCTGCTAATGGCTGAGGCCACTCAACAGCAATTTGTATTTTTATAGTCCCTTTCAAACAATAATCTATTCCAAGACACTTTACAATATGAAGCAAAATGTGACACTGAATCAGATAACTTGACGTGGGCAGATGGTTAAATGCTGGTCAGAGAAATGGGGTTTCTTACATTATCTGCTCTGGCTTAATATATGACTCCAGAACCAAAACTATGTGGCTAACTCTTTACTACCTTCTAAGTAATTTGAGATGGATATTAAATGCCAGCAATGCCCAAATGAATAAAATATATCAGGAGTATGACTCTCCACTTGTCTGGATGAGCACAACTGCAATAACACTCAAGAGGTTTGACCCAATCTGAGACAAAGCATCTCCAATAATGTGTTCAATTTTTATTCCCTCTGACAAATGGCAGTAATGTGTACCATCTACAGGGTACACTGCAACAATTCACCAAGTCTCCTTAAACATCATCCTCTAAACCTGCAACCATGACCAACAGGGAGATCAAGGCAGATACATGGTAATATCATCATCTTCCAGAAGTAACAGTGGCTGAAGGACCTGAACTGAAGGGAATTTATATTTGCCAGGAATTGGTGTTGGAGAGACTGTTAGGTCTGAAGGTTGATAAGTCCCCAGGGCCTGATGGTCTACATCCCAGGGTACTGAAGGAGTGGCAGATTTAAAACAAAGGTGAATCTGTGGACTTCTCTGCTCCACAGTGTGGTAGACACTGTGACACTGAATAAGTTTGAGGAGGAAATGGACAGATTGTTAATTAGTAATAGGTTAAAAGGTCATCGGGAGTGGGCAGGAAAACAGAGTTGAGGTTGAGAGGAGATCAGCCATGGTCATATTGAATGGTGGAGCAGGCTCAAGGGCTGAATTGCCTACTCCTGCTCTTGGTTCTGATGTCAGACAGATCAGTTACATGAAACTTCACTACTGTGTCACTTTCCACATTGTATTCTGCATTACTTAATAAATTAACTAGTAGTTTAAATGTTGCAATGATTTTACTGTAATTAGGGGAAAGTGAGGACTGCAGATGCTGGAGATCAGAGCTTAAAAACGTGTTGCTGGAAAAGCGCAGCAGGTCAGGCAGCTTCAAAGGAGGAGAATCGACGTTTCGGACATAAGCCCTTTTTCAGGAATTCCTGAGGAAGGGCTTATGCCCGAAACGTCGATTCTCCTGCTCTTTTGATGCTGCCCGACCTGCTGCGCTTTTACTGTAATTAGTTTGCATCTTTTGGAAATATATTGCATTCTGACATGATCTGTATTTTGCTCAGTGCACTTGCCAGGTAATGGTTAAAATATAATTTTTATCATAAAATGTATAAACGCCACACTGTGCACACTGTAAAGAACAGGAGATACCAGATTGCTGGTTTAAGATAACTATTAAACTTTAAGGTTCTGTTGATTTCCTGAAATTGCTTAAGTTTTGCTCTCGTGGTTTATGATGCTCTCAAAACCACCGGACTGAATTACTGCCTTGTAACTCACTAGTCAGCTATTATCCACGTGTAATTATAGACTTGATATGGTATTTGAGGACTATTTCCTTTATGTAGTAAAATTTGTAGATCTGGTCATGTTGAATAATGTCCTGGTTGTACTGGACTAAGTGGTGCAATTCTTGAAGCATTTTGAGAATGATTTGAGTGGGCTGCAGTGATTATGCTGCTGACTAGCATCACTCAAAGAACTGGAGAATTCCACACGTGCACTGAAACATACACACAGCTTTGCTGCTTACTCTGATTGCTAGTAGAATTCCTAGTCTTTAAAATGAGCTGAGAGGGCGAATCAGCATTTTATAATCATCAGAAATCTGAAATCTGTGCACCAGAGGCCCACAGTTCCTTTACAATTAAATTGAGGAGGTTGCTTCTACACTTTAGTACTAAGGGCCCAACACACACTGCTGGCACAAAACAACAGATTTGACAGAAGTCAACAGCATTATTCTATGCTTTTGGGTCTGGGAGTTGATTGACTTTGGGCACAGATCAGGAGACAATATGAACTGCCCCACAGTAAATGTGTAAGAGGAGCACATAAAGTGGGTCTGCCTACATTATTAGAATCTAACTGGCACATAAAAAATGCTACTTGTATTCTTAGAGGCAATAAGCCAGATATATAGTGCAAAATCTGGCAGATGCTGGATATCTGAAACAAACAAAGAATGCTGGAGAAACTCAGCAGGTCTGGCAGCATCTGTGGACAGAGAAACCAAATTAATGTTTCAAGTCCGATATGACTTTGAAGCAGAGACAGTACACTGCGACTGAAGTTGATGAAAATTGCTAGAAACACAGGTATCATATTTACCATGAATCCCAGCAGGGATTGACAGGGAAGGAGGAGACATTGAGGGAGGTTTACAGTTAGCCACAACCTGCAGTTTTAATGTGGAGTCAGGTGAACCCTTCTTGCCCATTCAGATTGCACATGCAAGTTAAGGGGGAAAAAAACATATTTACAGAACTGTCCTTAAAGACTATTGATTTTGAGTGTTGATCAAAGAAAAATGATTATATTCATGAAAGCTCTTTGGAAATAGGCCTGAAGCAAGAGGTAGGTCCCCAATTTGCACAGGCCTAGGGCTGGTCTCAGAATATACTTGCTGCAGACCCAGACTCATTAACACTGTCCCCTTATCTAGAAAAGTCATTAAATCCTTGGGCAAATCCCGAAAGTACACTGTTTCAAATCCAGAAATTCAGTAACACAGCTCCAAAAGCACTCCATTGTACACACATTTCAATAACAGATGTTTATTAAGTTTCTTTTTCATTAATTCAGAGGATGTGGGTGTCACAAAAGAGGCCAGTATTTATTGTTCATAAGAGTCAACCACATTGCTGTGGGTCTGCAGTCACAAGTAAGCCAGACCAATTGCGGGTGATAGTTTACTTCCCTAAAAAGGACTTTAGAGAACCAAATGGTTTATCCACCAACAGACAATAACTTCATGGTCATCATTAAACTTACTTTTTTTATATTGAATTCAAATTCCACCATCAGCCATGACAGGATTCAAACCCAGGTCCCCAGAATAGGTGGCTCAATGGTTAGCACTGCTGCCTCACAGCACCAGGGACCCAGGTTAGATTCCAGCCTCGGGCGACTGTCAGTGTGGAGTTTGCACAGTCTGCGTGAGTTTCCTCCCACAGTCCAAAGCTGTGCAGTTTAGGTGAATTGGCCATGCTAAATTGCCCATAGAGTTCAAGGATGTGTAGATTAGGTGCATTAGTCAGGGGTCAATGTAGAGTAATAGGGTAGGGGAATGGGTCTGGGTAGGATACTCTTCAGAGAGTCAGTGTGGACTTGTTCGGTTGAAAGGTCTGTTTCCATATTGTCGGGATTCTAAGAAAAAACATTACCCGAGTCTCTAGATTAATAGTCTAGGCGATAAAAACACTAGAACCACCTGGCTTTTCCTTGTTACTGCTACAAGTCGGTTGCCTGCTGTTTAGATAATGCAAGTGCTACCCCACATCACCCGCTCCCCCTCTGCCCCCATCCCCATCTTCCCCCACCACTAAAAGCTGATCACTTGGTCATTGATGGTTATTTTGTGAACTTGTTGAATGAACTGGTGTGATCCTAATTTGTAAAAT